>NC_133328.1:634217346-634519846 GCF_042186555.1 Aquarana catesbeiana
ATCAAAGTGAATTTCCCCATAAGATATAATGGAAACTCAGATGATTCGTTCCACAACCATTTATTCATAAGTCCTTCAGTTTATAGCCCATATAAAAAGATTCTAGCAATGTGATAGGTTGTATAACCATAAAATGTCCATCCACTAATGGAAGCCTCCACAAAGGGGATTAGAAGCAAAATCCATCAGGAGCTCCAGAGTATAAAAGAGAAGAGAGGCGCCTCTAAGTGTAGCAATATGGTTATATTTAATGAAGGTTCAACATTTAGAAACTCACATGGTTGATGATTAAAACCGGCACATCTAAGTATGCAGACATCCGGGGTAAAGCTGTCCACATAGACTGTCCTCTGCACCACCGGCTCTCACCGCTGTCAGTCTGCAATTGGCGGAAGGGATGGAAGTGGAAGGGATGACGTTGATGGTGGTGCGGAGGACGGTCTATGTGGACAGCTTTACCCCGGAGGACCGCATACTTAGATGTGTCCATTTTAACTACTTCAGATCCGCGCTATAGCCGAATGACGACTACAGTGCAGACCTGCTTTGCCAGGAGTACGTCTATTGACGTCCTCCCGTGCCCGAGCGGCCTGCGCGCCCCCTGCAGGCTGCGTGGGGCGCTCTGTGATCAGCGAGTCTCTGAGACTCGCTGGATCACAGATCAGAGTAAGGGGTCGATTCTGACCCTTTACCACATGATCAGCTGTCAGCTAATGACAGCTGATCATGTGATGTCAACAGAGCCGGTATTCGGCTATTTTTTCTCCTCGCGCCGACAGGGTGAGGAGAAAAAAATAAAGCCGATCACCGGCGGCTGTGAGAGGGACATCAGTCCTGATCACGGTGAGCTGCTGCCAGATCCTCAGTGCCCACCTGTGCCCCCTGCCAGTGCCACCTAGCAGTAGACAACAGTACCGCCTACCAGTGCCCACAAGCACCATCAATCAGAGCCCACAGTGCCACCCATCAGTGCCCACAGTGCCACATATCAGTACCCACAATCAGTGCCTCAACAACAGTGCTGCACATCAGTGCCACCTATCAGTGCCCATCATTGTCCATCAGTGCCGCCCATCAGTGCCCATCAGTGCCACCTGTCAGTGCCACCTGTCAGTGCCATCTATCAGTGGTACCTATCAGTGCCCATCAGTGCCACCCATCCATGCCACCCATCCGTGCCATCTTATCAGTGTTATCAGTGGCCATCAGTGCCGCATTATCTGTCCCCATCAGTGCCGCCTCATCTGTGCCTATCAGTGCCCATCAGTGCAGCCTATCAGTGCCACCTCATCAGCGCATATCAATGAAGGAGAAAAATTACCTGTTTGCAAAATTTTATAACAAACTATGAAACATTTTTTTTTTTCAAAATTTTTTTGTTTGTTTAGCAAAAAATAAAAATCCCAGCTGTGATTAAATACCACCAAAAGAAAGCTCTATTTGTGGGAAAAAAGTGATAAAAATTTCATTTGGGTACAGTGTTGTATGACCGCGCAATTGTCATTCAAAGTGCGTCAGCGCTGAAAGCTGAAAATTGGTCTGGACAGGAGGGGGTTTAACTGGTTCAATACCGGGCATTTTCACCCCCTTCCTTCCCAGACCAATTTTTAGTTTTCAGCGCTGTTGCACTTTAAACGACAATTGCACGGTCATGCGACGCTGTACCCAAACAATATTGATGTCCTTTTTTCCCCACAAATAGAGCTTTCTTTTGGTGGTATTTGATCACCTCTGCGGTTTTTATTTTTTGCGCTATAAACAAAAGAAGAGCGACAATTTTGAAAAAAAACACAATATTTTATACTTTTTGCTATAATAAATATCCCAATTAAAAAAAAAAAAATTTTTTTCCTCAGTTTAGGCCGATACGTATTCTTCTACATATGTTTGGTAAAAAAAATTGCAATAAGCGTATATTGATTGGTTTGCGCAAAAGTTATAGTGTCTACAAAATACAGGATTTATGGCATTTAAAAAAAAAATTATTTATTTTTTTACTAGTAATGGCAGCTATCTGCGATTTTTTCCATGACTGCGACATTATGGCGGACACATCAGACATTTTTGACACATTTTTGGAACCAATCACATTTATACAGCGATCAATGCTATAAAATTGCATTGATTACTGTATAAATGTGACAGGCAGGGAAGGGGTTAACCACTAGGGGGAGACGAGGGGTTAAATGTGTTTCCTAAGGGAGTGATTCTAACTGTAGGGGGAGGGGACTCACAAGGGGAGGAGACCGATCGGTGTTCCTCTATACTGGGAACACAGATCGGTCTCCTCTCACCTGACAGGACGTGGATCTGTGTGTTTACAGGTTAATGGGCAATCGCGGGTGCCCGGTGGACATCGCAGCCGTCAGGCACACGCACCGGGTCCCGAGCAACGCGGCGGGCGCACGCACGCGCCCCTTAGATGGTCGGAAAGTCCAGGACGTCATGTGACGGCTGCCCAGGATGGGAGATCCCATCTGCAACCTACATTTGACTATACGCGGGTATTGAAGTGGTTAAAGGGGTTGTAAAGGTAAAAGTTTTTTCACCTTAATGCATTCTATGCATTAGGGTGAAAAAACATCCGACAATACCGGCCCCCCAGCCCCCCGTTTTACTTACCTGACCCCTCAAAAGTCCCGCGCTCGCCCCCAACATCTGCTTCACCGCTCAGCCTGGCCGTTGATTGGTTAGAGTGGATGGATTGAAAGCAGCGCAGCCATTGGCTTGCGCTGCTGTCAATCACATCCAATGATGCGGCGTGCAGGGGGGCGGGGCTGAGTGATACAGTGAGCAGCTATGGCTGCCGGCTGTATCACGGGAGCGCGCCCGCAAGCACTCATCACCATGCGAGGGAGCTCACATGAAGGTGTTGAGTCCTTGCGGGGAGAGCCGAGACAGCCGCCGAGGGACCCCAGAAGACCAGGTTCGGGGCCACTCTGTGCAAAACGAGCTGCACATTGGAGGTAAGTATAACATGTTTGTTATTTAAAAAAAAAAGAAATCTTTAGTGATCCTTTAAGTGCCCAGTAAGCAAGTGGTTAATCATCTACCATGTGAGTTGCTAAATGTTGTACCTCCATTAAATGTAACCATATTGCTACACTTAGAGGCGCCTCTCTTCTCTCTTATACTCTGTTGTGACATGACGCTACTTGTATATCAAGACATCGCTTGTATATCAAGTCACAAATTATTAAAAAATTTAGCTTGTCTTGCAAAACGCTCTGAAACCAAATTACTCGCAAACCAAGAGATAGATAGATAGATAGATAGATAGATAGATAGATAGATAGATAGATAGATAGATAGATAGATAGATAGATAGATAGATAGATAAAAAACATTTGGGGGTTAAAAGTCATTTTATAGCAAAAAATACTGATTTAAACCTGTAAACAGAAAAGGTCTGGTCAGCAAGTAGATAGACAAGCTGCCAAGGGTATGTCTGATGTCTCTGCAACACTACCAGTCGGCCTCAGGTGTCCTGTAACTACAATATATTTCATGGTGTTTGTAAAGTGGACCTGCCTTGGTTATAACAAATGGCTTAGATATTTACTGTGAGTTGATCAATAGCTTATTACAAAAGGAAACATTTGTGATCTGTGGGCTTTGTTGTGCCATATTGACAGTTGTACATGCAAGTCTTGGGCTTTACAATTGGACATTATTATTAGGAAAACATTTACATAGGGAAAGTCAACTTTAACCTCCTGGGGTGAAGCCACATAATAATAAGGACCTGTGTAGAACAGCAGCCATTAGCATTTGTTTTGGTGGAGGCAGTAAGAGATGGACGGGGAGGATGAGGGGAAGTTGTTTTGACAACATTGACATTGGAAGTGGGTTTTAGAATTCTTTTGTGTCCATTTTTTACCTTCCTTATTTAATAATAAAGTACCACATACCATACTATAGTGATCCTCTTCATGTGACCTTTTGGTGAGCTTTGGGTTTCTTTAACCACTTCCTGCCCGGCCTATAGCAAAATGACGGGCGGACGATGCTTCAGTTATCCTGATTGGGCGTCATATGACTTCCTTCAGGATAACAGCCATCGCGTGCCCATCGGAGGCTCTTTACGATGTGATCAGCCGTGTCCAATCACGGCTGATCACGATGTAAACAGGAAAAGCTGTTGATTGGCTTTTCCTCACTCGCGTCTGACAAACACAAGTAGAGGAGAGCCGATCAGTGGCTCTCCTGATGGGGGGGTCTGCGCTGATTGTTTATCAGCGCAGCCCTCCCGCTGATGCCCACACTGGACCACCAGGGAAGGAGGCAACATGTGGATGGGCAGGTATGTACCCCATGGTCATCCACATGTGCAAAAGAATGCCCAATCTGTGCCAATCAGTGCCCATAAATGGGCATTGACTGGCACCATTATGTAACAAATGACATCAGTAATGCCCAGCAATGCCACCCATCAGTGTCATCAGTGCCACCCATCAGTGTCCATTAGTGCCACCTATCAGTGCCCATCTGTGCCACCTATCAGTGCCACCCATAAATACCCATCAGTGCCACCTATAAGTACCCATCAGTGCCACCGATGAGTTCCCATCAGTGCCACCTATGAGTGCCCATCAGTACCACCTATGAGTGCCACTTATCAGTGCGCATCAGTGCCACCTAAAAGTGCCCATCATTGCCGCCTATCAGTGCCCGTCAGTGCCACCTCATTAGTGCCACCTCATTGGTGCCACCTCATCAGTGCCGCCTTATCAGTGCCCGTTATTGAGGAAGAAAACATACTTATTTACAAAAAAAATTAACAGAAACAAAGAAAAACTTTTTTTTCAAAATTTTCAGTCTTTTTTAATTTGTTGCGCAAAAAATAAAAACCGCAGAGGTGATCAAATACCACCAAAAGAAAGCTCTATTAGTTGGAACAAAGTGATAAAAAATAGTTTGTGTACAGTGTTGTATGACCGCGCAATTGTCATTCAAATTGCTACAGCGCTGAAAGCTGAAAATTGACCTGGGTTGGAAGGTGTCTAAGTGCCCGGTATTGAAGTGGTTAAAGATGTCCTTATATTTTAGGCGAGGAGGTATTATAATTGATGAGGAGATTCCTGGATGTTTCTATAATCTTTATCATTTCCATCACTGACGATGATCACCGGGACTAATAAAGCAGTGAATTTCCTCGGCACAGATGGCATTAAAACTCAACAAGGAGTTTAAGGCTGGGGTCACACTATTGCAAATTGAATGTGGGATGTCCATATCCAATTCGCAACAGCAGGAGATTGTGAATGGCTCTCTATGGAGCCGGTTCACATAACTCCGATGCGGCTCCCTGGGGCGTCTTTTGGTCCATTTCAGGTCTGAATTCAGACAAAAATTTGGGCTAAAACTTGGACCTGAAATGGTGAACCAGGACGCACAGCACCCCCTGCTGGGAGACGCATCGGTATTAGGTGTGAACCCAGCCCAACTCTTCCCCACTCCATCCCAAGCTAAAAAATATTTTTCCCTTTTATTCAACAAAGGTATCTACCCGGTTTCCCCCAAAATAAGACCTAGCGTAATTGTCAGTGATGGCTGCAATATAAGCCCTACCCCCTAAATAAGCCCTACCCTGTTTCCCCCAAAATAAGCCCTACCCTGATAATAAGACCTACAAGGACTTTAACTAGGGCTTATTTGGGGGGTAGGACTTATATTGCAGCCATCAATGACAATCACGCTAGGTCTTATTTTGGGGGAAACAGGGTATCAGAGAACGTTCCTCCTACCTACACTACCCAACCATGATCAGCTCAGGGATTGATATGACATTTCTGGACATCTTTGCTTGGATGGGATTGGAGAGTCAATCAGCCAGTGGGGTTCTTTCCAGTGGAGCTCCAACGTTTTCCCCAGAGGGATCCCATAGATGGGGATATCAGCTAGGCTCCCCCACCTATAGGCACTGGCTTTATTTTTGGTAGAACAATTGTTTGGCCTCTACCTTGTCATCTGTAGGAAGCATTAGAAGCTTTTTCATATTTCTTTCAAGCCAACACCACCATGTGAAGTACTCCTTGCTGTTTTTTCTAAAATCACAGTTTTTCTATGGCCAAAATGAGGTTTCTGAGGATTCAGTTCTCTAATGCCGTGTACACACGACTGGTTTTGCCGTTGGAATAAACTCAGAAGGGTTCTCTGACGGAATTCCATTTAAGTGGTCTTGCCTACACACGGTCAAACCAAAGTCTGACCATCCAGAACGCGGTGACGTATAAGACGTACGACGGGACTAGAAAAAGGAAGTTCAATAGCCAGTAGCCAATAGCTTCCGTCATGTACTTGCTACAGAGCATGCGTCGTTTTTGGTCCGTCGGAACAGCATACAGACGATCGGTTTTCCCGATAGGAATTGGTTCTATCAGAAATATTTAGAACATGTTCTATTTCTAGGTCTGTCAGAATTTTTGAAAAAAAAAGTCTGATGAGGCCTACGCACGATCAGAATAGACAATGAAAAGCTTCCGTCTGACTTTTTCTGTTGGACATTCCGCTCGTGTGTACGTGGCTTTAGTCTCCGCTCTAATTCATCCCAAAGGAGTTCTATTGGGTTGAGGTCAGGACTCTGTGCAGGCCAGTCAAGCTTTAGAGCGGAGACTGCGAGCCAGGCCTTCTCGCTCCAACATCAGTGCCTGACCTCACAAATGTGCTTCTGGAAGAATGGTCAAACATTCCCATAGACACACTCCTAAACCTTGTGGACAGCCTTCCCAGAAGAGTTGAAGCTGTTATAGCTGCAAAGGGTGGGCAAACTCCATATTGAACCCTACAGACTAATGCCCCGTACACACGGTCGGACTTTCCGATGGAAAATGTGTGATAGGACCTTGTTGTCGGAAATTCCGACCGTGTGTGGGCTCCATCGGACATTTTTCATCGGATTTTCCGACACACAAAGTTGGAGAGCAGGAGATAAAATTTTCCGACATCAAAATCCGTTGTCGGAATTTCCGATCGTGTGTACACAAATCCGACGGACAAAGTGCCACGCATGCTCAGAATAAATAAAGAGATGAAAGCTATTGGCTACTGCCCCGTTTATAGTCCCGACGTACGTGTTTTACGTCACCGCGTTTAGAACAATTGGATTTTCCGACAACTTTGTGTGACCGTGTGTATGCAAGACAAGTTTGAGCCAACATCCGTCGGAAAAAATCCTTGGATTTTGTTGTCAGAATGTCCGAACAAAGTCCGACCGTGTGTATGGGGCATTAGACTGGGATGTCATTAAAGTTCATGTGTGTGTAAAGGCAGGCGTCCCAATACTTTTGCCAATATAATGTAAATGTAATATATATATATATATTTGTTATTACATTATTTGTTGCAATCATTGTAAGAGGGGACTGACATAAGGGGGATTCTGATAGGCTCTCTCATGTATGGGAGACTCTCATAGGGACTCTGTTGTAAGGGGGACTCTGATGGGAACCTTGATGTATGAGGGGGCTCTGATATAAGATGGGCTTCTGATTGGGACCCTGATGTAAGGGGGGACTCTAAAGAGTAACCAGATGTAAGTGGTGGCCCTGATGGGGACTCTTATGCAAGGGGGGATTCTGATGGGGACTCTGATGTAAAAGAAACTTTGATGGGAACCCTGATGTAAGAGAGGGGAGAATGGGGACCCTGATGTAAGAGGGGGGAGGATGGGGACCCTGATGTAAGGGGGGGAGGATGGGGACCCTTAAGTAAGAGGGGGGTGGGGACCCTTAAGTAAGAAGGGTGATGGGGACCCTGATGTAAGGGAGGAGGATGGGGACCATGATGTAAGGGGGGAGATGGGGACCCTGATGTAAGAGGGGAGGATCGGGACCCTGATGTAAGAGGGGGGGAGGATGAGGACACTGATGTAAGAGGGGGGGAGGATGAGGACACTGATGTAAGAGAGGGAGGATGGGGACCCTGATGTAAGGGGGGAGGATGGGGACCCCGATGTAAGGGGGTATGGGGACCCTTAAGTAAGGGGGGAGGATGGGCACCCTGATGTAAAAGGGGGAGGATGGGGACCCTAATGTAAGAGGGGGGGAGGATGGGGACCCTGATGTAAGACGGGGGGAGGATGGGGACCCTGATGTAAGATGGAGGATGGGGACCCTGATGTAAGAGGGGGTGGGGACCCTGATATAAGGGGGGTGGGGACCCTGATGTAAGGGGGGAGGATGGGGACCCTGATGTAAGAGGGGGGAGGATGAGGACACTGATGTAAGAGGGGGGGAGGATGAGGACACTGATGTAAGAGAGGGAGGATGGGGACCCTGATGTAAGGGGGGAGGATGGGGACCCCGATGTAAGGGGGTATGGGGACCCTGATGTAAGGGGGGAGGATGGGCACCCTGATGTAAGAGGAGGGGAGGATGGGGACCCTGATGTAAAAGGGGGAGGATGGGGACCCTAATGTAAGAGGGGGGAGGATGGGGACCCTGATGTAAGACGGGGGGAGGATGGGGACCCTGATGTAAGATGGAGGATGGGGACCCTGATGTAAGAGGGGGTGGGGACCCTGATATAAGGGGGGTGGGGACCCTGATGTAAGGGGGGAGGATGGGGACCCTGATGTAAGAGGGGGGAAGATGGGGACCCTGATGTAAGAGGGGGGGAGGATGGGGACCCTGATGTAAGAGGAGGAGGATGGGGACCCTGATGTAAGAGGGAGGGAGGATGGGGACCCTGATGTAAGAGGAGGAGGATGGGGACCCTGATGTAAGAGGGGGGAAGGATGGGGACCCTGATGTAAGAGGGGGGAGGATGGGGACCCTGATGTAAGAGGGGGGAGGATGGGGACCCTGAGGGGGGGAGGATGAGGACCCTGATGTAAGGGGGGAGGATGGGGAACCTGATGTAAGGGGGATGGGGACCCTGATGTAGGGGGGGATGGGGACCCTGATGTAAGGGGGGAGGATGGGGACCTTGATGTAAGAGGGGGGAGGATGGGGACCTTGATGTAAGAGGGGAGAGGATGGGGACCCTGATTTAAGGGGGGGAGGATGGGGACCCTGATGTAAGGGGGGAGGATGGGGACCCTGATGTAAGAGAGGGGGATGTGGACCCTGATGTAAGAAAGGGGAATAGGGACCCTGATGTAAGGGGGATGGGGACCCTGAAGTAAGGGGGGGGGAGGATGGGGACCCTGATGTAAGAGGGGGGAGGATGGGGACCCTGATGTAAGGGGGGGATGGGGACCCTGATGTAAGAGAGGGGGATAGGGACCCTGATGTAAGTGGGATGGGGACCCTGATGTAAGAGGGGGGAGGATGGGGACCCTGATGTAAGAGGGGGGAGGATGGGGACCCTGATGTAAGGGGGGATGGGGACCCTGATGTAAGAGAGGGGGATGGGGACCCTGATGTAAGTGGGATGGGGACCCTGATGTAAGAGGGGGGAGGATGGGGACCCTGATGTAAGAGGGGGGAGGATGGGGACCCTGAAGTGGATTGGGTAAAGTTTGTATGGTCAAACTGTAACATGTTTGGTGACCCTAAAGCTGACCACGTGCGGGAATCTGATTGTAAAATCTCCTTTAGATCTACCAACAACTATGTAGTGCATGGGTACTCAACCTGTGGCTCTCCAGCTGTTGCACAAATTGACGTCACTTCTGGGCATAGATTGGCATCACTCTGGGCACTGACTGGCCTCACTGCTGGGCACTTTTGGGGCTGCACTGATGATCAGTGCCCTGATCATCTGTACAGGTATTATATAGAGTGACACTCTAGCCTGGGCGCGTTGGATGTTTCATGAAACCGCTGCTCTATTAATGTTCGACCCAATTCAGGTTGGACCATAAGCACATGCTGCCCGCAACGCGTATATATATATGTTGCGGGTTGCAAGTGGTTTACCAAGGTTATGTCTGAAACTATCAACCATAATCTCTGTATTTTTTTTTTTTCAACCTGTGGCTGGCTTTCTCATGAAAGTGGTCAGAGTGGCTCATTAGCCACTGGATCACTTTCAGAAGGGCCCCCCCACTGGTCGCCGGTGTTTCTGGGGCTGACTGTTCTCACACCAGCGCACCCGAGAAATGATCTGATGGTGTGGCCGCCTGGTCACAGAGGTGAACCAAGACCAGATTGTCTTTGATCGCCTCTATGGCCTTGGAGGACAGGAGTGACATCGTGACGCCACTTCTGGTCTAGGGTGGAAGTAAACAATTTTTTTCTTAATGCACAAAAGATCAAAAAAAAATGTTTTGATCTTTAGCTTTTTTTGTTAGAAACAAAAGTTTATTGAGTTTTTCTTTTTGGTACACAAAAGTTATGCAAGAAATTTGTACAATTCATTACATACCTCAAATATAATTGTGTTGCTCAATAAATAAAAAGTAAATTAATACAATTATTAAACACATAAATTGGATTAAACCGTTATTACTGGTGTTGGTTTTTCACCTACATTAACCACTTGCCAACCGCCTAACGCAGATATACTGTGGCAGAATGGCACGGGCAGGCAAAATCACATACCTGGTACATCGCGCCAAACCCCCGGTTTCGTTAGGGGAGCGATCCAGGCTCAGCGATCCCACACTCATTCGTGGCCCCCCCCGTGATCGCTCCTAACAAATTAAAATCTTCCTCTGCTGCTGTAATGTAAACAGCGGCAGAGGAAATGATGTCATCTCTCCTCGAGCCGGTCTTTTCGTTCCGGTGCCGTGGAGAGAAGACATCAATGTGAGTTGCACCAACACTACACTAACAGTAGAACAAACTAGGCACACTTTTCACCCCCAATCACCCCCCATCACCCCACTGTACAGTGACATCAATAGCAGCTTTTTTTTTTTGCATTGATGTCAGTTTGTGACAGTTATAAGTGGTAGGGCAGTTAGTGGTAGCCCCCTTTAGGTCTAGGATACCCCCCTAACACCCCTAATAAAGTTTTAATCCCTTGATCACCCCCCGTCACCAGTGTCCTTAAGCGATCGTTTTTCGGATCGCTGTATTAGTGTCACAGGTGACGCTAGTTAGGGAGGTAAGTATATAGGTTCACCGTCAGTGTTTTATAGCGACAGGGACCCCCATATACTACCTACTAAAGGTTTTAACCCCTGATTGCCCCCTAGTTAACCCTTTCACTAGTGATCACCGTATAACTGTTACGGGTGACGCTGGTTAGTTAGTTTGTTTATTATAGTTTCAGGGCACCCGCCGTTTATTACCTAATAAAGGTTTAACCCCCTAATCACCCGGTGGTGATACAAGTTAAGTTTTAGGGTCAGATCAGGTTAGCGCCAGTACTGCTAACACCCACGCACGCAGCATACACCTCCCTTAGTGGTATATTGTCTGAACGGAACAATATCTGATCCAATCAGATCTATACTAGCGTCCCCAGCAGTTTAGGGTTCCCAAAAACGCAGTGTTAGCAGGATCAGCCCAGATACCTGCTAGCACCTGCGTTTTGCCGCTTGGCCCAGCCCTGCCCAGCCCTGCCCAGCCCACCCAAGTGCAGTATCGATCGATCACTGTCACTTACAAAACACTAAGCACACATAACTGCAGCATTCGCAGAGTCAGGCCTGATCCCTGCGATCGCTAACAGTTTTTGTTGGTAGCGTTTTGATACAGTCACTAACAGTCAGGAGCTTTTTTGCCTGTGAGTCTCACTAGTGTACC
Source organism: Aquarana catesbeiana (assembly GCF_042186555.1). Classification (NCBI taxonomy): domain Eukaryota; kingdom Metazoa; phylum Chordata; class Amphibia; order Anura; family Ranidae; genus Aquarana; species Aquarana catesbeiana. Next base: position 634,228,986 of record NC_133328.1, read on the forward strand.
ACTGAATTTAGAGCCCAAAATGGCAAATCGAAGGTACAGTAGTGAAGAGGCCTACACGTTTCTGAGCATGACAGGTAGTGAAGAGGAAGTCACTCATCTGTCAGATTCAGGCTCAGTATACGATCCTGTAGATGACAGCGGTTCCATGACAGATAGCTCTGACAACGGAGTTGTGGTCCCTGCCAACTTGCCAAGGTCAGGCGTACCAGACCCCGAACTTCTTCTGTCGTTGATGTGCAAGAACTGCAGGTCCCTCGTATGGAGCAGAGCAGTACTAGCGCCGCTATTCCTTCTGGTGAACTGGCAAGCACCAGCGGCCTAGTACACCCTGGTCGTACATCCAGAACTGCAGTAATACTTGGTGACATGGCGAGTCCCATAAGTGCAGTTCAAGCTGGTGAGGTGGCAAGCACAAGTAGTGTCCCGCTGCCACCAAGAAGACAAACACAGGCCCATTGTGCCCATAATGCCCTTTTCTGCTGCATTCGCCAATCCTAATTGGGAACCCACCACTTCTGCAGCACCCGTACTTCCCCCATTCACTGGCCAACCCGGCATTCAGGTGGAAACAATTGATTTTACGTCACTTGATTTTTATTCGCCATTTTTCACCGAAGATCTCTATAGATCTATTGTGGACCAAAGCAATTTGTACACTGGTCAACACATCGCCACTATTCCCCAGTCCTCCCTTGCCAGAGATTGGAGACCAATTACGGTCTCTGAATTTAAGATCTTTCTGGGCCTTTCCCTCAACATGGGCAAAACCAAAAAGAGTGAGTTGCAGTCATATTGGTCCACTGACCCAATTCACCATATGCCCGTGTTCTCTGCTTCCATGACCAGGGCACGATACGAGCAGATCTTACGGTTCATGCACTTCAACGACAATGAACTCTGTCGTCCTCGTGGATCCTGGATACGATCGGCTCTACAAAATTCGGCCCCTCGTAAACCACTTCAAAGAACGTTTTGCAGACTTGTTTACCCCCCATCAAGTTGTCTGCGTTGAGGAGTCCCTGATTAATTTTTCTGGCCGCTTGTCATTCAAACAGTACCTTCCCAGCAAGCGTGCCAGATACAGGGTCAAGATGTATAAGCTCTGTGACAGGTCCACAGGCTATACATGTACTTTTATGTTTTACGAGGGCAAAGATAGTCACGTAGAGCCGACAAACTGCCCTGACTACATAGGAAGCACTGGCAAGATTGTGTGGGACTTGGTGTCACCCTTATTCGGAAAGGGGTACCACTTGTACGTGGACAATTATTACACAAGCGTGCCACTTTTTAGTCATCTTTTTGATCATTAGATTGGAGCATGTGGCACCGTGTGACCTAATTGCCGGGGCTTTCACCAGCTGCTTGTAGATTCCCATCTTAGGCTGGGGGAGAGAGCCTGCTTGCAATGTAATAACTTGCTCGCTATGAAGTGGAGGGATAATAAGAATGTTTTCGGTGTTGTGGAGAAACCCCTCTGTGTCCACGAATATAACCTTAACATGGGAGGAGTGGACCTCAACGACCAGTTGTTGGCGCCGTACCTAGTTGCCCATAAGGCCAGAGGCTGGTACAAAAAATTGTCTGTTTATTTATTTCAATTGGCTTTGCTGAATGCTCATGTGCTATACAGAGCTTCAGGACGGACTGGATCCCTCCTTAAATTCAAGGAAGAGATCGTCAGAGCCCTTCTGTATCCAGACGGTGCTCCACTTCACCTTCCCCAACCAAATGCAGTAAGTCGGCTGCATGAGAGGCATTTTTTTTATGTCCTCCCGAGTACCCCTACCCAACGAGCCCCCAAAAAAGATGTCATGTCTGCAGCAAGCGTGGATATAGGCGTGACACCCGCTATTATTGTCCCTCCTGTCCTGACAATCCTGGTCTTTGCATTGGTGAATGTTTTGAACGCTACCATACACTAGTTGAGTATTAGCGTAGGGTACAGCATTGCACAGACTAGGCACACTTTCACAGAGTCTCCCAAGATGCCATCACATTTTGAGAGACCCAAACCTGGAAATGGTCACAGTTAAAAAAGTCACAGTTACAAAAAAGTGTAAAAAAAAAAAGTAAAGAAAAAAAACACAAAAAAATATAAAAAAAAACAAAATAGTTGTCGTTTTATTGTTCTCTCTCTATTCTCTCTATTGTTCTGCTCTTTTTTACTGTATTCTATTCTGCAATGTTTTATTGTTATTATGTTTTTATCATGTTTGCCTTATAGGTATGCAATTTTTTTTATATTTTACTGTTTACTGTGTTTTTTTTGCTTTCAGGTACGCCATTCAGCTGAAGAGCAGATTTATTTATCTTGACAGCAACAGCGTTTGCTCCCACAATACATAAAGCAATGACTCCAGTGCTGTCGGAGGTGATTTCACCACCACAGTTACATACTTCAGCATATATGCCGAAGCATGGGGGCAGCAGTGGGTGGAGGAGCGATTTGCTCCTGCCTTTTGTGGGAGGATGCCACCATGCTTCGGCATATATATATTTTAAGCACAGGTTGCGTTAAATGTTTTATTTTTTACTATTTTTTTTTGTATTTGCTTTGCAGGTATGGTAAGTCTTACTGTTATACTGTAATGTTACTTTGTTTTATTGTTAACCATCATTTGCTTAGCAGGTACACCATTCAGTTGCAGCGCGGATTTATTTATCTTGACAGCAACAGTATTTGCTTCCACGATACATAAAACCGTGACTCCAGCGCTGTCAGGGGTGATTTCACCACTACAGTTACATACTTCAGCATATATGCCAAAGCGTGCAGGCAGCAGTGGGTGGAGGAGCAATTTGCTCCTAACTTTTGCAGGAGGATGCCCCCATGCTTCGGCATATATATACGGTGCATGCATGCCCATCATTAGAAGTGGGTGGATGAAGGGAGGTATTCTAATGGTGGGCATACCTACCGATCAATCTCTTTTTTTTCGTTCAGCCCACAGGCTGCATGAAAAAAAAAGTTTACAATATATGCCCAACAAGGACCAGCAACGTACTGGTATGTTGCTGGACTTTGAGTGGTTATACCAGAATGATGCCTGCAGGTTTATGTATCATCTTGGTATCATTCTTTTCAGCCAGCGGTCGGCTTTCATGTAAAAGCAATCCTAGTGGCTAATTAGCCTCTAGACTGCTTTTACAAGCAGTGGGAGGGAATGTCCCCCCCACCGTCTTCCATGTTTTTCTCTGGCTCTCCTGTCCCAACAGGGAACCTGAGAATGCAGCCGGTGATTCAGCCAGCTGACCATAGAGCTGATCAGAGACCAGAATTGCTCCAAACATCTCTATGGCCTAAGAAACTGGAAGCTACGAGCATTTCATGACTTAGATTTCGCCGGATGTAAACAGCGCCATTGGGAAATTGGGAAAGCATTTTATCACACCAATATTGGTGTTGTCAGATGCTTTGAGGGCAGAGGAGAGATCTAGGGTCTAATAGACCCCATTTTTTTCAAAAAAAAAGTACCTGTCACTACCTATTGCTATCATAGGGGATATTTACATTCCCTGAGGTAACAATAAAAATATTTTTTTAAAAAAATGAAAGGAACAATTTAAAAATAAAATAAAAAAGCAAAAAAATAATAAAGAAAAAAAAGCACCCCTGTCCCCCCCTGCTCTCACGCAAAGGCGAACGCAAGCGTCGGTCTGGCATCAAATGTAAACAGCAATTGCACCATGCATGTGAGGTATCACCGCGAAGGTCAGATCAAGGGCAGTAATTTTATCACTAGACCTCCTCTGTAAATCTAAAGTGGTAACCTGTAAAGGCTTTTAAAAATGTATTTAGTTTGTCGCCACTGCACGTTTGTGCGCAATTTGAAAGCATGTCATGTTTGGAATCCATGTACTCCTCCTAAGATCATCTTTTTTATTTCATCAAGCATTTGGGCAATATATTTTTAAAAAGTGTGTTTTTTCCCAAAAAAAGCTTTTAAAAAATCACTGCGCAAATACTGTGTGAAAAAAAAATAAACACCCACCATTTTAATCTGTAGGGCATTTGCTTTAAAAAAAATATACAATGTTTTGGGGTTCAAAGTAATTTTCTTGCAAAAAAAAATTTTTAAGTTTTCATGTAAACAAAAAGTGTCAGAAACGGCTTTGTCTTCAAATGGTTAGAAGAGTGGGTGATGTGTGACATAAGCTTCTAAATGTTGTGCATAAAATGCCAGGACAGTTCAAAACCCCCCATTGACCCCATTTTGGAAAGTAGACACCCCAAGCTATTTGCTGAGAGGCATGTTGAGTCCATGGAATATTTTATATTGTGACACAAGTTGCGGGAAAAAGACACATTTTTTTTCTTTTTGCACAAAGTTGTCACTAAATGATATATTGCTCAAACATGACATGGGAATATGTGAAATTACACCCCAAAATACATTCTGCTGCTTCTCCTGAGTATAGGGATACCACATGTGTGAGACTTTTTGGGAGCCTAGCCGCGTACGGGACCCTGAAAACCAAGCACCGCCTTCAGGCTTTCTAAGGGTGTAAATTTTTGATTTCACTCTTCACTGCCTATCACAGTTTCGGAGGCTATGGAATGCCCAGGTGGCACAAACCCGCCCCCCCAAAATGACCCTATTTTGGAAAGTAGACACCCCAAGTTATATGCTGAGAGGTATAGTGAGTATTTTGCAGACCTCACTTTTTGTCACAAAGTTTTGAAAAAATACTCACCATGCCTCTCAGCAAATAGCTTGTGGTGTCCAGGCCCGCATTTACTCCCTTTGCCGCCCCAAGGCCGGGTCCTTCAATGCCGCCCCCCCCCACACACACACACACACACACCACCATTCTTGTCCTTTATCGATGACTGCTACAATAGATCAGTTAAAAACATATCTCCACACACGAGAACACTGAAAATAACTGACTTTAATTGTACAGACTAAAAATACTTCAGGGTAAGCGCGCGAGGCGTAAGGATTTTTTACGGGCAATTTTTCAGGGCAATGGCTGGTGTTAGTGCTTCAATCATCCCCGGCACCATGGTTGGTATGGTGTCAGGATGAATGAAACACATTATTTCTATCATTACATTGTAATGTAAAATGAAATAGTTCAACTCACCATAATGAAGAACCATTGGGAGCCCTGAGCGTGTCACTTGCCACTATGCCTGCCACCAGATGGGGATGTCACTTGGGACGCTGCCACCAGATGGGGATGTCACTTGCCACGCTGCCACCAGATGGGGATGTCACTAGCCACGCTGCCTGCCACCAGATGGAGATGTCACTAGCCACGCTGCCTGCCACCAGATGGAGATGTCACTTGCCATGCTGCCACCAGATGGGGATGTCACTTGCCACGCTGCCACCAGATGGGGATGTCACTAGCCATGCTGCCTGCCCTCAGATTGAGATGTCACTAGCCACGCTGCCTGCCACCAGATGGAGATGTCACTTGCCACCAGATGGAGATGTCACTAGCCACGCTGCCTGCCACCAGATTGAGATGTCACTAGCCACGCTGCCTGCCACCAGATGGAGATGTCACTTGCCACGCTGCCTGCCACCAGATGGGGATGTCACTTGCCACGCTGCCTGCCACCAGATGGGGATGTCACTTGCCACTATGTCTGCCACCAGATGGGGATGTCACTTGCCACTATGTCTGCCACCAGATGGGGATGTCACTTGCCACGCTGCCACCAGATGGAGATGTCACTAGCCACGCTGCCTGCCACCAGATTGAGATGTCACTTGCCACGCTGCCTGCCACCAGATGGGGATGTCACTTGCCACTATGTCTGCCACCAGATGGGGATGTCACTTGCCACGCTGCCACCAGATGGAGATGTCACTAGCCACGCTGCCTGCCACCAGATTGAGATGTCACGTGCCACGCTGCCTGCCACCAGATGGAGATGTCACTTGCCATGCTGCCACCAGATGGGGATGTCACTTGCCACACTGCCACCAGATGGAGATGTCACTTGCCACGCTGCCACACTATGGAGATGTCACTTGCCACACTATGGAGATGTCACTTGCTACACTATGGAGATGTCACTTGTCACGCTGCCTGGCTGCCAGCAGATGGAGGAGGGTGGAACAGCGGTGCGGGCAATGAGAGATGTCATCTCTCTCCCCCGCTGCCGCACCGCTGACATTACTCCTCGATATTTTCAAAAATGGCGCCGGGCAGCGTAATCACGCTACTGCGCATGCGCCGCCCAGCCGAGCACATAAGAGCTTTCCCGAGCCCGGCCGGCTTCGGAACGGCGCATGCGCAGTAGTGTGCGGTTCGCGGCCATCATTTCTAAGGGCACCGGTGCCCTTAATCGACTCAACGGGCAGCCTGAAGGGGGGGGTGGCCGCGAAGTCATCGCAGGAGCGGCGCCGCCCCTGCCCCACTGCCACCCCGAGGCCTGGCCTCGGTGGCCTTGTGGTAAATCCGGCACCGGTGGTGTCTACTTTCCAAAATGGGGTCATTTGGGGGGGCTTGTGCTATCTTGGCATTTTATGGCCTTCAAAACTGTGATTGGTAGTGAGGAGTGAATCAAAAATTTACGCCCTTATAAATCCTGAAGGCAGCGATTGGTTTTCGGGGCCCTGTATGCAGCTAGGCTCCCAAAAAGTCCCACACATGTGGTATCCCCGTACTCAGGAGAAGCAGCAGCATGTATTTTGGGGTGTAATTCCACATATGCCCATGGCATGTTTGAGCTATATATCATTTAGTGACAACTTTGTGCAAAAACAAAAATTGTCACTTTCCTGCAACTTGTGTCAAAATATAGAATAGTCCATGGACTCAACATGCCACTCAGCAAATAGCTTGGGGTGTCTACTTTCCAAAATGGGGTCATTTGGGGGGGTTGTGCCATCTGGGCATTTTATGGCCTTCAAAACTGTGATAGGTAGTGAGGAGTGAAATCAAAACTTTACGCCCTTAGAAATCCTGAAGGCGGTGCTTGGTTTTCGGGCTTTGTACACGGCTAGGCTCCCAAAAAGTCCCACACATGTGGTATCCCCATACTCAGGAGAATCAGCAGAATGTATTTTGGGGTGCAATTCCACATATGCCCATGGCCTGTGTGAGCAATATATCATTTAGTGACAACTTTTTGTACATTTTTTTTTTGTCATTATTCATTCACTTGGGACAAAAAATAATATTCAATGGGCTCAACATGCCTCTCAGCAATTTCCTTGGGGTGTCTACTTTCCAAAATAGGGTCATTTGGGGGGTTTTGTACTGCCCTGCCATTTTAGCACCTCAAGAAATGACATAGGCAGTCATAAATTAAAAGCTGTGTAAATTCCAGAAAATGTACCCTAGTTTGTAGACGCTATAACTTTTGCGCAAACCAATAAATATATGCTTATTGACATTTTTTTACCAAAGACATGTGACGAATACCTTTTGGCCTAAATGTATGACTAAAATTGAGTTTGTTGGATTTTTTTTATAACAAAAAGTAGAAAATATCATTTTTTTCAAAATCTTCGGTCTTTTTCCGTTTATAGCGCAAAACATAAAAACCGCAGAGGTGATCAAATACCATCAAAAGAAAGCTCTATTTGTGGGAAGAAAAGGATGCAAATTTCGTTTGGGTACAGCATTGCATGACCGCACAATTAGCAGTTAAACGACGCAGTGCCAAATTGTAAAAAGTGCTCTGGTCAGGAAGGGGGAGTAAATCCTTCCGGGGCTGAAGTGGTTAAAGACCATGTATATTGTACTTTAGCACATTAACAGTACATAATCCAAGGGGTAAATTGCACAGGCATATCATGTGTCAAGCAGAATTCTGAGGTGCAGGTGGTAGAGGACCATAGAGGGGTGTTATCATGAAATACTGGATAATCCAGCCTAGAGGTCACCAGATCCCAAATCCTTTTGTGCTGAAATGAGAGTTTGGAGTGATGAGGAGATGTCACCGTGCCCTTTAGCCCTCTCAGTATGTCACAGAAGGGGTGTGGGAAGCGTGAGTCTGTCTGTTTGGATACTAAGGCCAGATACCTATGTCTATCTGATTTGTCTATGTGATAGAAATGTGATAGTTGTGCGGCTAAGTATTAGGTCCCAACATCAGGGACAGCAAGGCCCCCCAGTGACGTTGGGCACTCTATTGTCTTCCATGAGAGTCTGTGTCTACCTGGTCCCCATATAAAAGATTGTAGAAGCATGTCCATAATTTTAAAGTATTTGAGGGGAATGTATATTGGGGAATGTCATATCACATATAAGATTTTTGGTAAAAGTATCATTTTGACCAGGCCTATACGACCCATCACACCCACCGGTAATCTGGCCATTGTTTGCATTTCAGATTTAATGAATGGGACTAGGGGTTCCACATTTTGGGGGATGAAGTCTGTCAGTGACCTGGAGATCTGTATACCCAAGTGTTTAAGAGTGCTCACTCTTACTAAAGGTAAGTCAGCCTGTTCTTTTGTTGGGGGGAATATATCAATGGGAAGAATTTGGGACTTGTCTCAGTTCATTTTGAGCCCAGAGAACCTGCCAAAATTCTTGATAACCTGCAGGGCCATTTGGAGGGAGGGACCCGAGTCTGAGAGATATAGAATCATATCATTGGCGTATAGCCCGACCCTTACCTTCATTGTGCCTGAAGCTATACCGTGGATATCCGGATGTTCTCTAAGCGCCACTGCCAGGGGTTCCACTGTCAGCGCATACAGTAGAGATGAAATGGGACATCCCTGCCGCATCCCCCGTGAAAGTGGGAAGGCAGCAGAGGTCCATCCATTAGCCACAACTCCAGCCTGAGGTGCATTATATAAAATAGTGAGACACTTAACAAAGTTTGGACCAAACCCATACCTATGTAGACAATGCCATAGGTACTGCCATTCCACCGTGTCGAATGCCTTGGCTGCATCAAGGGAGACAACTACTCTGGATCCTATTTGCTGGTGAGAGGCCTGGACGTTACATAGTTACATAGTAGGTGAGGTTGAAAAAAGACACACGTCCATCAAGTCCAACCTATGTGTGTAATTATATGTCAGTATTACATTACATATACCTGTATATTGCGGTCATTCAGGTGATTATCTAATAGTTTCTTGAAGCTATCAATGCTCCCCGCTGAGACCACCGCCTGTGGAAGGGAATTCCACATCCTTGCCGCTCTTACAGTAAAGAACCCTCTACGTAGTTTAAGGTTAAATGTCTTTTCTTCTAATTGTAATGAGTGGCCCCGAGTCTTATTAAACTCTCTTCTGTGAAAAAGTTTTATCCCTATTGTGGGGTCACCAGTACAGTATTTGTAAATTGAAATCATATCCCTTCTCAAGCGTCTCTTCTCCAGAGAGAATAAGTTCAGCGCCCGCAACCTTTCCTCATAACTAAGATCCTCCAGACCCTTTATTAGCTTTGTTGCCCTTCTTTGTACTCGCTCCATTTCCAGTACATCCTTCCTGAGGACTGGTGCCCAGAACTGGACAGCATACTCCAGGTGCGGCCAGACCAGTGTCTTGTAGAGCGGGAGAATTATCGTTTTATCTCTGCAGTTGATCCCCCTTTTAATGCATGCCAATATTCTGTTTGCTTTATTAGCAGCAGCTTGGCATTGCATGCCATTGCTGAGCCTATCATCTACTAGGACCCCCAGGTCCTTTTCCATCCTAGATTCCCCCAGAGGTTATCCCCCCAGTGTATAGATTGCATTCATATTTTTGCCACCCAAATGCATTATTTTACATTTTTCTACATTGAACCTCATTTGCCATGTAGTCGCCCACCCCATTAATTTGTTCAGATCTTTTTGCAAGGTTTCCACATCCTGCGGAGAAGTTATTGCCCTGCTTAGCTTAGTATCGTCTGCAAATACAGAGATTGAACTGTTTATCCCATCCCCCAGGTCATTTATGAACAAATTAAATAGGATTGGTCCCAGCACAGAACCCTGGGGAACCCCACTACCCACCCCTGACCATTCCGAGTACTCCCCATTTATCACCACCCTCTGAACTCGCCCTTGTAGCCAGTTTTCAATCCATGTACTCACCCTATGGTCCATGCCAATGGACCTTATTTTGTACAGTAAACGTTATTGGAAACTGTGTCAAATGCTTTTGCAAAATCCAGATACACCACGTCTACGGGCCTTCCTTTATCTAGATGGCAACTCACCTCCTCATAGAAGGTTAATAGATTGGTTTGGCAAGAACGATTCTTCATGAATCCATGCTGATTACTGCTAATGATATCGTTCTTATTACTAAAATCTTGTATATAGTCCCTTATCATCCCCTCACGTTCATGAAGAGGCGTCTGGTGTTAAATGCAGTGTTTTTGGCTGGTATAAAGCCTGTTAGGTCAGGGTGTATGAGGGAGAGGATAACCTTATTTAGACACAGGGCTAGGATTTTGGCCAATATTTTGATGGCTGTTTATAGGAGTGAAATAGGCCTATATGATTCAGGTAGGTGGGGATCTTTGCCTGGTTTAGGGATGAGGACTATGATGACTTCACGCATGCATTCATAGAGAGCGTTAGCCTTAAATATTGCTTGGTATAAGGTGAGAAGTCTAGGGATAAGGGTTTCTGAAAAACGAGCATAAAATTCAATTGGCAATCCATCGGAGCCTGGGGAGTTAGCATTGGCAAACTGGGAGATAGCGAGTTTAATGTCATCTGCGGATAAAGGGACCTCAAGCATCTCAACTTGTTCTGCATTTAATTTAGGTAGTGTAAGGGCATCAAACAGATTTTTGAGGTCTTGTATGGGGTAATTTACCTCGGATATGTATACTTCCTTAAAGAATCTTTCGAATTCCTTAACTATCAATGCAGGATCTGTAATATTACCCACCGTGGCTGATTTCAGGGTGATAAGCACTGTGGGTCTGGAGTCAAGGTGTGCCAGATAAGCCAATAGCTTACCTGGGCGTTCCCTGTGCTCGAAAGCCTTTTGTTTACTGAAGAACATCTTATATCTAGCCCGCTCCTGACACATCTGATCAACCGCCCTGGTTTGCAGCTTCAGCTGTGCCAGTGTGGCTGGTGTAGGGGATGTCACATAGTCAGTTTCTGTTTCCGCTAGTTGTGCTATAGCTTGAGTATAGGTAAGTTTAGAATTTCTCCTAAACCTGGATATACATTCAGTGAGCAGCTTTCTAGCATGTTTTTTAAACGATTCCCACTCACTCAGTGGAGTGGAAGTGCCAGTGTTATTTTGAAAAAAGAATCCCCATTCCAGGACTAACCTATCTGTGTCAGGGAGTATGTTTAACCAAAAGGGCTTTAGCCTCCAATTCGGGGGGATGGGGGGGGTCGGCATAAGATGTCAGTTCAACCCAAAAGGAAGAATGGTCAGAGAGTAGTCTGGGGCCAAATCCGGCATTATGTAGCCTGGGAGTTAGATTGGCGGATATCCACACATGGTCTATACGGGACATGGAAGAATGGGAACTAGAGAAGCAGGAGTAGGTTTGGCGCTTTGGGTAGAGGTGTCGCCAGGTGTTCACCAAGTCAAAACTTGTCATTAGTCTGCTAAACCTAGTATCATGATCTGGTAGGGGTGGTTGTGAGGCCTGTCCCAGGCAGTCAAGGGAGGGATTGGTCACCATATTAAAGTCTCCTAGCCATATTGCCGGTACACCCGGGTATTTAGCCATAAAAGAGAATCCCTCACTGACAATGATGGAATTAAAAGGCGAGGGAATATACCAAGCACGTATTAATATGGGGTCACCCGCTATTTTGGCATGCAACAGCACATATCTGCCCTGGGGGTCTAACACCACAGATTGTATCTCAAAGGGTACTGACTTAGCCACCAGCACTGAGACACCCCTCTCAGTGTATGAGGTATGGGTGGCATGGTAAGCCCAACCAATCCAGGGGTGCTGCAGCGCTAGCTGTAGGTGTCCCTGTACATGGGTCTACACTAGTATAATCACATCAGCCCTTTGATTTTTAAGGAATGAAAACACTGCGGTGCGTTACAGTTTATCACCCAGTCCACGGACATTCCACGTCAGGCACTTCAACCTAGCCATAGGCACAGCATAATGAAGTGGGCAAGCCGGGTAGGCTCGCTCATCCCTATCTTGTGTTGGCGTTGTAATGCGCCTGTGCAAGTGTATCCATAGTGTAATAAATCATTAGACATCAGCATATTAATGGTCATATTTGTGCAAAAAATATGTGCGATAGACTGATCTTTTGCTTTTAAAGGTCTTTTTGACCCCAGATCTCTCTATAACGAGGACCTTTCATCCGTATTTCTATTACAAAGTGTAGGGTTGCACTGATAGCGATACTAGTATTGGTATCGGTTGCCGATACCGAGCATTTGCACAAGTACTTGCACTTGTGCAAATGCTCCCATGCTTAACCTGATACCTCCAGATCTTCAGCCCTCCTCCAGATATAAAGACATCGCGCGAGGGAGTTGGAGGCGTTGTTCTATCAGATTACCGCTACCCATCAGATTGTGTAACGGAAGTGACGTTCCGACCAAAAAATACTTACTGCGCATGCGCTCCAACATGCGTTCCATGGTGCGCTATACGTTCTACACACTTCTCCACTCCACTACCAACAGAGCCCATCAGGTTGTTTGACAACAGCAGCAGTGGACATCTTACTACACCCAGCTAGGTCTTGAACTTTTTTAGCAATAAAGTGAGCGTATATAAAGAAATATAGTATATTGACATCTGTGATACTGTTTGGCTGTTTAATTTTGAAAGCCTAAAGGTTAAGCGCTGAGCAGTTTGAGGTGTACCAACATGGCCTCCGCCACCTTCCTACTGCTGGCTAGGGATGAGCTTCGAGTTTGAGTCAAACTCATGTTCGACTCAAACATTGGCTGTTCGCCAGTTCTCCAAACAGCGAACAATTTGGGGTGTTCGCGGCAAATTCGAAAGCTGCGGAACACTCTTTAAAAGTCTATGGGAGAAATCAAAAGTGCTAATTTTAAAGGCTTATATGCATGGTCTGTTTTTTCGGGAGCAGTGATTTTAATAATGCCTAAACTGAAACAATAAAAGTGTAATATTCCTTTAAATTTCATACCTGGGGGGTGTCTATAGTAGGCCTGTAAAGGGGCGCATGTTTCCCGTGTTTGAGACAGTCTGACAGCAAAATGACATTTCAAAGGAAAAAAAGTCATTTAAAACTACTCGCGGCTATTAATGAATTGCCGGTCCGACAATACACATAAAAGTTCATTGATAAAAACGGCTTCGGAATTCTCCACAGGGGAACCCCGAACCAAAATTAAAAAAAAAAAAAATGACGTGGAGGGTCCCACTAAATTCCATACCAGGCCCTTCAGGTCTGGTATGGATATTAAGGGGAACCCCGCGCCAAAATTTAAAAAAAAAATGGCGTGGGGTCACCCCAAAAATCCATACCAGACCCTTATCCGAGCACGCAACCTGGCAGGCCGCAGGAAAAGAGGGGGGACGAGAGAGCGCCCCCCTCCTGAACCGTACCAGGCCACAGGCCCTCAACATTGGGAGGGTGCTTTGGGGTAGCCCCCAAAACACCTTGTCCCCATGTTGATGGGGATAAGGGCCTCATCCCCACAACCCTTGCCCGCTGGTTGTGGGGGTCTGCGGGTGGGGGGCTTATCGGACTCTGGAAGCCCCCTTTAACAAGGGGACCCTCAGATCCTGGCCCTCCCCCTGTGTGAAATGGTAAGGGGGTACAAAAGTACCCCTACCATTTCACAAAAAAATGTCAAAAATGTTAAAAATGACAAGAGACAGTTTTTGACAATTCCTTTATTTAAATGCTGAGATGTTTTATCAGCTTACCGCTACACGTCAGATCATAAAGTGTTTGGAACGCATAGCACCGTAGAATGCATGTTGGAACGCATAGAGCATGCGCAGTAAGTATTTTTTGGTCGGAACATCACTTCCGTAACACGATCTGATGGGTAGCGCTATTCTGATAGAACAGCGTCACTTGCTCATTCCCGGAACTCTGTGGGCAAAGAGAAGACAGAGGGAGTCAGCGTCAACATTTAACACATTGGCAGCTAGCAGGTAAGCTGGTCTGGGGCAGGGGCGCAGCTGCTATGTTTTCCTAAGACAAATATGCGGGTGTTCCATCAGAATCAGTGACCCATCAGATTTGGTAACGGAAGTGACGTTCCATCAGAACACCGCAGTGACCATCTTGGTGCACCCTGCTCATATAGTGAAATACAGCATTTTAAAATCCATGAGACATGTTTTTGTTTTGATATTGAATTTGAAAAGCAGCGTCAAGAAAGCTGATCTCACAGGTTTTGTAATCTGACAGAACACTGCTGCTTTTAAAATTCAACATCAAAATAATCTCACGGGTTATAAAATACTGTATTTGAACCATATAAGTTCAGTTTACTGCTAAAATAAGTCTGAAATTCAAGACTTGGCTGGGTGTAACAAGATATCCGCTGCTGCCTTCTGACTGCAGGCTTACTGCGGCCGAGTACAGGGTACCAAGATGGGGGTCGCAGTGCTCACTTTCGTTACCTTATCTGACAGGTCGCCGATTCTGACGGAACACCAGCACATTTGTCTTGGAAAGACAAACTATATTATTTAAAATAAATAATTAAAAAAAGGTATAGCCTCTTAGCTGCACACTCTGGAACCAACAAAATAAAAATTAAAATGTAAAAATCAATTAAATAATTAAAGTGAGCAGCCCGTAGTGTAACCATAAGGTCAAATGTGAAAATAGAAATTAATAAATTTCATACCGAGATCAATAAACCAAATCATGGGATATAAATTACTCATATTAACATATGCAGAACATAAACATATGCAGAAAAAGAAAGAAAAGACGCTCATAGTGTAGCTTGAAGCCGTATATTTTAAAAAAGTACTGGAGACATCAGACGTGCTGACAAAATGCGTCGGATTATGTACGTGATACGTCACTTCCGCCATCGTGGTTGGAGCGCAGGTGGAGCGCAACTTGGCGTACCGGCTTCATTTTATGTATTTTTAATGGAATGAGTACATTTTTCAAATAAACGGCTACAAGCTACACTATGAGGAGCTTTTCTTTCTTTTTCTGATCTACAAATCTCGTTTTGGCCATATCGTTGGGGAGAGACGCCTATACTGGGTGGGGACATCATGATATACATTCTCTGCTTATTTGACACCTGTCATGGGTGTCAGATCTATCCGGTGAGTAGGATGTTTGCCTAGATTGGTGGAGGACGGCACCTTTCCCATTCCCAGAATTGTATTTTCACCGTTCACTGGATTAAAGAATCGTTTGGTGGCGGTTCATTATAATTTCGTTATAATTTCATTGTTGTATTTACAAAGTTCATTTATATCATTTGTCACATGCATATGTTTATATGAGTAATTTATATCACGTGATTTGGTTTATTGAGTGCGGTATGAAATTTTATTAATTTCTATTTTATAATATTTAAAAGTTGCAGTGAGGCCAATCTGTGCCCTTCAGTTATGCCAATCAGATTTGCCTTTTAGTGCCACTGTAAAAAAAAGGTAATCAGTATCGGCGAGTACTTGAAAAACAACTATTGGTACTTGTACTCTTAAAAAAGTGGTATTGGTGCAACCCTAACAATGTGTTTATGTTTGCAATTTTTACATTCCTTGTAATAGAAATAAACATGATAAAAAATTTAAACAAAAAATAAAACAAATAAGAAAAAAAAAGTAAAGTTCCCCCATCCTTCCGTGTTCGCGCACAGAAGCGAACGCATTCATAGGTTGTACAGGCATATGTAAACGGTGTTCGCACCACACATGTGAGATATCCCTGTGAACGTTAGAGTGAGAGCAATAATCCAAGCGCTAGATCTCCTCTGTAGCTCTAAACAAGTAACCTGTAAAAAATATCGCTGGTAACCTGTAAAAAGCGTCGCCCATGGAGATTTTTACATACCAGAGTTTGTTGCCATTCCATGAGCGTGCGGAACTTTAAAGCGTGACATGTTAGGTATCTATTTACTCGGCGTAACATCATCTTTCATATTTTGCAAAAAAATTAGGGTATATATTGTGGGTTTTTTTCATTAAAGTGTATTTTTTTTAAAAAATGCATTTGAAAAAACGCTGCGCAAATACCGTGTAACATAAAAAATTGCAATGATCGCCATTTCATTCCCTAGGAGTAAAAAAAAACAAAAAAAACAAGGAATAGGGGCGCCTCTGCGTATATATCGTAAAACAATTTATTAAAACAATAATATCCACTCACATGAAGGAAAGAGGAGTAGCATTCAGGTCCATAATCTGGGCTGAGAAGATGATGGTGTGGGACTGTAGGTCACAGCAGTTCCAGTGTGGCTGACACTCCATCAGATCCAGACAGGCAGGAGTGGAGATGACTGAGCACAATACAATCTAATGTAGTTCGGTATTCCTGGCTAGGGATGAGCTTCGAGTTCGAGTCGAACCCATGTTTGACTCGAACATCGGCTGTTCGATCGTTCGCCGAATTGCGAACGATATGGGCGTTCGCGCCAAATTCGTGTGGCGCGTCACGGCCCATAATTCACTGCGGCATCGCAGTGCATTGCTGGCTGATGATTGGCCAAGCATGCACTATGACCCGCATGCTTGGCCGCCGTCAGTAGAGAGAGCTGTAATTGCCCAAAGCCAAGGTGGCTTTGGCCAATTATGGCTCAGGCGGCCCTGTGTAGTGTGTTCTGGCGTGCTGAGAGAGAGACAGTATCATTTCATTCGAGTTAGCTAGATTAGGCAGGACAGTCAGTGAGTTAGCTGCACTCACAGTGTATTGTGTATATATATATATATATATATATGCATCCCAGCTGTTGCATATATATATATATATATATATATATATATATATATATATATATATATATATATATATATATGTATATATATACTGTATTCAGTTTAGCTTGATCCGTTCCTGTTATCTTCCTACTGACAGGCAGGCTTGTCTTGTTACAGTATTTACAGCTACCTGAAGAAAATTGCTGGTGTTCTTTTGATCCTATTAGTACCACAGTCAGGCAGCTAGACTATTTACAGTTAGTGTAGTGCGTCCTCCTCACAGTGTTCAGCTAAACCTACAAGTTATTTTTTGGCGAGTTCTGCACAGTGTTCACCTAAAGCTACCTGTGGAAGGTTGGTGGTGTTTTTCTGATCCTGTCACTACCGCAGGCAGCTAAATAAGCTACAAGTTAGTGTAGTGCGAGCTATGCACAGTGTTCATCTAAAGCTACCTGTAGAAGGTTGGTGGTGTTCTCATACTACAGGCAGGCAGTTGATTTTGCTAGCTGCAGGCTGCAGTATCAGTATAATTATATATATATTAGCCTTTTTTTTCGGCAGCTGGCCGTGTTGAGCCGCAACATGTGGAAGACTTGGTCGAGTGGATGACCAAGCCATCCTCATCCTCCTCATCCTCTCTCACTCATGCTCAGGGTACTTTGTCTGGCAAAGCAGCGGCCTCTGCCCTCAGCTCAATGTCATCAGTGACTCCTTCCCTAGCCCCACCATGTCCTCCTGAGGAGTCCCTCGAATTGTTTGACCACACTGTTGGGTACATGCTCCAGGAGGATGCCCAGCGTTTGGAAGGCTCTGATGATGATCCTCAGCTAGATGAAGGCAGTAACGTGAGCATGGACTGAGGGGGTGCCCAAGAAGGACAGCAATCTGGCAGTCTTGCTCCCCCTGCTGCAGCATACTGCCAGGTTTGCTCCAGTGATGAGGAGGGAGGGGATGATGAGGTCACCGACTCAACGTGGGTGCCTGATAGGAGAGAGGAGGTGGCACATCACCAACGAGGCAGGATGCCCTCCAGGGGCCAGTCTAAGGGCAGCACACTGACTGCATCACATCCCAAAGCTCCGCATGTGCAGGGCGCTGCAGTCTCTGCGCATTATTCAAAAAGTTCTTTGGTGTGGGCCTTTTTTGAGACGAGTGCATCAGATCGCACCGCTGCTATTTGCAACATATGTCTCAAGCGTATCTGTTAAACTTCCACGTAACAGACAGGTGAGCCTGATGTAGCAGGGGGAGGCCTCCCTTATGTTTCTGGTTCCCGGCCCCTGGTAGTATGGACAGGAGGCACGGGAGCACAGAATGGTATGAGAGCCTGGCGGGTTAGCTGCAGGAGGATCCCAGTAAAGGTGGTTATTGAGATCACCAGTCAACTGAAGCACAGGCAGCAGGTGCAGAGCAGGAGTGGAGCAAGCAGGTCAGGTCACAGGCAGAGGTCCGAAACAGGCAGGCAACGTGGTACAGAGGAGCAGGCAGATCGTAGTCAGGACAGTTCGGGATCAGTGGCAGGCAGCAAGCAAGGAGAATCAAAGACAGGCCGGTGGTCAGGAGATCAGGTTCAAAATAGGAAGCAGGAAGCAGGTGCAGGGGTACAGGGAGCTGAAGATCGGACAGCACCGAGCCCCCTGTGCAGACAGCCTAAATAAGCAGATTGGTGCCAAACGCCGGGCGCGCGTCCCCGCACACACGCAAGCGCCCACACGCCAGCACCCGCGGCGACGAGCACGGGAACGCACATGCCGACGCGCCCCAACGCACACCAGCAGCGCGTCTGCCCAAGGGAACTCTCTGACAGTATCTCACGTGGCCAAAACATCTCCCGCTTGGGTACCACATGCTTGACCAGACATATGTTGACCTGCCATGCAGTTCGTTGGCAAGCGTATCTAAAAGACCCACACCAAAGAACAAAGAGGACCTCTCCTTGCTCCTTATCAGCTGAGATCTCCAACCCCACTATACCTTCAGTCCTCTCTGAGACCTGCACTGAGAGGAATGAAGGTGTAGAATTAGGCGTGTCACAGCCAAGTACTTGTGGGCAATCTGCTTTCAGTACACCGACGTCAGATTGTACCAGGCAAATTTCCCTGCCCCAGCTGCTGCATCGCCGAAAGAAGTTTGCTCCCAGCCATCCACATGCCCAGTGGTTGAATGCTAGCTTGGCAAAATTGCTAGCACTTCAACTGCTGCCTTTTCAGTTGGTAGACTCTGCACCCTTCCGTGAGTTTGTGGAATGTGCGATTCCTCAGTGGCAGGTACCCAAATGCCACTTTTTTTCACGGAAGGCGATTCCGGCTCTCTACCGACATGTGGAAGGCAATGTCCATGCCTCGCTGGACAGGGCGGTCAGAGGTAAGGTGCATATTACCGCTGACTCATGGTCCAGCAGGCATGGACAGGGACATTACCTAAGTTTCACAGCGCATTGGGTGACTCTGCTGGCAGCTGGGAAGGATGCAGGACAAGGTGCAGTAGTGTGGAGGTTGTTCCGCCACCACGCCTCCAAAATGCCACTACTAAAGATTGTGACACACCTCACTCCTCCACCCCCTCCTCTTCTTCTTCCTCCATGGCCTCTTCCTGTGCTTTGTCCTCGGAACCAGCGGTGCTCCGTAGGCATTCAAGGGGCTACGCATGTACGCAGGCCAAAAGATGCCATGCGGTTCTTGAGCTGGTGTGCTTGGGGGACAGGAGCCACACTGGGGCAGAGGTTCTGTCAGCTTTGAAGGGGCAGGTTCAGAGGTGGTTGACACCACGCCAACTTAAGGCAGGAATGGTGGTTTGCGACAATGGCACCAACCTCCTCTCTGCCCTCCGACAGAAACAAATGACCCATGTGCCCTGTTTGGCTCACGTCCTTAACTTGGTGGTGCAGCAGTTCTTGGGCAGGTACCCAGGTTTACAGGATGTCCTGAGGCAGGCCAGGAAAGTCTGTGTGCATTTCCGCTGGTCATATAATGCCAGTGCTGGGCTGGCGGACCTCCAAAAGGAATTTAACCTGCCCAAGAACCGCCTAATCTGTGACATGCCCACCAGGTGGAACTCAACATTGGCCATGCTGCAGCGGCTGCACATGCAGCAGAGGGCCATCAATGAGTACCTGTGCGACTATGGCACCAGGACAGGGTCAGGGGAGCTTGTTTTTTTTTCCCCACGCCAGTGGGCCATGATCAGGGATGCATGCACTGTCCTGTCACCATTTGAGGAGGCCACGAGGATGGTGAGCAGTGACAGTGCATGCATCAGTGACACTGTCCCCCTTGTCCACCTGTTGGAGCACACACTGCATGGAATAATGGACAGGGCACTTGAGGCAGAACAGAGGCAGGAAGAGGAGGACTTCCTTAGCTCTTAAGGCCCCCTTTATCCAGACAGTGCCCGCTGATCACACAGGAAGAGGAGGAGGAGGATTATGTCAGCATGGAGGTGGAGCCTGGCACTCAGCATCAGCAGCAGTCGTTAAGGGATCAGTCCCAAGAAACACATGGACTTGTACGTGGCTGGGAGGAGGTGGCTGCGGACCATGTCATCCTTAGTGACCCAGAGGACTCCGGACCGAATGCCTCAGCAAACCTACGCTGCATGGCCTCCCTGATCCTGCAAAGCCTGCGTAAGGATCCTCGTATTCGTGGTATCAAGGAGAAGGACCAATACTGGCTGGCAACCCTCCTTGATCCACGTTACAAGGGTAAGGTTGCGGACCTTATCTTGCCGTCGCAGAGGGAGCAGAGGATGAAACATCTTCGGGAGGCCTTGCAGAAAGGTTTGTGCAACGTGTTCCCAGAGACTGGGAGGTTACAAACTCCTGTTTCTGGACAACGTGTTGCTGAGGCTTCAGTCAGTCAATGAAGAAGCGGTGGAGAAGGTGGCCGTCTGACCGATGCGTTCAGACAATTTTTTAGTCTGCAGCCCCAAGGTATGATCGGTTCCAGCAACCATCGACAGCGTCCGTTTTACATGGTACAGGAATACCTAGGGGCAAGATCTGACTTGGACACCTTTACCACCAAAAATCCTCTGGGTTACTGGGTGTTGAGGATGGATCACTGGCCAGAGCTTGCACAGTATGCAATTGAGCTACTGGCCTGTCCTGCATTCAGCGTTCTTTTGGAACGCACATTCAGTGCTGCTGGAGGCTTTGTAACTGATCACAGGGTGCGTCTGTCCACCGACTTGGTCGATCGACTGACCTTCATAAAAATGAATCAGTCTTGGATTACCACCAGCTACCAAGCACCTGATGCTGATGTAATGAATAATTTTTTTTGAAATCTCAAATCCCTTCAAAGACTGCCTATGCTGATGCTGAGTTACTATCCTGAGTAATTATCCTGTTCCTCTTCAATGATCATGCTGATAGCTTGTAAGAACATTTTTGGTTCTGGGCGCCGTCACCAGTGCCTAAGGCCCAATTTTTCAGCCCGTTTAACAGGGGCGTGTAATTACAATTTTTGATGCAATACTTTGCAGCAGGGCTCGTTCCTGTGTTCCAACTAGAGTATCTGTGAGGGGTTGCAGTGTTGTGTCACCAGCACCAGTGTCTAAGGCCCAATTCTTCTGCCCCTGTTTAACAGGGGCGTGTAATTACAATTTTTGATCTAATATTTCATGGCAGGGCCTGTTTCTGTGCCCACTAAGAGCGAGTGAGGACTTTGTTGTGGCACCAGCACCACCACCACCACCAAAGGCCCAATTTTTCAGCCCCTGTGTAATTACAATTCTTGATCTAATATTTCACAGCAGGGCCCTTTGAGGGCTTACAGTGTTGTGGCCACAACAACACCTAAGGCCCAAATTTCTGCTGAGTATATAGGGCAGGCCCCTACTTTCAAACATCCAACTTACAAACGACTCCTACTTGCAAACGGAAGGAGACAACAGGAAGTGAGATGAAATCTCCCCCTAGGAAGGGAAATTCTCTCCTGTAAGAGTTAATATGGGAAAAACTTTTCTCCTTTCCACTGATGCTTTATCACCAATCCTTGTTTCACAAAAAACCCAAATTTTCAAAAACATTTGTCATTGGGACAAAAAGTGAGGTTCAATCTTCTGAAGAGGAGCACAGACAGCAAAACAAAATGTCACAGGGGTGATAACCCTTCCCTATGTTTTCCAAAAAGCTTAAAAAAGATTTTTTGGCTGGAGCTAAACATGTTAAAAATGTACCCGTTCAAAATTACAAACTGATTCTACTTAACAACAAACCTACAGTCCCTGTCTTGTTTGCACCGCCTGTATACTGCTGCTCAGAGTATATAGGGCCTGGTGGCCCCACACCTTTCCTTTTTTTAATTTGGGTGCGAGGTTCCCCTTAATATCCATACAAGACCCAAAGGGCCTGGTAATTGACTGGGGGTACCCATGCCGTTTGTCTCACTGATTTTCATCCATATTGCCAGGACACGACATTACATTAAACCCACAAGCAGTTTTAAATGACTTTTTTTCCTTTAAAAATGACATTTTGTGCCGGGACTGTTCTAAGCACGGGAAACACGCGCCACTTTACAGGCATACTATAGACACCCCCCAGGTACGATATTTAAAGGAATATTTCACTTTTTTTTTTTTTACTTTAAGCATCATTAAAATCACTGCTCATGAAAAAACAGACATTTTTAAAAGTTTTTTATTGCATTGATACATGTCCCCTGGGGCAGGACCCGGGTCCCCAAACCCTTTTTAGGACAATACCATGAAAATTAGCCATTAAAATTAGCACTTTTGATTTTGAACGTTCGAGTCCCATAGACGTCAATGGGGTTCTAACGTTCGTGCGAATTTTCGGTCCGTTCGCAGGTTCTGGTGCAAACCGAACCAGGGGGGGGGTGTTCGGCTCATCCCTATTCCTGGCAGATACCTGTAGCAATCCGGTAGGGAGGAGGGAAAACAGTCTGGTGCTGACAAGGGTGTCAGTGAGGGGGGGAGGGGGTAGACATACGGACGGATGGCTGAGCCGTGCCCCCACAGTGTTCGCACTGCCTCTGTGTTATGGAGGGAGACACGACCGTGTATGCAGATTGATATTGATATTCTCTAGAGTCTCTGCTAAAAATATATACAGTATATATAAACATTCGGGGGTTATAAGTAATTTTCTAGCAAAAAATACTGATTTAAACTTGTAAATAAAAAAGTGCCAGAAAAGACTTTGTCCTCAAGTAGATAGACAATCTTCAAGGGTATGTCTGATGTCTTTGTACTACAAGTTGGCCTTAGGTGTCCTGTAACTACAGTATACAGTATTTCATGGAGTTTGTAAAGTGGCCCTCCCTTCGCTATAACAAATAGCTTAGATATTTACTGTGAGTTGCTCAATAGCTTATTACAAAAGGAAACATTTGTGAGCTGTGGGCTTTGTTGTGCCATATTGACAGTTGTACATGCAAGTCTTGGGCTTTACAATTGGCCATTATTATTAGGAAAACATTTACATAGGGAAAGTCAACTTTAACCTCCTGGGGTGAAGCCACAGGGGGGATGAAGGGCGGGGGAATAAGGACTTGTGTAGAACAGTAGCCATTAGCACTTGTTTTGGTGGAACTATTAAGAGATGGGATGCAAGGGCAAGTTGATTTGACAACATTGACATTGGAAGTGGGTTTTTGGATTCTTTTGTGTCCATTTTTTACCTTACTTATTTAATAATAAAGAACCACATACCATACTATAGTGATCCTCTTCATGTGACCTTTTGGTGAGCTATGGTTATCTATGAAGATGTCCTTATATTTTAGACGAGGAGGTATTTTAATTGATGAGGGAATTCCGGGGGTGTTTTTATTATCTTTCTCATTTCCATTACTGACAATGGTCACCTGGACTAATAAAGGAGTGCATTTCCTCGGCACAGATAGCAATAAAAATCAACAGGGAGTCTAACTCTTCCCCACTCCATCCAAAGCTAAAAAAATATATTGCCTTTTATTCAACAAAGGTGTCTATCAAAGAACGTTCCTCCTATCTAGCCAACCATGATCAGCTCAAGGATTGATATGACATGTCTGGACATCTTTGCTTGGATCGGATTGGGGAGAGTCAATCAGCCAGTGGGGTTCTTTCCAGATGGGGATATCAGCTAGGCTCCCCCACATATAGACACTGGCTTTACTTTTTTATACCATGAGAATTTGGTGGAACAATTGTTTGGCCTCTACCTTGTCATCTGTAGGAAGCATCAGAAGCTTTTTCATATTTCTTCCAAGCCAACACCACCATGTGAAGTACTTCTTGGTTCTTTGCCACTATTTTTTTCTATAATTACAGTTTTTCTATGGCCAAAAATTAGCTTTCTGAGGATTCAAACCCCTTATTTATTTTTTTTATATTATCTTCCTCTATGTGGGAAGACATCTGCCAGAGCCAGGAGAAAGGATCTAAGCTAGGTCCCTTCTTCCAGACATAGGAGCCCCGTAGGAAAACATGTTCTGCACTTATGGGCAGTGTGGACAAGGGTGACAAGCAGTCCAAGTGGTTACAGTGGCTCCTGTGGTGAGAATGCTGGATCTAAAGATCTATGCTAGATCCCTTCTTCCAGACATAGGCACCCCATAGGAAGCTTGTTCTGCACTGATGAGCAGTAAGGGCAAGGGTGACAGGAAGCCCAAGTGGTTATAGCAGGGCCATCTAATCCAGTGGGCACACCTGGGCACTGCCCAAGGGCCCCAGGTGCACATGGGGCCCCATCAGGATGGGCCCACCCCTAGAGAGATGCTGATGGCACTGGGGCACAAATACTCCCCCAGCTTTGCCTCATCTCTCCTACTGATTGCAACACATTAATCCCTCTCCTCTTCACTTGCTCTCTGGCCATGGCTCACTCCACCTTCTTTCCAGATGAGTTTCTTTTAATTATTTCTGCTACAAACAGGTCACCCTCTGCTTCTCCCTTTATCTACGCTTTCAGTTTGCTGTAAGTTGAACACTTTCACACGATCCAATCCTCCTCCCCTCTCCCCTGATAACACTATGTCCTCTCCTTTCCATAAATCTGCACTATAAACAACACTGGAGCCTCCGCTCTCAGCTCTGGGCATTTGGAAGAGATAGAAAGGGTGTAAGACCAGTGGCAGCTGGTGCACATAATTTTTGGGGGGCACAAACAAACTGAAAAATACTGAAAAAAAAAACATCAATTGCAGCCACTGTGCCCATCAAACGCTGCCACTGTGCCCATCAATTGCTGCCACTGTGCCCATCAAACGCAGCCACTGTGTCATCAAAATGCAGCCACTGTGCCATCAAAAGCTGCCACTGTGCCCATCAAAAGCTGCCACTGTTCTATCAAATGCTGCCACTGTGCTGTCAAATGCTGCCACTGTGTCCATCAATTGCTGCCACGCTGCCCATCGAATGCTGCCACTGTGCCATACAATGGCACCGCTGTGACCCCCCACTCACCGTCTGCCAGCCACTTACCCGGTCTCGGTGGGGCAGCGGATGACGGTGGTGAGAAGTGTCCTCCGAGAGGTGTCTTCATGTGTCTCTTCCCGTCCTCTCCTCCCATCTGGGGTCCTATCACAGCGCTTATTGTTTCAGCCAATCAGGTGATGGGTAACAGACCCAAGCACCTGATTGGTGGAGAGGCGGTTCAGTGTTAGGACAGCAAATATTCATTCGCTGTCCTAACACACCTGGGTAAACTGCGAGAGCCAAGCATGGTCACCTTTTTTGACGCCTATTAGAGCCTATGGCTCTAATCATGTGCTTCAAAAATACCCCCCGCCACTGTAATTTAGGTGCCCGGTGCCCGAAAAGGGGACAGGCGCCTGAGTAGGGGGTGGCATCAGTGGCCATGGATAGATTCATGTAATGCATGAATCTATCCATTGGTCATAGAAGGGGTGGCTGGAGAGAGGGTCCCTTATGGACACACTGCCACTGTGCAAGACAGATGAACGTGTGGACTGTCTTGCACCCTTTCTATGCCTGCTCACTTTTTATCTCTTCCAACTGTCCTGCAGCCTAACACATTTTCTGCAGTTATTTAAACTGCCCATAGCGTAACACACTCCCGATCCCTGTATTTTGAGCATAACACACTCGTGATCCCTGCATTCTGAGCAAAAGACACTCCCGATCCCTGCATTCTGAGCAAAACACACTCCTGATCCCTGTATTCTGAGCATAACACACTCCTGATCCCTGCATTCTGAGAAAAACACACTCCCGATCCCTGCATTCTGAGCATAACACACTCCCGATCCCTGCATTCTGAGCAAAACACACTCCCGATCCCTGCATTCTGAGCATAACACACTCCCGATCCCTGCATTCTGAGCAAAACACACTCCCGATCCCTGCATTCTGAGCAAAACACACTCCCGATCCCTGCATTCTGAGCAAAACACACTCCTGATCCCTGTATTCTGAGCATAACACACTCCTGATCCCTGCATTCTGAGAAAAACACACTCCCGATCCCTGCATTCTGAGCATAACACACTCCCGATCCCTGCATTCTGAGCAAAACACACTCCCGATCCCTGCATTCTGAGCATAACACACTCCCGATCCCTGCATTCTGAGCAAAACACACTCCCGATCCCTGCATTCTGAGCAAAACACACTCCCGATCCCTGCATTCTGAGCAAAACACACTCCCGATCCCTGCACTCTGAGAGCAAGCACTCCTGATCCCTGTATTCTGAGAGCAAGCACTCCTGATCCCTGCATTCTGAGAGCAAGCACTCCTGATCCCTGCATTCTGAGAGCAACACCCTCCTTAATCCTGCATTCTCAGCACAATGCACTACTTAACCCTGCATTCTGAGCGCAACACAAGCCTTAACACAACATTTTGAGCATAACGCACTGCTTTGATCTTTGACTTCATCAGTGATCTTTGACTTCATCAGTGATCTTTGACTTCATCAGTGTTGTTCAAGTAGGTCTCCATCTGTCTAAGGTTGCCTACCCCTGCCTTAGAGCCTTTTTCAATCCCTTTTGCTCACTCAGAGCCCCCCTAGATCCCTTTAGTTCCATGCACCAACTCATTCCCAACTGAGAAATATGTTTCCTCAGTCCCTTTCATTGTATCAAAAGTGAGACTTCCGGGGTCTTTTTACACCCCTGATATCTCACCAAAGACAACAGCGTTATGAAAAAAATGTAAGCAATTATTTTTTTTAAAAATCGTTTAAAAAAAAGGTCAAAATCAAACTAAAAGTTCTAATCAGCCTAAAAAGCCTTGCCCAATATGTAGCATAATTTAGCCACACACAATGTTTGCCACGCGTAGCATGCCGCAGATCACCATCTTCATTGTTGGAGCCCCAATGCATTATTTTGCCCAGGGGCCCATGATGCTATTAAGATGGTAGTGGGTTTTAGTGGCTCCTGTGGTGACAACGCTGGATTTAAGGATCTAAACTGGATCTAAGCTAGATCCCTTCTTCCAGACATAGGCACCCCATAGGAAGCTTGTTCTGAACTGATGGGCAATGAGGACAAGGGTGAGAAGCAGTCCAAGTAGTTACAATGCTGGATTTAAGGATCTAAGCTAGATCCCCTATATTACACTATACTATACACTAAACTATAATAGCAAAAGTATTGGGACGCCTGCCTTTACACACACACATGAACTTTAATAGCATCCCAGTGTTAGTCCGTAGGGTTCAATACCGTGTTTCCCCGAAAATAAGCCCGGGTCTTATATTAATTTTGGCAACAAAAGACACAGTAGGGCTTATTTTCGGGGTAGGTCTTATGTAATGTGCTGTCTTCTCTCCCCCTCTCTCTCTCCCTGCCTGACAGGAACCCCCAGTGTGAACCAAGTTAAAATGCTTGTAAATCCAATATTCCACTCTATTAAAGTATTATATAATGTACAATGTGTGTGTTTCTGTAATATAATTGTGCCAAATACCTTCATTATAGCGTCGATCTGCTCTTCTGTGACCCACCGGAGCCCTTTTCCCTGCAATTATATTACAGAAGCACACACATCGTACATTATATACTACTGTAATAGAGTAGATTATAGGATTTCACAAGCATTTTAAACTAGGTCTTATTTTCGGGGTAGGGCTTATATTGCAGCCCTCCTGGAAAATAACGCTAGGTCTTCAACTCTTCTGGGAAGGCCGACCACAAGGTTTAGAAGTGTGTCTATGGGAATGTTTGACCATTCTTCCAAAAGCGCATTTGTGAGGTCAGGTATTGATGTTGGATGAGAAGACCTGGCTCACAGTCTCCGC
The DNA here is from genome assembly GCF_042186555.1 of Aquarana catesbeiana. NCBI lineage: Eukaryota > Metazoa > Chordata > Amphibia > Anura > Ranidae > Aquarana > Aquarana catesbeiana. Next base: position 634,256,945 of record NC_133328.1, read on the forward strand.
TCTAATTCATCCCAAAGGTGTTCTAACGGGTTGAGGTCAGGACTCTGTGCAGGCCAGTCAAGTTCCTCCACCCCAAACTCGCTCATCCATGTCTTTATGGACCTTGCTTTGTGCACTGGTGTGCAGTCATGTTGGAACAGGAAGGGGCAATCCCCAAACTGTTCCTACAAAGTTGGGATCATGAAATTGTCCAAAATGTCTTGGTATGCTGACACCTTAAGAGTTCCCTTCACTGGAACTAAGGGGACAAGCCCAACCCCTGAAAAACAACCCCACACCATAATCTACCCTCCACCAAATGATTTGGACCAGTGCACAAAGCAAGGTCCATAAAGACATGGATGAGCGAGTTTGGGGTGGAGAAACTTGACTGGCCTGCACAGTTCCTGACCTCAACCTGATGGAATACCTTTGGGGACAAATTATGCCTTTTACACATGATAGGATTTTCCGACAACAAATTCCATGTTTTTTTTCCCTACAGAATTCCGCTCAAACTTGTCTTGCATACACATGGTCACACAAATCTTGTTGGAAATTCCGAAAGCCAAGAACGCGGTGACGTACAACACGTACGATGAGCCGAGAAAAATGAAGTTCAATAGCCAGTGCGGCTCTTCTGCTTGATTCCGAACATGCGTGGAATTTTGTGCGTCAGAATTGTGTACACACGATCAGAATTTCCGACAATGGATTTTGTTGTCGGAAAATTTGAGATCCAGATCTCAAATTCTGTGTGTCGGAAATTTGACGGAAATTGTCCGATGGAGCCTACACATGGTCGGAATTTCTGACAAAAAGCTCCTGTTGAACATTTCCCGTCAGAAAATCCGACTGTGTGTACGCGCCATTAGAATGGAGACTGCGAGCCAGGCCTTCTCGTCCAACATCAGTGCCTGACCTTCACTGCTGAATTTGCACCTGAACCAGACCCAGAAATGCACAGGACCCTTTTTGAAACACCACCTCGTCAGCCCCAGAAATGTGTGTACCGGCTCCATCGAGAGCGAATTGGACGCGGTTTAAAACACATTCACTTTGCATATATGTAAACACAGCCTAGAACTTATGTTTATTAGATATAATACATTTTTGGGGCCGTGGATATTGTCTCTTGTAGTGAAAAGTTCGGAGACCCCTGTATATGATTGGGAGATTGATAGCTTATTAGTGATTTAATTTCATTCGGATGATTAGCGGTGAGCTCCACTAATGTTCTTCTCTATATTGTATTTGTTTAATAACATCTATTATTATTATTATTATTATTATTATTATTATTATTATTATACAGGATTTATATAGCGCCAACAGTTTGTGCAGCGTTTACAACATGAGGGCAGCTATTGAGTTTTCTTCACACATAGAATATATATTGCTGACAATTTATAGGTTATAACAAGAGAAATGCACATTTTTTTTATATATGAGATTTGTAACGAAATAACAATTTCCATCTTTAGAAAGATTCCTGCGGGTGTATTCCTTGTAGTGGGAATTCCTGGGCTCGTGTCTCCTGACAATGGGAGGTTGTGATGTTTGGAAGGGTGTGATGTACACTGAGATCGCTCACCATTGTTGGGGCTGTTGAGATGTAGATGAAGGTTGGAGTCACACGGGGGATGAAGGGTTGGTGGGACATATCAGGAGAACAATGGGGGCCTGATGGGTTACTTAAGGCTTCTATCATGTGCTAATCACTGTAAACAGGGTTCAGATTGAGAAGTGAGACTCCTCCAGGCAAGAAATGGGAAGTCACTTTCATATGTGTCATGGGACTGATAACCCTAAAAGACGCAAATTGAAAGCATATTGTACAAAGTTTTGGTGAGTCTATGAGAGTTTAAGAGCATTTTGTTTACAGGCGTCAGGAAATGATGTACAGCAACAACATACCTTTTTATTTTACTAAAAAAAGTTGAAATTTGACGTTCAGAAGAGATAAGAGGAGTTTAGGAGAGATTGACGTTTTTACAGCTCTTAAACGTCTCCAGAAAACGTGATAGAGAAGGTTTTTTTTCCTACCTCTGAATGTCCCTGACAGAAAACGCCTGTAGTAGTCATAATGTGCAAAGACACATAGAACACAATAGAAGTGCTTCTAGAGGCAGGTGAAAAAAACGCCAAATGCCTGTAGAATCGACGTTTTTTAAGTCCAGTGTGCATGGAACCGAATAGTGTCAGGATTGTCACATTAGCCATCGATATTTCTTGTTCTTGTGTGATGGTGAACTGAGAATACTCACATTAAGAATCAACACATTTGTTACAATCTGCAATCACTTTTAGATCCACCAACAATTATCTAGTGTAAGGGCCGGCCTGATTAGATACGAATTGATTGGGTAGATTAGGTAGGTTCTTATATAGTTCTGGTAAATCTAAAGTTGATTGGGCAAAGTTTGTATGGTCAAATTGTAACATGTTTGGTGACCCTAAAGCTGACCACGTGCGGGAATCTGATTGTAAAATCTCCTTTAGATCTACCAACAACTATGTAGTGCATGGATACTCAACTTGTGGCCCTCCAACTGTTGCTAAACTATAATGCCCATCATGCCTCTGCCTTTGGGAGTCATGCTTGTAGGCATCAGCTTTGCAGTGCCTCATGGGACTTCCACAACAGCTGGAAGGCCACCGGTTGAGCACCCATGATGTAGTGTAAGGGCCTGCCTGATTGGATACAATCCATTGGATAGATTAGGTAGGTCCTCATATTACATTGCTTCTTTTTTCTGTAAAGTTGATATTACAAAGATGATACGGTCAGATGTTTTGGGGACACGAACCGTGACTGTCTTATAAGATTCATGGTCAATATTCCCATAAAACACTTTGATAGTTTATCTTCGTTGTCAAATTACTAATCGAACCAAAAGAAGTGAATCTAAAGGCCATATTTATCCAGCACAGAATGGACTCACATATACAAGAACCTTTTTTTGATTATTCTATATTGGACAGTGGTATTTCCCAGCTGGTATCGTAATTTTGAGTAAAAAAACGATATAATTGGAACCAACATTACTCTCCATACACCTACATTGACTTGATGACATTTACATTGTTGCAATGTTAAGTAGGGGCAGATCTGTGTTGGACACTCATTCTATATATCATTTTTTATAAGATTCTTCTAACTCCCTGGTGTCCAACCTGTGGACCTCCAATGCTTGTAGTGCAGCCCTTACCCCCAGCAGTCAGTACAGGGAGCACTGATTTGTAAAGTGTTCCATAACTGTAGTAAAGTCCAGTGGTCTCTTGCAACATTTGCCTAGTCTCTGATGGTCTCCTATAGCATGACTTCAGTCTCCAACCACTCTAGTACAGGGGGTCTCCAAACTTTCCAAACAAAGGGCCTGATTACTGTCCTTCAGACAGAAGGGGGTTGGACTAGGGCCATTTAGAACAGAAAATGTTCTGGTGTCCAGTGGGAGTAAACAGCGCTCTATCTTTGATGTCAATGGAAAGAATTGTGCCCCATCATTGGTGCTAATGAAAGGAATTGTTCCCCATCATTGGTGTCAATGGGAGGGATTGTGCCCCAACGTTGATGTTAATGGAAGGAAATGTGCCCCATCATTAGTGTTAATGGAAGGAGTTGTGCTCCATTATTGGGGGACCCGCATCCAAATCGCAATGGTGTGAACCCTGCCTAAAGTTCCATGGGAGGTCTTCCATGTTTAAGAGTAGATTTCCATTTCTCTGAAGAAATTTCCTCTCATTTCCTATTGTGTCTATAGTATAGGAAGTGAAAAGAAATCTAAAAATGGCAGACATTTTAACCATTTCCTACAGTATCCAAAAATGTTTTAAAAAGTTTTGTCTTTTTATGCTTACTTTTTTGGAAAATCTGCTATTACTGACAGAAACAAATATGGACATTGGTTTTAACCCGTTTCCACTCCATCCAAAAATGAAACACAGTTTTGATACTCTGGTTTTAATTCAGCTTGAGTACATTTTTTCCCCTTTTTACTAAAAAAGCCGTTTTGGTTAGAGTTACTGGGTTTGGTTTACTAAAGCCAAATAGGCTGATCACTTTGCAAAGGAATTTAACCTTAGCTTAGTAAATGAGGTGAAGCTCTGCAGCCTTCCATCATTCAATCATATGCAAGAAAAAAATGTGTTTTTTTTTACATTTTCGTTGCCTGGTTGGGTTTCCTTTGTAAAGCGCATTTCACCACATTCACTAAGTTAAGGGAAAAACCAGTTGCAAAGTGAACACCGGTTTGCCTTTAGTAAGTCAAACTCGGTTTGTTCAGTTCTGGAGACCTCACATGTAAGAAGATATTGATAAGAAAGAATGAATCCAGAGATGGACAACAAAATGGTGAAAGGTCTGAGGGATGAAACATATCAGGAGAGACTTCAGGAACTTACAGTCTGGAGGAAAGAAGGGAAAGGATGGATATGACAACCTTCAAACTCATAAAGGGGGTGAATAAGGTTCAGGAGGGCAGGATTTTCAATATGAAGCCAAGTTTAGGAACACGGGGACATGACCTCAAACTGGATGAAAGAAAGTTCTACACTAATCTTAGAAAGACTTGGAACAGACTTTCAGAAGAGGTAGCGAGTCAGTCAACAGTCAGCCCCTGTTCACATTAGAGTGACAGGTCAAATCGCATGACAAGTCACATCCTATTGCCAGCAATCACTCTGTTCAAATCAGTGCGACGCCGACTCATGCATATTGGATGCGGTGTAAAGCGCATCCAAATCGCATATATGTGAACCCAGCCTAAATCTCCCCTAATGTATTTAACATTACTGGGCATTTTATTCTCCAGATTTGCATCCCTGCTCCATGTCTCTTTTCCACCATATTTATCATCAGTATAAAAAAATTATTTCAAAGCATGTCTATTATAGATTTAAAATAGCAGTTTCGTTGTTGGGGTGTCAAAACTAGTTAAAAAAGTTCTGCAACCAGCAAGAGCAATAAAGCAGTTTCAATACTAACCCCTATCAATCATTATACCAACATTTAATAAGTCATTAACTCATCATTATTAATTGATTATTAATAATTAATAATAATCAATTAATATGTATTTGTAGTTTTTACCCATTTAATATTACATCTAGACACACAGACACATAGAAGTGTGAGGACAGAAAAAAAAGACAAAGTGCTCCATCAAGTCTGCCCCACTTTTTTAATTTATATCTACAGCATATACATATTTTGAATTCTTTTAGTATAGATTTATGTTTGCCCCAAGCATTTTTGAGATGCATGTTTGAAAATCTATTATCAGTTATAGACCTCCCATGTTATATGGAGTCCTACTGAGTGTGTTTTTTATCAAAAACATTTTTTCCTGCAAATTGCTCAGATCTGTCATCTTAACACAGCGAAATTGTTCTACTTATATAGATATAATATCATATAGGTATTTATATTTTTTATGTTAAATATAATCCCCTTCAATTTGCTTCTACAAATTTCTTAAATAGAATGAATGCCTAGAAAATGCCCACTATTAAAGGAAAAAATGCTGAAAACCATCTGGAATAACAGGGACACCAATGTGCAGCAAATTTAAAACACTGATTTCAATTAAGAAATAAACAAACAGAAAAAAATGTAAATTTATGCTAAAAAAAAGCAGTTGTAATTTAACACAGTATGTGCTCCTTAGATAAGATCCCTCAGCAAATATATCTTTCAAAGTTATTGTTAGTTTAATAAATAATAATAACTTCTGAAATTCAATGTACTTGTAAATGTTAACTGGATAAAATTATTTTAAAAATTAGACATAAAATAAAACTATTTTGACAGCCAAAAGAAAGTCGTAAGAATATTAAAATAATAAAACCATCAAATTCAAGTTTGGACACTTTGAGTGGTTCTAATGGATAAAAAGCAGTATTGAGCTATTTATGCCCGATGTACCCTTACAAAAGCCATTCTGAGATTGGTAAATGTGTCTAAAATTTTATGCAAAATGTAGGAAAATTTAAAGATAAAATAATTATATTTTTGAATTAGTAAAAAAAAATCTAAGTTATACATGTGATATAAAAATATATACAAACAAATCTATATCCACAGGTAAAAAAAAATTGTATATACAAGAGATCATTTTAGTATATGAACGTAATATTCACCTCATAAGCATACGATATACGCTCCATCAGCTTATAGTCAACACAATATATACATAACAATGCCCCCCAACATCTCAGCCCTGAAACTTCCAGGAAATGTATTCAAATGGATGGTGAGGGGCCCTCTGCAGTAAGGGAGGTGTCGCCTCTTATGGTTACAGGTGCATTTACATTATAAAGCCCAGGGTGGGGATCCCAGCACTATGTATACCTGGCTGCCCCCATACACACAACACACCTGACAACCCATGGATTGCCCACAACATTCCTGGGACCCCCTCTACAACCAAGTCCCTGAGCCACACAGCATGGACAGGATCCTGGCCGAAGTAGAGAACTGTCCTGGGGAGGCCAACGGAGGCCCCAAAAAGCCCGACACCACTGATCAGCTCAGCAAGAAAAGTAAGAAGAGCAAAAAGAGCAAAAAGAGCAAAAAGAGCAAGAAGAAGAATTATCAACGCTACGCCAAACCACCCTACTCCTACTTGGCCATGATCGCCCTGGTCATCCAGGCTTCCCCCAAGAAGAAGCTCAAACTGAAACAGGTAACCAACCTTCCATTATGGGCCTTCTTGGGGCTTTAGGGCAGCTAAGGGCAGAGGGAGGGGGTGACACTGAGACTAGCTCAGATAAAGGATTTGTCAGAGGGATATTCGTTATTTTCGGCACAAAATTATTTGTTTCTGTTAGGCCTATGAAGGCTGAAAAAATTATACCAATATTTATCAAAAATAGAAGTTCAAGAAGTTGGGTGAATTGTCAAGGTTTTATTTTTTTAGTTATTTTTTTATTTTTAATTTAGGCCCATGGCTGCCTGTTATATTTGCAGCATATAAAACTCTCATGACTACAGGCTGAATTATAGAAAAAAATGTTTTAATTTCCTCCAAATTTTTTATATAAATAAAAAAAGCCAAAACTTTTTTTTTCTTTTTTTTTATGAAGTGGGTCAGATTTTTGTTGTTTTTGTATGGAGCAATAAGCCTTATGCTGTCCTTACATATATCATTCACAAGTGTTCAATTACACCAACTTTTTTTCCAAAATACGGAAAGAAAATATAAAGAAAAAAATAATAGAATCACAAACATTCAGAAAAAAAGGATTGTTTATTTAAATTTTTATTGTTTGTATTTTTTGTTCATGTAATTTCATTTGTGTGTGCTTTTTTTCAAACAGTTTTTTCTTAATATTTTTACTTTATTTTTTACTTCCTTTTTTTTGCTTTTTTCATGTTGTGTTTAGAGAATACATCTGATACAATTGATATAATAAATTGAACATATGTGAATATATATAAGGACAGTGCAACTAAGGCCTTCATTATTATTGCTCTTATTGGGGTTAGCCCGTGCTTTGTGGAAATACGTTTTGTAATAGTGAATGATTTTATAGTGAGGGGTGCTTTTGCATTTTATTTTAGTCTTTATTGCTGTCTGTGTCCCAGCTGGGGAGATTTACCCTAAGACCCCCCAAAGTATGAAAGTGATTGGAAAAGCCAAAATATTGGGCTGTCAACAAAACAGGGGAAGCCTTCCAATGAAGACAATTGTTCCTGTGGCAAATGTCTAACTGGGGATTTGCCTCTCTTTGGGGAGGTTTCATCTTACTTGAAGGAAAGGGAAAAGAGAAATTTCCTCAATGGGGACACAAAAAAATAAATAAATCTCCACTCCATCCACAATGTCCAAAAAAAGTTTTGCCTTCAGGTCATCTTTTCTTTCCAAGTTTTGTGCCAGGATCTCAATGGTAACCCAAAAATCCCCCCAGGACATTGATGTCCCTTTCTCCTATACATACATACATTTGGCTCCCAACACCAGACTTCAGAAAGTGCTAGCTGCCTTCCCAATTCAATACAAGCATGCACAAAGTGTTCTGTCTATACCCTGACATCACTTTCTACATGCTTAATTTAGGAAGCCTTGTACCACAAATGGACAGGAGGTCTACAGTGATGTCCTCCTAAGTATCTCAGTACAGGTCTCCTGGTTATACTTATATAATGTAAGAGGTATTATTTATCTTTGTTTACGGTCATGTTCATTCACTTACAACTATACTTTTTATTATTGGCAGATCGAAGATGAGATCAGCAACCTCTTCCCTTTCTTCAAGGGGGATTATCGGGGCTGGAGGGACTCTGTTCGACATAACCTCTCCTCCAATGATTGCTTCGAAAAGGTAAGGACTTGTTGCTCCTAGGATGTGATGGCGGTGATGGGCTCTTAAGGTTCTCTACATACTGCAGCCAAGTAAAAAAAAAAAAATAGGTGCAGATTCTGAGAAACGACTTTTCTGATCATTGTAAATAGGTCACAGGGTTTTGTTACCCTGACCTGTAATAGATTTGTGTGAATCTGCTGTGCTGGTTTATGCCTCTAACGTCTTCTCCCTCTTTTGCAGATCCTGAAAGATCCGCTGAGGCCGAATGGTAAAGGCAACTACTGGATAGTGAATGTGAGCCGGATTCCCGCCGCAGCCATGAAGCTGCAGAACACGGTGGTCACCCGCCAGGAAGCCTACCCTCATGACCTGGCTCCTTATATCCTGGATGGACATCCTTACAGACCTTCCACTTTTCATAACCCTCATCCTCCAATAGAAAATACTGCGGTCAGAGCAGAAGCAGAGGCTCAGTCCTCAGGACCAACCCAGCCCCCTAGTGTACATCCCGCCTCAATTTTCCCAGAGATCTTATCGAACCTTCCAACATCATACACAACATGTGTGGCCCCTAATGTGGTGGCCCCTCCTAGCATACACCCTCTGCAGCTTTACCCCAACTTCGCACTCTCTCTACGTAATTACATGCCTTCCCCATACTCAAGCTCCACCTGTGCGGAGCGGAGGGATGTCTACTCTCCCAATGTGATACCTCAAATGTCTCCCCAGCCTAGACCCTCTGAAGCCAGGAATTCCCTGTCAGATTTCCCTCCCAATACAGCAATCTTTAATGTCCCCATATATCCCCCACCCGGGAGCTACATGTCACCTCAAAACATGTATGGGCAGCAGTTATCTCAAGGTGGGGCTTACGGGCAGCATTTATCTCAGGGTGGTGCTTACTGGCAGCATTTATCTCAGGGTGGTGCTTACTGGCAGCATTTATCTCAGGGTGGTGCTTACGGGCAGCATTTAACTCAGGGTGGCACATATGGGGAACATTTATCTCAGGTCGGGGTGTACCCAGAGTACGGACCCAACGGTTACTGATTGGCCAGATGCTGAGACAAGGCTGGTTTTGGGCCGTTCACTTTTGTCCCAAGGACTAGCTGCACTTGAAGGCTTACCTGATGACATTGGCACCAGTGGTAATTTAGTCGACTAAAATAACACTATTTTAGTTGACTAAAACAGTTCAGATGGCTAAAATACAACTAAAACTGAAATGGCATTTTAGTCAAAAGACAAAGATTAAAAATTAACACTGGTTGGCACTCAACTCGGCATGTGGCCCAGCGGAGGTGGCACCAACCAAGACATACAGTCCAAAGGCATTGGAATTGGATCACATGTATATATAACAATCATTTTGTATCTTGTCTGATTATATTCACTTGAAATAAATTTGAATTTTTGTTTTACTGAAATTTGGCATCAATGTTGTAATTGTCTACATGGGTATCAAGATTAGAACTAGTAAAATAGTCTGAAAAATGTATATATCAACTGTATAGTAATGACATTTCAGTATTTGTCTAATGCTGGTGAATTAATTGCCCTGACAGGGTCTTGTATCTCCCGATTTTGCACACTTGCTGTCCCCATTATAAAGGGTTCCCAACTTCCCACCATCCCGGCACCATTTTTAATTTATTTTATGTTATGGAGAATGTGACAGAAGGCATCAAAACACAAATGTTTTATATATGAGATTTGTAATGAAATAACAATTTCCATCTTTATAAAGATTCCTGCGGGTGTATTGGTTGTATTCGGAATTCCTCGGCTCATGTCTAGTTATAATAGAAGCAGTGGCATCGCAATGGGGGGGCAAGGTGGGGTGCAGCCTGCACTGGGTGATACCTGCCAGAAAGGTGACACTGGGGCCGCCACTACACAGTGCACTATATTGTATGCACTTGCAGAGCTGCAGAGGTGCGGTGAGAGTGGGACATGTAGCCGTGCGAGGGAGGTAGTCAGTGAAGCTAACCCTCGGGGATCTTCAATATCTCCTTCAGCTGCAGTTGGGGGCCGGAGCTGAGGTGTGTGGCTGCCTCCTCTACTCCTCCCACACACTTATTCACTCTCGCGGCTGAAGGAGGAGAAGAGGTGAAGACACAGCAGCCCCAAGTGTCTTAATCTCTGCAGCTATGCTGTAATTTCCTGCAAACTGCCCTATACCTCCCCAACCTGCCCTATACCTCCCCAACCTGCCCTATACCTCCCCAACCTGCCCTAGACCAGCCCAACCTGCCCTATACCTCCCAACCTGCCCTATACCTCCCAACCTGCCCTATACCACCACAACCTGCCCTATATCACTACAACCTGCCCTGTACCACCCCAACCTGCCTTATACCACCCCAAACTGCCCTATACCACCCCAAACTGCCCTATACCTCCCCAAACTGCCCTATACCTCCCCAAACTGCCCTATACCTCCCCAAACTCCCCTATATCACCCCAACCTGCCCTATACCACCCCCAACCTGCCCTATACCATCCCAACCTGTTCTATACCCCCCAAACTGCCATATACCACCCCAACCTGCCCTATATCACCTCAACCTGCCCTATACCTCCCCACACTGTCCTATACCACTCCAGCCTGCCCTTTTTCACCCCAACATGCCCTATACCACCCAACCTGCCCTAGAATGAATCCAGAGATGGACAACAAAATGGTGAAAGTTCTGAGGGATGAAACATCAGGAGAGACTTCAGGAACTTACAGTTTGGAGGAAAGAAGGGAAAGGATGGATATGACGACCTTTAAACTCATAAAGGGGGTGAATAAGGTTCAGGAGGGCAGGATTTTCAATATGAAGCCAAGTTTAAGAACACGGGGACATGGCCTCAAAACCAGATGAAAGAAAGTTCTACACTAATCTTAGAAAGGCTTGGAACAGACTTTCAGAAGAGGTAGCGAGTCAGTCAACAGTCAGCCCCTGTTCATATTAGAGCGACTTGACAGGTCAAATCGCATGACAAGTTGCATCCTATTTCCAGCCATCACTCTGTTCAAACCAGTGCGACGCCGACTCATGCAAATTGGATGCGGTGTAAAGCGCATCCAATTCGCATATATGTGAACGCAGCCTAAATCTTCCCTAATGTGTTTAAAATTACTGGGTATATAATTCTCCAGCTTTGCATCCCTGTGCCATATCCTTTTTCCACCATATTTTCATCAGTATAAAAAAATAATTTCAAGGCATGTCTATCATAGATTTAGAATAGCAGTTTCATTATTGGGGTGTCAAACTAGTTAAACAAAAAGTTCTGCAAACAGCAAGAGCAATAAAGCAGCTTCAGTACTGACCCCCATCAATCATTATACCAACATTTAATAAGTCATTAACTCATTATTAATTATTAATAATAATCAATTAATATGTATTCGTAGTTTTTACCCATTTAATATTACATCTAGACACACAGACACATAGAAGAGTGAGGACAGAAAAAAAAGACCAAGTTCTCCATCAAGTCTGCCCCACTTTTTTCATTTAGATCTACAGTATATCTATATTTTAATTTTTTTTAGTATAGATTTATGTTTGTCCCAAGCATTTTTGAGATGCATGTTTGAAAATCTATTATCAGTTATTGACCTCCCATGTTATATGGAGTCCTACTGAGTGTGTTTTTTATCAAAAACATTTTTTCCTGCAAAATGCTGTCTTCTTATCTGTCATCTTAACATAACGGAATTGTTCTACTTATAGATATAATATGACATAATATCATATAGGTATTTATATTTTTATATTAAATTCTGAGCATAAGACACTCCTGATCCCTGCATTCTGAGAGCAACACCCTCCTTAACCCTGCATTCTGAGCATAACACACTCCTTAACCCTGTTTACTGTCTTTTTATTTTTGTTTGGTGGGGTGCTTCAGAATTCCCTGCCTATAGGCTCCTGAGATGTAAATCCAGCCCTGCCTGCAAATCGCATCAGACTGCACAAAAAGTAGTGCGTGCGCTGGCACCACATTCTGGTGTGAACCGGCCCCAACAACAGGACACTGTGCCCGGTGATCTTTGACTTCATCAGTGTTGTTCAAGTAGATCTCCATCTGTCTAAGGTTGCCTACCCCTGCCTTAGAGCCTTTTCAATCCCTTTTGCTCCCTCAGAGTCCCCCAAGATCCCTTTAGTTCCATGCACCAACTCATTCCCAACTGGGAAATATGTTTCCTCAGTCCCTTTCATTCCATCAAAAGTTAAACTCCTGGGGTCTTTTTACACCCCTGATATCTCACCAGCAAGACAACAGCCTTATGAAAAAAAATGTAAACAATTATTTTTAAAAAATGTTTTAAAAAATAGGTCAAAAATCGAACTAAGGGCTTTTTCACACGCTTGCTCAGTGGGGATCGCTCCGCCGGTCCCCGCTGAGCAGGAAGATGACCGGTCTGTCTCTACACACTGTGCAGCGACGGACCTGTCAGAGCGCCGCTCTCCCCTATGGGGGATCAGATGATGACGGACCGTAGTGTCCACCGTCACCCGATCCGATCCGAAAATGGATGGAAAAGTAGGGTTTTCTTCCGTTACACTTTTCGGATCAAAGCGGGTTGAAAGTTAGCGGACATGTCACCGCTGACATCCGACGCTCCATAGGAATTCATGTATGTCCGTTTTTCATCCGAAAATGGAAGGATGAAAAACGGACATACGGATCGTCAGTGTGAAAGAGCCCTAAAAGTTCTAATCAGCCTAAAAAGCCGCGCCCAATATGTAGCATAATTTAGCCATGCCCACTGTTTGCCACGGCACATGTAGCACGCTGCAGGTCACCATCTTCATTGTTGGGGCCCCAATGCATTACTTTGCCCAGGGGCCCATGATGCTATTAAGATGGCACTGGGTTATAGTGGCTCCTGTGGTGACAACGCTGGATTTAAGGATCTAAGCTGGATCTAATGATCTAAGCTAGATCCCTTCTTCCAGACATAGGCGCCCCATAGGAACCTTGTTCTGAACTGATGGGCAGTGAGGACAAGGGTGAGAAGTAGTCCAAGTGGTTAAAATGGCTGGGTGGAGAAAATCATGGGAGTAAGTGTATGTACTCTGAGGCTGGGTTCACATATATGCCAATTGGATGTGTTTTTAACCGTATCCAATTCGCATAACATGTGAGTGTGACCGGCTTTCAATGGAGCCGGTACACACATGTCCGGTGCTGGCTTCAGTGCCGTTTTGAAAAGGGTCTTGTGCATTTTTGGGTCAGGTTCAGGTGCAAATTCAAAGAAAAATTTGCACCTGTATCACACCTGAACCGGAGAACCGAAATGCACAGGACATCGGACTGCAATCCACAGCCACAAATACACTATATAAGCAAAAGTATTGGGACGCCTGCCTTTACACACACATGAACTTTAATGGCATCCCAGTCTTAGTCCGTAGGGTTCAATACCGTGTTTCCCCGAAAAAAAGCCCGGGTCTTATATTAATTTTGGCAACAAAAGACACAGTAGGGCTTATTTTCGGGGTAGGTCTTACCATGTAATGTGCTGTCTTCTCTCTCCCTGCCTGACAGGAATCCCCAGTGTGAACCAAGTTAAAAATGCTTGTAAATCCTATATTCCACTCTATTAAAGTAGTATATAATGTACAATGTGTGTGTTTCTGTAATATAATTGTGCCAAATACCTTCATTATAGCGTCGTTCTGCTCTTCTGTGACCCACCGGAGCTCTTTTCCCTGCAATTATATTACAGAAGCACACACATTGTACATTATATACTACTGTAATAGAGTAGATTATAGGATTTCACAAGCATTTTAAACTAGGGCTTATTTTCTGGGTAGGGCTTATATTGCAGGCCTCCTGGAAAATAACGCTAGGTCTTATTTTCAGGGTAGGTCTTATTTTTGGGGAAACACAGTATTGAGTTGGCCCACCCTTTGCAGCTATAACAGCTTCAACTCTTCTGGGAAGGCCGTCCACAAGGTTTAGGAGTGTGTCTATGGGAATGTTTGACCATTCTTCCAAAAGCGCATTTGTAAGGTCTGGTATTGATGTTGGATGAGAAGACCTGGCTCACAGTCTCTGCTCTAATTCATCCCAAAGGTGTTCTAACGGGTTGAGGTCAGGACTCTGTGCTGGTCAGTCAAGTTCCTCCACCCCAAACTCGCTCATCCATGTCTTTATGGACCTTGCTTTGTGCACTGGTGTGGAGTCATGTTGGAACAGGAAAGGGTCATCCTCAAACTGTTCTCACAAATTTGAGAGCATGAAATTGTCCAAAATATCTGTCTTGGTATGCTGGCACCTTAAGAGTTCCCTTCACTGGAACTAAGGGGACAAGCCCAACCCCTGAAAAACAACCCCCACATCATAATCCCCCCTCCACCAAATGATTTGGACCAGTGCACAAAGCAAGGTCCATAAAGACATGGATGAGCGAGTTTGGAGTGGAGGAACGTGACTGGCCTGCACAGAGTTCTGACCTCAACCCGATGGAATACCTTTGGGATGAATAATGCTGAGTACACGCGATCGCACATTCCAACAACAAAATCCATGGGTTTTTTTCCGACGGATGTTGGCTCAAACTTGTCTTGCATACACACGGTCACACAAATGTTGTTGGAAATTCCAAACGTCAAGAACGCGGTGATGTACAACACGTACGACAAGCCGAGAAAAATAAAGTTCAATAGCCAGTGCGGCTCTTCTGCTTGATTCCGAACATGCGTGAGCTTTTGTGCGTCGGAATTGTGTACACACAATTGTAATTTCCGACAACGGATTTTGTGGTCGGAAAATTTGAGATCCAGATCTCAAATTCTGTGTGTTGGAAATTGTCCGATGGAGCCTACACACGGTCGGAATTTCAGACAACAATCTCCCATCGAACATTTTTCGTCGGAAAATCTGACCGTGTGTACACGGCATTAGAATGGAGACTGCGAGCCAGGCCTTCTCGTCCAACATCATTGCCTGACCTTCACTGCTGAATTCGCACCTGAACCAGACCCAGAAATACACAGGAC
Organism: Aquarana catesbeiana; assembly: GCF_042186555.1. Lineage (NCBI taxonomy): Eukaryota > Metazoa > Chordata > Amphibia > Anura > Ranidae > Aquarana > Aquarana catesbeiana. Next base: position 634,272,241 of record NC_133328.1, read on the forward strand.
CCTTTTTGAAACACCACCTCGTCAGCCCCAGAAATGTGTGTACCGGCTCCATCGAGAGCGAATTGGATGCGGTTTCAAACATATTCACTTTGCATATATGTAAACACAACCTAGAACTTATGTTTATTAGATATAATACATTTTTGGGGCTGTGGATATTGTCTCTTGTAGTGAAAAGTTCGGAGACCCCTGTATATGATTGGGAGATTGATAGCTTATTAGTGATTTAATTTCATTCGGATGATTAGCGGTGAGCTCCACTAATGTTCTTCTCTATATTGTATTTGTTTAATAACATCTATTATTATTATTATTATTATTATTATTATTATACAGGATTTATATAGCGCCAACAGTTTGTGCAGCGTTTACAACATGAGGGCAGCTATTGAGTTTTCTTCACACATAGAATATATATTGCTGACAATTTATAGGTTATAACAAGAGAAATGCACATTTTTCTTATATATGAGATTTATAACGAAATAACAATTTCCATCTTTAGAAAGATTCCTGCGGGTGTATTCCTTGTAGTGGGAATTCCTGGGCTCGTGTCTCCTGACAATGGGAGGTTGTGATGTTTGGAAGGGTGTAATGTACACTGAGATCGCTCACCATTGTTGGGGCTGTTGAGATGTAGATGAAGGTTGGAGTCACACGGGGGATGAAGGGTTGATGGGACATATCAGGAGTAGGGATGAGCCGAACACCCCCCGGTTCGGTTCGCACCAGAACCTGCGAACGGACCGAAAATTCGCACGAACGTTAGAACTCCATTGATGTCTATGGGACTCGAACGTTCAAAATCAAAAGTGCTAATTTTAAAGGCTAATTTGCATGGTATTGTCCTAAAAAGGGTTTGGGGACCCGGGTCCTGCTCCAGGGGACATGTATCAATGCAAAAAAAAGTTTTAAAAACAGCCATTTTTTTCAGAAGCAGTGATTTTAATGCTTAAAGTGAAAAAAAAGTGAAATATTCCTTTAAACATCGTACCTGGGGGGTGTCTATAGTATGCCTGTAAAGTGGTGCGTGTTTCCCGTGCTTAGAACAGTCCCTGCACAAAATGACATCTTTAAAGTAATAAAAGTCATTTAAAACTGCTTACGACTTTAATGTGATGTCCGGTCCCAGTAATATGGATGAAAATCAGTGAGACAAACGGCATGGGTACCCCCCTCCCCAGTCCATTACCAGGCCCTTTGGGTCTTGTATGGATATTAAGGGGAACCTCGCAGCCAAATTAAAAAAAGGAAAAGCGTGGGGCCCCAGGCCCTCTGAACAGCAGTATACAGGCGGTGCAAACAAGACAGGGACTGTAGGTTTGTTGTTAAGTAGAATATGTTTGTAATTTTGAAATGGTACATTTTTAACCGGTTCAATACTGGGCATTTTCACCCCCTTCCTTCCCAGACCAATTTTTAGTTTTCAGCACTGTCGCACTTTAAATGACAATTGCGCAGACGTGCGATGTTGTACCAAAACAAAATTGACGTCCTTTTTTCCCCACAAATAGAGCTTTCTTTTGGTGGTATTTGATCACCTCTGCGGTTTTTATTTTTTGCGCTATAAACAAAAGAAGAGCGACAATTTTGAAAAAAACACAATATTTTTTACTTTTTGCTATAATAAATATCCTAATTTTTTTTTTAAAAACACATTTTTTCCTCAATTTCGGCCGATACGTATTCTTCTACATATTTTTGGTAAAAAAAATTGCAATAAGTGTATATTGATTGGTTTGCACAAAAGTTATAGCGTCTATAAAATACGGGATAGATTTATGGCATTTTTTAAAATTTATTTATTTATTTTTACTAGTAATATCGGCGATCGAGATTTGTTTTCGTGACTGCGACATTATGGCGGACACATCGAATACTTTTGACACATTTTTGGTACCATTCACATTTATACAGCGATCAATGCTATAAAATTGCATTGATTACTGTGTAAATGTGACAGGCAGTGAAGGGGTTAACCACTAGGGGGCAGGGAGGGGTTAAATGTGTTTCCTAGGGAATGCTTCTAACTGTAGGGGGCGGGGACGCACAAGGGGAGGAGACCAATCAGTGTTCAGCTGGGAACACAGATCGCTCTCCTCTGAGCTGACAGGACATGGATCTCTGTGTTTACACACAGAGATCCACGGTCCAGCCCGGTTAACGGGCAATCGCGGGTGCCTGGCAGACATCGCGGCCGGTGGGCACACGCACCGGGTCCCGAGCAACGCGGCGCGCGCGCACGCGCCCCCTAGGCGGCCGGGAACCCGAGGCCTTCATATGACGTCCACCCAGGATGGGAGATCCCATCTGTGGACGTCATATGTCTATAGGCGGGTAGGGAAGTGGTTAAAGTGTAGCTCCAGCCAAAAAATCTATTTTAAAGCTTTTTGGAAAACATAGGGAAGGGTTATCACCCCTGTGACATTTGTTTTGCTGTCTGTGCTCCTCTTCAGAAGTTTTTATCTCACTTTCTGTCCAAATGACAAATGTTTGACAATTTGGGGTTTTTAGTGAAACAAGGATTGGTGATAAAGCATCAGTGGAGAGGAGACACGTTTTTCCCATATTAACTCTTACAGGAGAGAATTTCCCTTCCTAAGGGTAGATTTCATCTCACTTCCTGTTGTCTCCTTTCGTTTGCAAGTAGGAGTCATTTGTAAGTTGGATGTTTGAAAGTAGGGGCCTGCCCTATATACTCTGCAGAAATTAGGGCCTTAGGTGTTGGTGTTGCCACAACAGTGTAAATCCTCACAGTTACTCTTGCTGGGCACAGGAATGGGCCCTGCTGTGAAATATTAGATCAAGAATTGTAATTACATGCCCCTGTTGAATAGGGTCAGAAAATTTGGGCCTTTGGTGGTGGTGGTGCTGGTGCCACAACACTGTAAGTCCTCACAGTTACTCTTGGTGGGAGGTGGAACGGGCCCTGCTGTGAAATATTAAATCAAGAATTGTAATTACATGCCATTGTTGAACAGGGGCAGAAAAATTGGGCCTTAGGCACTGGTGCCACAACACTTCAACCGCTCACAGATACTCTAGTTGGAGCGCAGGAATGAGCCCTCCTGCAAAATATTGCATAAAAATTGTAATTACATGCCCCTCTTAAACAGGGGTTGAAAAATTGAAAAATTGGGCCTTAGCCACTGGTGGCGGCGCCCAGAACCAAAAATATTTTTACAAGCTATCAGCATGATCATTGAGGAGGAAGAGGATAGTCACTCAGCATAACAGGATAGTCACTCAGCATCAGCATAGGCAGTATTGAAGGGATCTGACATTTCACAAAAAATTATTCGGTAACATCAGCATCAGGTGATTGGTAGCTGGTGGTGATCCAAGACTGATTCATTTTTATGAAGGTCAGTCAATCGACCGAGTAGGTGGACATGCGCACCCTGTGATCGATTACAAAACCTCCAGCAGCACTGAATGTGCGTTCCGAAAGAACGCTGGATGCAGGACAGGCTAGTAGCTCAATTGCATACTGTACAAACTCTGGCCAGTGATTCATCCTCAAGACCCAGTAACCCAGAGGATTTTCGGTGGGAAAGGTGTCCAAGTCAGATCTTGCTCCTAGGTATTCCTGCACCATGTAAAACAGACGCTGGCGATGGTTGCTGGAACCGATCATACCTTGGGGCTGCGGACTAAAAAATTGTCTGAATGCATCGGTCAGACGGCCACCTTCTCCACCGCTCCTTCTTTGACTGACCGAAGCCTCTGCAACACGTTGTCCAGGAGCAGGAGTTTGTAACCTCCCAGTCTCTGGGAACGCGTTGCACAGACCTTTCTGCAAGGCCTCCCGAAGAGGTTTCATCCTCTACTCCCTCTGTGAAGGCAAGCTAAGGTCCGCAACCTTACCCTTGTAATGTGGATCAAGGAGGGTTGCTAGCCAGTATTGATCCCTCTCCTTGATACCACGAATACGAGGATCCTTCCACAGGCTTTGCAGGATCAGGGAGGCCATGCAGCATAGGTTTGCTGAGGCATTCAGTCTGGAGTCCTCTGGGTCACCAAGGATGACATGATCCGCAGCCACCTCCTCCCAGCCACGTACAAGTCCATGGGTTTCTTGTGACTGTAAATGATCCCTTAAAGACTGCTGCTGATGCTGAGTGCCAGGCTCCACCTCCATGCTGACACAATCCTCCTCCTCCTCGTCCTCTTCCTGTGTGATTGGTGGGCATGCAAGTACACTGTCTGGATAAAGGGGGCCTTGAGAGCTAAGGAAGTCCTCCTCTTCTTTCCTCTGTTCTGCCTCAAGTGCCCTGTCAATTTTTCTATGCAGCGTGTGCTCCAACAGTTGGACAAGGGGGACAGTGTCACTGATGCATGCACTGTCACTGCTCACCATCCTTGTGGCCTCCTCAAATGGTGACAGGACAGTGCATGCATCCCTGATCATGGCCCACTGGCGTGGGGAAAAAAAACAAGCTCCCCTGACCCTGTCCTGGTGCCATAGTTGCACAGGTGCTCATTGATGGTCCTCTGCTGCATGTGCAGCCACTGCAGCATGGCCAACGTTGAGTTCCACTTAGTGGGCATGTCACAGATTAGGCGGTTCTTGGGCAGGTTAAATTCCTTTTGGAGGTCAGCCAGCTGAGCACTGGCATTATATGACTGGTGGAAATGCACACAGACTTTCCTGGCCTGCCTCAGGACATCCTGTAAGCCAGGGTACCTGCACAAGAACCGCTGCACCAAGTTAAGGACGTGAGCCAAACAGGGCACATGGGTCAGTTGTCCCTGTCGGAGGGCGGAGAGGAGGTTGGTGCCATTGTTGCAAACCACCATACCTGCCTTAAGCATCAACCACCTCTGAACCTGCCCCTGCAGAGCTGACAGAATCTCTGCCCCAGTGTGGCTCCTGTCCCCCAAGCACACCAGCTCAAGCACCGTATGGCATCTTTTGGCCTGCGTGCTTGCATAGCCCCCTGAATGCCTACGGAGCACCGCTGGTTCCGAAGTCAAATCAGCACAGGAAGAGGCCATGGAGGAAGAAGAAGAGGAGGGGGTGGAAGAGAGAGGCGTGGCAGAATCACTACTAGTAGTATTTTGGAGGCACGGTAGCAGAACAACCTCCAACACTACTGCACCCTGTCCTGCATCCTTCCCAGGTGCCAGAAGAGTCACCCAGTGCATGGTGAAAGATAGGCAACATCCCTGTCCATGCCTGCTGGACCATGAGTCAGCGGTAATATGCACCTTACCACTGACTGCCCTGTCCAGCGAGGCCAAGACATTGCCTTCCACATGCCGGTAGAGAGCCGGAATCACCTTCTGTGAGAAAAAGTGGCATTTAGGAACCTGCCACTGAGGAACCGCACATTCCACAAACTCATGGAAGGGGGCAGAGTCTACCAACTGAAAAGGCAGCAGTTGAAGTGCTAGCAATTTAGCCAAGCTAGCATTCAACCGCTGGGCATGTGGATGGCTGGGAGTGAACTTCTTTCAGTGGTGCAGCAGCTGGGGCAGGGAAATTTGCCTGGTTTGAGCTGGTGTGCTTGGGGGACAGGAGCCACACTGGGGCAGAGGTTCTGTCAGCTCTGCAGGGGCAGGTTCAGAGGTGGTTGATGCCACGCCAACTTAAGGCAGGAATGGTGGATTATGACAAATGGCACCAACCTCTTCTCCATCCTCCGACAGGGACAATTGACCCATGTGCCCTGTTTGGCTCACGTCCTTAACTTGGTGGTGCAGCAGTTCTTGGGCAGGTACCCTGGCTTACAGGATGTCATGAGGAAGGCCAGGAAAGTCTGTGTGCATTTCCGCCGGTCATATAATACCAGTGCTCGCCTGGCAGACCTCCAAAAGGAATTTAACCTGCTCAAGAACCGCCTAATCTGTGACATGCCCACCAGGTGGAACTCAACGTTGGCCATGCTGCAGCAGCACCTGTGTGACTATTGCACCAGGACAGGGTCAGGGGAGCTTGTTTTTTTTCCCCACGCCAGTGGGCCATGATCAGGGATGCATGCACTGTCCTGTCTCCATTAGAGGAGGCCACGGGGATGGTGAGCAGTGACAGTGCATGCACCAGTGGCACTGTCCCCCTTGTCCACCTGTTGGAGCACACGCTGCATGGAATAATGGACAAGGAACTTGAGGCAGAACAGAGGCAGGAAGAGGAGGACTTCCTTAGCTCTCAAAGCCCCCTTTATCCAGACAGTGTTCCTGCGTGCCCACCGATCACACAGGAAGGGGAGGAGGAGGAGGATTGTGTCAGTATGGAGGTGGAGCCTGGCAATCAGCATCAGCAGCAATCTTTAAGGGATCATTTAGAGTCCCAAGAAACACATGGACTTGTACGTGGCTGGGAGGAAGTGGCTGCGAATCATGTCATCCTTAGAGACCCAGGGGACTCCGGACCGAATGCCTCAGCAAACCTACGCTGCATGGCCTCCCTGATCCTGCAAAGACTGCGGAAGGATCCTCGTATTCGTGGTATCAAGGAGAAGGACCAATACTGGCTGGCAACCCTCCTTGATCCACTTATCTTATCTTATCTTGGTGTCGCAGAGGGAGCAGAGGATGAAACATCTTCGGGAGGCCTTGCAGATAGGTCTGTGCAACGCGTTCCCAGAGACTGGGAGGTTACAAACTCCTGTTTCTGGACAACGTGTTGCTGAGGCTTCGGTCAGTCAAAGAAGGATCGGTGGAGAAGGTGGCCGTCTGACCGATGCGTTCAGACAATTTTTTAGTCCGTAGCCCCAAGGTATGATTGGTTCCAACAACCATCGCCAGCGTCTGTTTTACATGGTGCAGGAATACCTAGGGGCAAGATCTGACTTGGACACCTTTCCCACCGAAAATCCTCTGGGTTACTGGGTCTTGAGGATGGATCACTGGCCAGAGCTTGCACAGTATGCAATTGAGCTACTGGCCTGTCCTGCATCCAGCGTTCTTCCGGAACGCACATTCAGTGCTGCTGGAGGCTTTGTAACCAATCACAGGGTGCGTCTGTCCACCGACTCGGTCGATCATCTGACCTTCATAAAAATGAATCAGTCTTGGATCACCACCAGATACCAAGCACCTGATGCTGATGTAACCAAATAATTGTTTTTTTAAAATGTCAGATCCCTTCAAAGACTGCCTATGCTGATGCTGAGTGACTATCCTGTTATGCTGAGTAATTAACCTCTTCCTCCTCAATGATCATGCTGAAAGCTTGTAAGGACAATTTTGGTTCTGGGCACCGCCACCAGTGCCTAAGGCTGCAATTCTTTGCAGCAGGGCTAGTTCCTGCGTTCCAACTAGAGTATCTGTGAGGAGTTACAGTGTTGTGGCACCAGCACCAGTGCCTAAGGCCCAATTTTTCAGCCCCTGTTCAACAGGGACATGTAATTAGAATTCTTGATCTAATATTTCACAGCAGGGCCCATTTCTGCGCCCACAAAGAGTAACTGTAAGGACTTACAGTGTTGTGCCACCAGCACCACCACCACCAAAGGCCCAATTTTTCTGGCCCTGTTCAACAGGGGCATGTAATTACAATTCTTGATCTAATATTTCACAGCAGGGCCCTGTGAGGGCTTACAGTGTTGTGGCCACAACAACACCAAGGCCCAAATTTCTGCTAAGTATATAGGGCAGGCCTCTACTTTTAAACATCCAACTTACAAACGACTCCTACTTGTAAACGGAAGGAGACAGCAGGAAGTGAGATGAAATCTACCCCTAGAAAGGGAAATTCTCTCCTGTAAGAGTTAATATGGGAAAAACTTTTCTCCTTTACACTGATGCTTTATCACCAATCCTTGTTTCTCTATAAAACCGAAATTTTAAAAAAACATTTGTCATTGGGACAAAAAGTGAGGTGAAATCTTCTGAAGAGGAGGACAGACAGCAAAACAAATGTCACAGGGGTGATAACTAGGGATGAGCCGAACACCCCCCTGTTCGGTTCGCACCAGAACATGCGAACAGGAAAAAAGTTCGTTCGAACATGCGAACACCGTTAAAGTCTATGGGACACGAACATGAATAATCAAAAGTGCTAATTTTAAAGGCTTATATGAAAGTTATTGTCATAAAAAGTGTTTGGGGACCTGGGTCCTGCCCCAGGGGACATGGATCAATGCAAAAAAAAGTTTTAAAAATGTCCGTTTTTTCAGGAGCAGTGATTTTAATAATGCTTAAAGTCAAACAATAAAAGTGTAATATCCCTTTAAATTTCGTACCTGGGGGGTGTCTATAGTATGCCTGTAAAGGGGCGCATGTTTCCTGTGTTTAGAACAGTCTGACAGCAAAATGACATTTTGAAGGAAAAAACTCATTTAAAACTACTCGCGGCTATTGCATTGCCGACAATACACATAGAAGTTCATTGATAAAAACGGCATGGGAATTCCCCACAGGGGAACCCCGAACCAAAATTAAAAAAAAAAAATGACGTGGGAGTCCTCCTAAATTCCATACCAGGCCCTTCAGGTCTGGTATGGATATTAAGGGGAACCCCGGCCAAAATTTAAAAAAAAAAATGACGTGGGGTTCCCCCTAAATTCCATACCAGACCCTTCAGGTCTGGTATGGATTTTAAGGGGAACCCCGCGCCAAAAAAAAAAAAAAAAACGGCGTGGGGTCCCCCCAAAAATCCATACCAGACCCTTATCCGAGCACGCAACCTGGCAGGCCGCAGGAAAAGAGGGGGGGACGAGAGTGCGGCCCCCCCTCCCTCCTGAACCGTATCAGGCCACATGCCCTCAACATTGGGAGGGTGCTTTGGGGTAGCCCCCCAAAACACCTTGTCCCCATGTTGATGAGGACAAGGGCCTCATCCCCACAACCCTGGCCGGTGGTTGTGGGGGTCTGCGGGCGGGGGGCTTATCGGAATCTGGAAGCCCCCTTTAACAAGGTGACCCCCAGATCCCGGCCCCCCCCTGTGTGAAATGGTAAGGGGGTACATAAGTACCCCTACCATTTCACGAAGAAAGTGTCAAAAATGTTAAAAATGACAAGAGACAGTTTTTGACAATTCCTTTATTTAAATGCTTCTTCTTTCTTCTATCTTCCTTCATCTTCTGGTTCTTCTGGTTCTTCTGGCTCTTCTGGTTCTTCCTCCGGCGTTCTCGTCCAGCATCTCCTCCGCGGCGTCTTCTGTCTTCTTCTCCTCGGGCCGCTCCGCACCCATGGCATGGGGGGAGGCTCCCGCTCTTCTCTTCTTCTTTTCTTCTCTTCTTCTCTTCTTCATTTTCTTCTCCGGGCCGCTCCGCAATCCATGCTGGCATGGAGGGAGGCTCCCGCTGTGTGACGGTGCTCCTCGTCTGACAGTTCTTAAATAATGGGGGGGCGGGGCCACCCGGTGACCCCGCCCCCCTCTGACGCACGGTGACTTGATGGGACTTCCCTGTGGCATTCCCCGTGACGTCACAGGGAAGTCCCGTCAAGTCACCGTGCGTCAGAGGGGGGCGGGGTCACCGGGTGGCCCCCCCCCCCGTTATTTAAGAACTGTCAGACGAGGAGCGCCGTCACACAGCGGGAGCCTCCCTCCATGCCAGCATGGATTGCGGAGCGGCCCGGAGAAGAAAAGAAGAAAAGAAGAAGAGAAGAAGAGAAGAAAAGAAGAAGAGAAGAGCGGGAGCCTCCCCCCCATGCCATGGGTGCGGAGCGGCCCGAGGAGAAGAAGATAGAAGACGCCGTGGAGGAGATGCTGGACGAGAACGCCGGAGGAAGAACCAGAAGAGCCAGAAGAACCAGAAGAACCAGAAGATGAAGGAAGATAGAAGAAAGAAGAAGCATTTAAATAAAGGAATTGTCAAAAACTGTCTCTTGTCATTTTTAACATTTTTGACACTTTTTTCGTGAAATGGTAGGGGTACTTATGTACCCCCTTACCATTTCACACAGGGGGGGGCCGGGATCTGGGGGTCACCTTGTTAAAGGGGGCTTCCAGATTCCGATAAGCCCTCCGCCCGCAGACCCCCACAACCACCGGCCAGGGTTGTGGGGATGAGGCCCTTGTCCTCATCAACATGGGGACAAGGTGTTTTGGGGGCTACCCCAAAGCACCCTCCCAATGTTGAGGGCATGTGGCCTGGTACGGTTCAGGAGGGAGGGGGGCCGCACTCTCGTCCCCCCCTCTTTTCCTGTGGCCTGCCAGGTTGCGTGCTCGGATAAGGGTCTGGTATGGATTTTTGGGGGGACCCCACGCCGTTTTTTTTTTTTTTTTTTGGCGCGGGGTTCCCCTTAATATCCATACCAGACCTGAAGGGCCTGGTATGGAATTTAGGGGGACTCCCACGTCATTTTTTTTTTTTAATTTTGGTTCGGGGTTCCCCTTTGGGGAATTCCCATGCCGTTTTTATCAATGAACTTCTATGTGTATTGTCGGCAATGCAATAGCCGCGAGTAGTTTTAAATGAGTTTTTTCCTTCAAAATGTCATTTTGCTGTCAGACTGTTCTAAACACAGGAAACATGCGCCCCTTTACAGGCACACTATAGACACCCCCCAGGTACGAAATTTAAAGGGATATTACACTTTTATTGATTGACTTTAAGCATTATTAAAATCACTGCTCCTGAAAAAACGGCCGTTTTTAAAACTTTTTTTTGCATTGATCCATGTCCCCTGGGGCAGGACCCAGGTCCCCAAACACTTTTTATGACAATAACTTGCATATTAGCCTTTAAAATTAGCACTTTTGATTTCTCCCATAGACTTTTAAAGGGTGTTCCGCGGCATTCGAATTTGCCGCGAACACCCCAAATTGTTCGCTGTTCGGTGAACTTGCGAACAGCCAATGTTCGAGTCGAACATGAGTTCGACTCGAACTCGAAGCTCATCCCTAGTGATAACCCTTCCCTATGTTTTCCAAAAAGCTTAAAAACAGATTTTTTGGCTGGAGCTAAACACGTTAAAAATGTACCAGTTCAAAATTACAAACAGATTCTACTTAACAACAAACCTACAGTCCCTGTCTTGTTTGCACAGCCTGTATACTGCTGTTCAGAGTATATAGGGCCTGGTGGCCCCACACCTTTCCTTTTTTAATTTAGGTGCGGGGTTCCCCTTAATATCCATACAAGACCTAAAGGGCCTGGCATTGGACTGGGGGTACCCATGCCGTTTGTTTCACTGATTTTCATCCATATTGCCAGGACCAGACATTACATTAAACCCGCAAGCAGTTTTAAATGCCTTTTTTTCCTTTAAAAATGTCATTTTGTGCAGGGACTGTTCTAAGCACGGGAAACACGCGCCACTTTACAGGCATACTATAGACACCCCCCAGGTACGATATTTAAAGGAATATTTAACTTTTTTTTTTTTTACTTTAAGCATTATTAAAATCACTGCTCCCGAAAAAACGGCCATTTTTAAAAGTTATTTTTGCATTGATACATGTCCCCTGGGGCAGGACCCGGGTCCCGAAACCCTTTTTAGGACAATACCATGAAAATTAGCCTTTAAAATTAGCACTTTTGATTTTGAACGTTCGAGTCCCATAGATGTTGATGGGGTTCTAACGTTCGTGCAAATTTTCGGTCCGTTCGCAGGTTCTGGTGCGAACTGAACTGGGGGGGTGTTCGGCTCATCCCTATTCCTGGCAGATACCTGTAGCAATCTGGTAGGGAGGAGGGAAAACAGTCTGGTGCTGACAAGGGTGTCAGTGAGGGGGGGAGGGGGTGGACATACGGACGGATGGCCGAGCCGTGCCTCCACAGTGTTCGCACTGCCTCTGTGTTATGGAGGGAGACACGACCGTGTATGCAGATTGATATTGATATTCTCTAGAGTCTCTGCTAAAAATATATACAGTATATATAAACATTCAGGGGTTATAAGTCATTTTCTAGCAAAAAATACTGATTTAAACTTGTAAATAAAAAATTGCCAGAAAAGACTTTGTCCTCAAGACAATCTTCAAGGGTATGTCTGATGTCTTTGTACTACAAGTTGGCCTTAGGTGTCCTGTAACTACAGTATACAGTATATTTCATGGAGTTTGTAAAGTGGCCTTGCCTTGGCTATAACAAATAGCTTAGATATTTACTGTGAGTTGCTCAATAGCTTATTACAAAAGGAAACATTTGTGATCTGTGGGCTTTGTTGTGCCATATTGACCGTTGTGCATGCAAGTCTTGGCCTTTACAATTGGCCATTATTATTAGGAAAACATTTACATAGGGAAAGTCAACTTTAACCTCCTGGGGTGAAGCCACAGGGGGGATGAAGGACGAGGGAATAAGGACTTGTGTAGAACAGTAGCCATTAGCACTTGTTTTGGTGGAACTAGTAAGAGATGGGATGCAAGGGCAAGTTGATTTGACAACATTGACATTGGAAGTGGGTTTTTGGATTCTTTTGTGTCCATTTTTTACCTTACTTATTTAATAATAAAGTACCACATACCATACTATAGTGATCCTCTTCATGTGACCTTTTGGTGAGCTTTGGGTTTCTATGAAGATGTCCTTATATTTTAGACGAGGAGGTATTTTAATTGATGAGGGAATTCCGGGGGTGTTTTTATTATCTTTATCATTTCCATCACTGAAAAATGGTCACCGGGACTAATAAAGGAGTGCATTTCCTCGGCACATATAGCAATAAAAATCAACAGGGAGTCTAACTCTTCCCCACTCCATCCAAAGCTAAAAAAATATATTTATTCAACAAAGGTGTCTATCAAAGAACGTTCCTCCTATCTAGCCAACCATGATCAGCTCAGGGATTGATATGACATGTCTGGACATCTTTGCTTGGATCGGATTGGGGAGAGTCAATCAGCCAGTGGGGTTCTTTCCAGATGGGGATATCAGCTAGGCTCCCCCCACATATAGACACTAGCTTTATTTTTTTATACCATGAGTATGGATATGTACCTAATACCATGAGTATTAGGTGGAACAATTGTTTGGCCTCTACCTTGTCATCTGTAGGAAGCATTAGAAGTAAGGAAGCATTTCATATTTCTTCCAAGCCAACACCACCATGTGAAGTACTCCTTGGTTCTTTGCTGCTATTTTTTTCTATAATTACAGTTTTTCTATGGCCAAACATTAGCTTTCTGAGGATTCAATTCCCTTATTTATTTTTTTAATATTATCTTCCTCTAAGTGGGAAGACATCTGCCAGAGCCAGGAGAAAGGATCTAAGCTAGGTCCCTTCTTCCAGACATAGGAGCCCTGTAGGAAACATGTTCTGCACTTATGGGCAGTGTGGACAAGGGTGACAAGCAGTCCAAGTGGTTACAGTGGCTCCTGTGGTGAGAATGCTGGATCTAAGAATCTAAGCTAGATCCATTCTTCCAGATATAGGCACCCCATAGGAAGCTTGTTCTGCACTGACGAGCAGTAAGGACAAGGGTGACAAGCAGCCCAAGTGGTCATAGCAGGGCCCTCTTATCCAGTGGGCACACCTGGTGCACATGGGGCCCAATCAGGATGGGCCCAGACCTAGAGAGATGCTGCTGGCACTGGGGCGCAAATACTCCCCCAGCTTTGCCTTATCTCTCCTACTGATTGCAACACATTAATCCCTCTCCTCTTCACTCGCTCTCCTGCCACGGCTCACTCCACCTTTTTTTCAGATGAGTTTCTTTCAATTATTTCTGCTACAAACAGGTCACACTCTGCTTCTCCCTTTATCTACACTTTCAGTTTGCTGTAAGTTGAACACTTTCACATGATCCAATCCTCCTCCCCTCTCCCCTGATAACGCTATGTCCTCTCCTTTTCCATAAACCTATAAACAACACTGGAGCCTCCGCTCTCAGCTCTGGGCATTTGGAAGAGATAGAAAGGGCGCAAGACCAGGGGCAGCTGGTGCTCATAATTTTTGGCGGGGCGCAAACTAATTGAAAAATACTGAAAAAAAAAAAACATCAATTGCAGCCACTGTGCCCATCAAACACAGCCACTGTGCCCATCAAATGCAGCCACTGTGCCCATCAAACGCTGCCACTGTGCCCATCAAACGCTGCCACTGTGCCCATCAAACGCTGCCATCGCGCCCATCAAACACTGCCACTATGCCATCAAATGCTGCCACTGTGCCCATCAAATGCTGCCAATGTGCCGATTAAATGCTGCCACACTGCCCATCGACTGCTGCCACTGTGCCATACAATGGAACCACTGTGACCCCCCGCTCACCGTCTGCCTGGCACTTACCCTGTCTCGGTGGGGTAGCGGGTGATGGCGGTGAGCAGTGTCCTCCAAGCGGTGTCCTCCAAGCGGTGTCTTCATGTGTCTCTTCCTGTCCTCTCCTCCCGTCTGGGGTCCAATCACAGTGCTTATCGTTTCAGCCAATCAGGTGATGGGTAACAGACCCAAGCACCTGATTGGCGGAGAGGCGGTTCAGTGTTAGGACAGCGAATATTCATTCGCTGTTCTAACACACCTGGGTAAACTGCGAGAGCCAAGCATGGTTACCTTTTTTGACGCCTATTAGAGCCTATGGCTCTAATCATGTGCTTCAAAAATACCCCCGCCACTGTAATTTAGGTGCCCGGCACCCTAAAAAGGGGCCAGGTGCCTGAATAGGGGGTGGCACCAGTGGCCATGGATAAATTCATGCAATGCATCAATCTATCCATTGGTCATAGAAGGGGTGGCTGGAGAGAGGGTCCCTTATGGACGCACTGCCACTGTGCAAGACAGATGAACGTGTGGACTGTCTTGCACCCTTTCTATGCCTGCTCACTTTTTATCTCTTCCAACTGTCCTGCAGCCTAACACATTTTCTGCAGCTATTTAAACTGTCCATAGCGTAACACACTCCCAATCCCTTTATTCTGAGCATAACACACTCGTGATCCCTGCATTCTGAGCAAAACACACTCCCGATCCCTGCATTCTGAGCAAAACACACTCCTTATCCCTGCATTCTGAGCAAAACACACTCCCGATCCCTGCATTCTGTGCATGACACACTCCCGATCCCTGCATTCTGAGCAAAACACACTCCCGATCCCTGCATTTTGAGCAAAACACACTCCCGATCCCTGCATTCTGTGCATGACACACTCCCGATCCCTGCATTCTGAGCAAAACACACTCCCGATCCCTGCATTCTGAGCAAAACACACTCCCGATCCCTGCATTCTGAGCAAAACACACTCCCGATCCCTGCATTCTGAGCAAAACACACTCCCGATCCCTGTACTCTGAGCAAAACACACTCCCGATCCCTGCATTCTGAGCAAAACACACTCCCAATCCCTGCATTCTGAGCAAAACACACTCCCGATCCCTGTATTCTGAGCATAACACACTCCCGATCCCTGCATTCTGAGCAAAACACACTCCAGATCCCTGCATTCTGAGCAAAACACACTCCCGATCCCTGCATTCTGAGCAAAACACACTCCCGATCCCTGCATTCTGAGCAAAACACACTCCCGATCCCTGCATTCTGAGCAAAACACACTACTGATCCCTGCATTCTGAGCATAACACACTCCTGATCCCTGCATTCTGAGAGCAAGCACTCCTGATCCCTGCATTCTGAGAGCAAGCACTCCTGATCCCTGCATTCTGAGAGCAAGCACTCCTGATCCCTGCATTCTGAGAGCAAGCACTCCTGATCCCTGCATTCTGAGAGAAAGCACTCCTGATCCCTGCATTCTGAAAGCAATGTACTCCTGATCCCTGCATTCTGAGAGCAACGTACTCCTGATCCCTGCATTCTGAGAGCAACGTACTCCTGATCCCTGCATTCTGAGAGCAACACCCTCTTTAATACTGCATTCTCAGTGCAATGCACTACTTAACCCTGCATTCTGAGCGCAATGCAATCCTTAACACTGCATTTTGAGCATAACGCACTGCTTAACCCTGCATTCTGAGTATCATGCACTTCTTAACCCTGCTTACTGTCTTTTTATTTTTGTTTGGTGGGGTGCTTCAGAATTCCTTGCCTATAGGCTCCTGAGATTTAAATCCAGCCTTGCAAATCACATCAGACTGCAAAAAAAGTAGTGCATGCACTGGCACCACGTTCTGATGTGAACCGGCCCCAACAACAGGACACTGTGCCCGGTGATCTTTCACTTCATCAGTGTTGTTCAAGTAGATCTCCATCTGTCTAAGGTTTCCTACCCCTGCCTTAGAGCCTTTTCAATCCCTTTTGCTCCCCCAGATCCCCCCAAGATCCCTTTAGTTCCATGCACCAACTCATTCCCAACTGGGAAATATGTTTCCTCAGTCCCTTTCATTGTATCAAAAGTGAGACTTCCGGGGTATGTTTACACCCCTGATATCTCACCAAAGACAACAGCGTTATGAAAAAATGTAAGCAATTATTTTTTTTAAAAATGGTTTAAAAAAATAGATCAACATCAAACTAAAAGTTCTAATCAGCCTAAAAAGCCGCGCCCAATATGTAGCATAATTTAGCCATGCCCACTGTTTGCCACGGCACATGTAGCACACCGCAGATCACCATCTTCATTGTTGGGGCCCCAATGCATTACTTTGCCCAGGGGCCCATGATGCTATTAAGATGGCACTGGGTTATAGTGGCTCCTGTGGTGACAATACTGGATTTAGGGATCTAAACTAGATCTAAGGATCTAAGCTAGATCCCTTCTTCCAGACATAGGCGCCCCATAGGAAACTTGTTCTGAATTGATGGGCAATGAGGACAAGGGTGACAAGCAGTCCAAGTGGTTACAGTGGCTCCTGTGGTGACAACGCTGCACAAGCATCACTTTAGACCCAACATCATTGTCAACTTGCAGGAGGAAGGATCCAGGCTAGATCCCTTCTTCCAGACACAGGGCACCTCATTGGATACTTGTCCTGCACTGATAGGCAGTGAGGAGGAAGGTTATCAGCAGTGACAACAGTCCAAGTGGTTACAGTGGCTCCTGACGTGACAACGCTGCATGAAAATTCACTTCAAAAAAATAGCGTTGTCAACCTTCAAGAGGAAAGGATCCAAGCTCAATCCCTTCTTCCAGGCACAGGGTGCCCCATTAGATACGTGTCCTGCACTGATGGGCAGTGAGGAGGAAGGTTATCAGCAGTGAGGAGCAGTCCAAACATGCAGTGGTGACAACTCTGCAAAGGGCGTTGTCAGCCTACAGAGGGGAAGGTCCTAAGGCTGCCACTTTCATTTAAATTGTAATAGAGATTTATGAGGAAGAATTTCCCTTTTTGCATATATTTATACTTTAATATTATAAAACTGGAAAAGTGAACGAAAGCAAGAAAAGAGGTCAAAAAACGCTAGAATGCTAAAAAGGGCCGAAGAACAAAATCGCTACTTTAGGAAAAGTGACCCTTTCAATCTATCTGCTTTGAAAATGTCAAATTAGGATTTGGGTGGAGTAAATCATGGGAGTAATGGGGCGTACACACGGTCGGACTTTTCGTCTACAAAAGTCCGACAGCCTGTCCGACAGACTTCCGGCAGACTTTCGGCGGACTTGCGGTGGACTTGCGGCGGACTTGCGGCAGACTTTCTAACGAACGGACTTGCCTACACACGACCACACAAAAGTCCGACGGATTCGTACGTGATGACGTACACCGGACTAAAATAAGGAAGTTGATAGCCAGTAGCCAATAGCTGCCCTAGCGTGGGTTTTTGTCCGTCGGACTAGCACACAGACGAGCGGATTTCGGGGTCCGTCGTAGTTACGATGTAAAGATTTGAAGCATGTTTCAAATCTAAAGTCCGTCGGATTTGAGGATGAAAAAGTCCGCTGAAAGTCCGGGGAAGCCCACACACGATCGGATTACCAGCCAGCTTTAGTCCGTCGGCGTCCGTTGGACTTTTGTAGACAAAAAGTCCGACCGTGTGTACGCCCCATAAGTCTATATACTCTAACGCTGGGTTCACATATATGCCAATTGGATGCGTTTTTAACCATATCCAATTCGCATAACATGTGAGTGTGACCGGCTTTCAATGGAGCCGGTACACACATGTCCGGTGCTGGCTTCAGTGCCGTTTTGAAAAGGGTCTTGTGCGTTTTTGGGTCCGGTTCAGGTGCGAATTCAGGGAAAAATTTGCACCTGTATCACACCTGAACCGGTTAACCGAAATGCACAGGACATCGGACTGCAATCCACAGCCACAAATACACTATATAAGCAAAAGTATTGGGACGCCTGCCTTTACACACACACATGAACTTTAATGGCATCCCAGTCTTAGGGTTCAATACCGTGTTTCCCCGAAAATAAGCCCGGGTCTTATATTCATTTTGCCAACAAAAGACACAGTAGGGCTTATTTTCGGGGTAGGTCTTACCATGTAATGTGCTGTCTTCTCTCCCCCTCTCTCCCTGCCTGACAAGAATCCCCAGTGTGAACCAAGTTAAAATGCTTGTAAATCCTATATTCCACTCTATTAAAGTAGTATATAATGTACAATGTGCTCTTCTGTGACCCACCGGAGCTCTTTTCCCTGCAATTATATTACAGAAGCACACACATTGTACATTATATACTACTGTAATAGGAGTAGATTATAGGATTTCACAAGCATTTTAAACTAGGGCTTATTTTCTGGGTAGGGCTTATATTGCAGCCCTCCTGGAAAATAACGCTAGGTCTTATTTTCAGGGTAGGTCTTATTTTCAGGGAGACACGGTATTGAGTTGGCCCACCCTTTGCAGCTATAACAGCATCAACTCTTCTGGGAAGGCTGTCCACAAGGTTTAGGAGGGTGTCTATGGGAATGTTTGACCATTCTTCCAAAAGTGCATTTGTGAGGTCAGGTATTGATGTTGGATGAGAAGACCTGGCTCACAGTCTCCGCTCTAATTCATCCCAAAGGTGTTCTAGCGGGTTGAGGTCAGGACTCTGTGCAGGCCAGTCAAGTTCCTACACCCCAAACTCGCTCATCCATGTCTTTATGGACCTTGCTTTGTGCACTGGTGTGCAGTCATGTTGGAACAGGAAGGGGTAATCCCCAAAGTTGGGAGCATAAAATTGTCCAGAATGTCTTGATATGCTGACACCGTAAGAGTTCCCTTCACTGGAATTAAGGGGACAAGCCCAACCCCTGAAAAACAACCCCACACCATAATCCCCCCTCCACCAAATGATTTCAACCAGTGCACAAAGCAAGGTCCATAAAGACATGGATGAGCGAGTTTGGGGTGGAGGAACTTGACTGAACTGCACAGAGTCCTGACCTCAACCCGATGGAATACCTTTGGGAAGAATAATGCCACATACACGCGATCGCACATTCCGACATAAAAATCCATGTTTTTTTTTCTGACAGATGTTGGCTCAAACTTGTCTTGCATACACACGGTCACACAAATGTTGTCGGAAATTCTGAACGTCAAGAACGCAGTGATGTACAACACATACGACAAGCCGAGAAAAATTAAGTTAAATAGCTGGTGCGGCTCTTCTGCTTGGTTCCGAACATGTGTGGAACTTTGTGCGTCGAAATTGTGTACACACGATCGGAATTTCTGACAACGGATTTTATTATCGGAAAATTTGAGATCCAGATCTCAAATTTTGTGTGTCGGAAATTGCAATGGAAAATGTCCGATGGAGCCTACACACGGTTGGATTTTCCAACAACAAGCTCCAATCAAACATTTTCCGTCGGAATATCCGACCGTGTCTACGGGGCATTAGAGTGGAGACTGCGAGCCAGGCCTTCTCATCCAACATCAGTGCCTGACCTTCACTGCTGAATTCGCACCTGAACCAGACCCAGAAATGCACAGGACCCTTTTTGAAACACCACCTCGTCAGCCCCAGAAATGTGTGTACCGGCTCCATCGAGAGCGAATTGGACGCGGTTTAAAACACATTCACTTTGCATATATGTAAACACAGCCTAGAACTTATGTTTATTAGATATAATACATTTTTGGGGCCGTGGATATTGTCTCTTGTAGTGAAAAGTTTGGAGACCCCTGTATATGATTGGGAGATTGATAGCTTATTAGTGATTTAATTTCATTCGGATGATTAGCGGTGAGCTCCACTAATGTTCTTC
The DNA here is from genome assembly GCF_042186555.1 of Aquarana catesbeiana. Lineage (NCBI taxonomy): Eukaryota > Metazoa > Chordata > Amphibia > Anura > Ranidae > Aquarana > Aquarana catesbeiana. The sequence goes on from NC_133328.1 coordinate 634,292,176, forward strand.
TCTATATTGTATTTGTTTAATAACATCTATTATTATTATTATTATTATTATTATTATTATTATTATTATTATACAGGATTTATATAGCGCCAACAGTTTGTGCAGCGTTTACAACATGAGGGCAGCTATTGAGTTTTCTTCACACATAGAATATATATTGCTGACAATTTATAGGTTATAACAAGAGAAATGCACATTTTTTATATATGAGATTTGTAACGAAATCACAATTTCCATCTTTAGAAAGATTCCTGTGGGTGTATTCCTTGTAGTGGGAATTCCTGGGCTCGTGTCTCCTGACAATGGGAGGTTGTGATGTTTGGAAGGGTGTAATGTACACTGAGATCGCTCACCATTGTTGGGGCTGTTGAGAAGTAGATGAAGGTTGGAGTCACACGGGGGATGAAGGGTTGGTGGGACATATCAGGAGAACAATGGGGGCCTGATGGGTTACTTAAGGCTTCTATCATGTGCTAATCACTGTAAACAGGGTTCAGATTGAGAAGTGAGACTCCTCCAGGCAAGAAATGGGAAGTCACTTTCATATGTGTCATGGGACTGATAACCCTAAAAGACACAAATTGAAAGCATATTGTACAAAGTTTAGGTGAGTCTATGAGAGTTTAAGAGCATTTTGTTTACAGGCGTTTTTTACACTACACGCCCCTCTGCAAAAGCCAGGAAATGATGTGCAGCAACAACATACCTTTTTTTTTTTACTAAAAAAAGTTGAAATTTGACGTTCAGAAGAGATAAGAGGAGTTTAGGAGAGATTGACGTTTTTACAGCTCTTAAACGTCTCCAGAAAACGCGATAGAGAAGGTTTTTTTCCTGCCTCTGAACGTCCCTGACAGAAAACGCCTGTAGTAGTCATAATGTGCAAAGACACATAGAACACAATAGAAGTGCTTCTAGAGGCAGGTGAAAAAAACGCCAAATGCCTGTAGAATCGACGTTTTTTAAGTCCAGTGTGCATGGAACCTAATAGTGTCAGGATTGTCACATTAGCCATCGATATTTCTTGTTCTTGTGTGATGGTGAACTGAGAATACTCACATTAAGAATCAACACATTTGTTACAATCTGCAATCACTTTTAGATCCACCAACAATTATCTAGTGTAAGGGCCGGCCTGATTAGATACGAATTGATTGGGTAGATTAGGTAGGTTCTTATATAGTTCTGGTAAATCTAAAGTTGATTGGGCAAAGTTTGTATGGTCAAATTGTAACATGTTTGGTGACCCTAAAGCTGACCACGTGCGGGAATCTGATTGTAAAACCTCCTTTAGATCTACCAACAACTATGTAGTGCATGGGTACTCAACCTGTGGCCCTCCAGCTGTTGCTAAACTATAATGCCCATCATGCCTCTGCCTTTGGGAGTCATGCTTGTAGGCATCAGCTTTGCAGTGCCTCATGGGACTTCCACAACAGCTGGAAGGCCACAGGTTGAGCACCCATGATGTAGTGTAAGGGCCTGCCTGATTGGATACAAATCCATTGGATAGATTAGGTAGGTCCTCATATTACATCGCTTCCTTTTTCTGTAAAGTTGATATTACAAAGATGATACGGTCAGATGTTTTGGGGACACGAACCGTGACTGTCTTATAAGATTCATGGTCAATATTCCCATAAAACACTTTGATAGTTTATCTTCGTTGTCAAATTACTAATCCAACCAGAAGAAATGAATCTAAAGGCCATATTTATCCAGCACAGAATGGACTCGCATATACAAGAACCTTTTTTTGATTATTCTATATTGGACAATGGTATTTCCCAGCTGGTATCGTAATTTTGAGTAAAAAAACTATATAATTGGAACCAACATTACTCTCCATACACCTACATTAACTTGATGACATTTACATTGTTGCAATGTTGAGTAGGGGCAGATCTGTGTTGGACACTCATTCTATATATCATTTTTTATAAGATTCTTCTAACTCCCTGGTGTCCAACCTGTGGCCCTCCGATGCTTGTAGTGCAGCCCTTACCCCCGGCAGTCAGTACAGGGAGCACTGATTTGTAAAGGGTTCCGTAACTGTAGTAAAGTCCAGTGGTCTCTTGTAACATTTGCCTAGTCTCTGATGGTCTCCTATAGCATGACTTCAGTCTCCAACCACTCTAGTACAGGGGGTCTCCAAACTTTCCAAACAAAGGGCCAGATTACTGTCCTTCAGACAGAAGGGGGTTGGACTAGGGCCATTTAGAACAGAAAATGTTCTGGTGTCCAGTGGGAGTAAACAGCGCTCTATCTTTGATGTCAATAGAAAGAATTGTGCCCCATCATTGGTGCTAATGGGAGGAATTGTGCCCCAACGTTGGTGTTAATGGAAGGAAATGTGCCCCATCATTAGTGTTAATGGAAGGAGTTGTGCTCCATTATTGGGGGACCTGCATCCAAATCGCAATGGTGTGAACCCAGCCTAAAGTTCCATGGGAGGTCTTCCATGTTTAAGAGTAGATTTCCATTTCTCTGAAGAAATTTCCTCTCATTTCCTATTGTGTCTATAGTATAGGAAGTGAACAGAAATCTAAACATGGCAGACATTTTAACCATTTCCTACAGTATCCAAAAATGTTTTAAAAAGTTTTATCTTTTTATGCTTACTTTTTTGGAAAATCTGCTATTATTGACAGAAACAAATATGGACATTGGTTCTAACCCGTTTCCACTCCATCCAAAAATGAAACACAGTTTTGATACTCTGGTTTTAATTCAGCTTGAGTACATTTTTTCCCCCTTTTACTAAAAAGCCGTTTTGGTTAGAGTTACTGGGTTTGGTTTACTAAAGCCAAATAGGCCGATCACTTTACAAGGGAATTAAACCTTAGCTTAGTAAATGAGGTGAAGCTCTGCAGCCTTCCATCATTCAATCATATGCAAGAAAACAATGTGGGGTTTTTTTTTACATTTTCGTTGCCTGGTTGGGTTTCCTTTGTAAAGCGCATTTCACCACATTCACTAAGTTAAGGGAAAAATCAGTTGCAAAGTGAACACCGGTTTGCCTTTAGTAAGTCAAACTCGGTTTGTTCAGTTCTGGAGACCTCACATGCAAGAAGATATTGATAAGAAAGAATGAATCTAGAGATGGACAACAAAATGGTGAAAGGTCTGAGGGATGAAACATATCAGGAGAGACTTCAGGAACTTACAGTCTGGAGGAAAGAAGGGAAAGGATGGATATGACAACCTTCAAACTCGTAAAGGGGGTGAATAAGGTTCAGGAGGGCAGGATTTTCAATATGGAGCCAAGTTTAGGAACACGGGAACATGACCTCAAAACTAGATGAAAGAAAGTTCTACACTAATCTTAGAAAGACTTGGAACAGACTTTCAGAAGAGGTAGCGAGTCAGTCAACAGTCAGCCCCTGTTCACATTAGAGTGACAGGTCAAATCGCATGACAAGTCACATCCTATTGCCAACAATCACTCTGTTCAAATCAGTGCGACGCCGACTCATGGATATTGGATGCGGTGTAAAGCGCATCCAAATCGCATATATGTGAACCCAGCCTAAATCTCCCCTAATGTATTTAACATTACTGGGCATTTTATTCTCCAGATTTGCATCCCTGCTCCATGTCCCTTTTCCACCATATTTATCATCAGTATAAAAAAATAATTTCAAAGCATGTCTATCATAGATTTAAAATAGCAGTTTCGTTGTTGGGGTGTCAAACTAGTTAAAAAAGTTCTGCAACCAGCAAGAGCAATAAAGCAGTTTCAATACTAACCCCTATCAATCATTATACCAACATTTAATAAGTCATTAACTCATCATTATTAATTGATTATTAATAATTAATAATAATCAATTAATATGTATTTGTAGTTTTTACCCATTTAATATTACATCTAGACACACACAGACACAAAGAAGTGTGAGGACAGAAAAAAAAGACAAAGTGCTCCATCAAGTCTTCCCCACTTTTTTAATTTATATCTACAGTATATCTATATTTTTATTTTTTTTAGTATAGATTTATGTTTGCCCCAAGCATTTTTGAGATGCATGTTTGAAAATCTATTATCAGTTATAGACCTCCCATGTTATATGGAGTCCTACTGAGTGTGTTTTTTATCAAAGACATTTTTTCCTGCAAATTGCTCAGATCTGTCATCTTAACATAACGAAATTGTTCTACTTGTATAGATATAATATCATATAGGTATTTATATTTTTTATGTTAAATATAATCCCCTTCAATTTGCTTCTACAAATTTCTTAAATAGAATGAATGCCTAGAAAATGTCCACTATTAAAGGAAAAAATGCTGAAAACCATCTGGAATAACAGGGACACCAATGTGCAGCAAATTTAAAACACTGATTTCAATTAAGAAATAAACAAACAGAAAAAAATGTAAATTTATGCTAAAAAAAAAGCAGTTGTAATTTAACACAGTATGTGCTCCTTAGATAAGATCCCTCAGCAAATATATCTTTCAAAGTTATTGTTAGTTTAATAAATAAAAATAACTTCTAAAATTCAATGTACTTGTAAATGTTAACTGGATAAAATTATTTTAAAAATTAGACATAAAATAAAACTATTTTGACAGCCAAAAGAAAGTCGTAAGAATATTTAGAATAATAAAACCATCAAATTCAAGTTTGGACACTTTGAGTGGTTCTGATGGATAAAAAGCAGTATTAAGCTATTTATGCCCGATGTACCCTTACAAAAGCCATTCTGAGATTGGTAAATGTGTCTAAAATTTTATGCAAAATGTAGGAAAAATTAAAGATAAAATAATTATATTTTTGAATTAGTAAAAAAAAATCTAAGTTATACATGTGATATAAAAATATATACACACAAATCTATATCCACAGGTAAAAAAAAATTGTATATACAAGAGATCATTTTAGTATATGAACGTATTCACCTCATAAGCATATGATATACGCTCCATCAGCTTATAGTCAACACAACATATACATAACAATGCCCCCCAACATCTCAGCCCAGAAACTTCCAGGAAATGTATTCGAATGGATGGTGAGGGGCCCTCTGCAGTAAGGGAGGTGTCGCCTCTTATGGTTACAGGTGCATTTACATTATAAAGCCCAGGGTGGGGATCCCAGCACTATGTATACCTGGCTGCCCCTATACACACAACACACCTGACAAGCCATGGATTGCCCACAACATTCCTGGGACCCCCTCTACAACCAAGTCCCTGAGCCACACAGCATAGACAGGATCCTGGCCGACGTAGAGAGCTGTCCTGGGGAGGCCAACGGAGGCCCCAAAAAGCCCGACACCACTGATCAGCTCAGCAAGAAGAGTAAGAAGAGCAAAAAGAGCAAAAAGAGCAAAAAGAGCAAAAAGAGCAAGAAGAAGAATTATCAACGCTACGCCAAACCACCCTACTCCTACTTGGCCATGATCGCCCTGGTCATCCAGGCTTCCCCCAAGAAGAAGCTCAAACTGAAACAGGTAACCAACCTTCCATTATGGGGCTTCTTGGGGCTTTAGGGCAGCTAAGGGCAGAGGGAGGGGGTGACACTGAGACTAGCTCAGATAAAGGATTTGTCAGAGGGATATTCTTTATTTTCGGCACAAAATTATTTGTTTCTGTTAGGCCTATGAAGGCTGAAAAAATTATACCAATATTTATCAAAAATAGAAGTTCAAGAAGTTGGGTGAATTGTCAATGTTTTATTTTTGTAGTTATTTTTTTATTTTTAATTTAGGCCCCTGGCTGCCTGTTATATTTGCAGCATATAAAACTCTCATGACTACAGGCTGAATTACAGAAAAAAAAAGTTTTAATTTCCTCCAAATTTTTTTATATAAATAAAAAAAGCCAAAACTTTTTTTTTTCTTTTTTTTTATGAAGTGGGTCAGATTTTTGTTGTTTTTGTATGGAGCAATAAGCCTTATGCTGTCCTTAGGTATATCATTCACAGGTGTTCAATTACACCAACTTTTTTTCCAAAATACGGAAAGAAAATATAAAGAAAAAAATAATAGAATCACAAACATTCAGAAAAAAAGGATTGTTTATTTAAATTTTTATTGTTTGTATTTTTTGTTCATGTAATTTCATTTGTGTGTGCTTTTTTTCAAACAGTTTTTTCTTAATATTTTTACTTTATTTTTTACTTCCTTTTTTATTTTCTTTTTTCATATTGTGTTTAGAGAATACATATAATACAATTAATATAATAAATTGAACATATGTGAATAATATATGTAAGGACAGTGCAGCTAAGGCCTTCATTATTATTGCTCTGATTGGGCTTAGTCCGTGCTTTGTGGAAATACGTTTTGTAATAGTGAATGATTTTATAGAGAGGGGTGCTTTTGCATTTTATTTTAGTCTTTATTGCTGTCTGTGTCCCAGCTGGGGAGATTTACCCTGAGACCCCCCAAAGTATGAAAGTGATTGGAAAAGCCAAAATATTGGGCTGTCAACAAAACAGGGGATGCCTTCTAATGAAGACAATTGTTCCTGTGGCAAATGTCTAACTTGGGATTTGCCTCGCTTTGGGGAGGTTTCATCTTACTTGAAGGAAAGGGAAAAGAGAAATTTCCTCAATGGGGGACACAAAAAAAATAAATAAATCTCCACTCCATCCACAATGTCCAAAAAAAGTTTTGCCTTCAGGTCATCTTTTCCTTCCAAGTTTTGTGCTGGGATCTCAATTGCAACCCAAAAATCCCCCCAGGACATTGATGTCCCTTTCTCCCATACATACATACATTTGGCTCCCAACACCAGACTTCAGAAAGTGCTAGCTGCCTTCCCAATTCAATACAAGCATGCACAAAGTGTTCTGTCTATACCCTGACATCACTTTCTACATGCTTAATTTAGGAAGCCTTGTACCACAAATGGACAGGAGGTCTACAGTGATGTCCTCCTAAGTATCTCAGTACAGGTCTCCTGGTTATACTTATATAATGTAAGAGGTATTATTTATCTTGGTTTACGGTCATGTTCATTCACTTACAACTATACTTTTTATTATTGGCAGATCGAACATGAGATCAGCATCCTCTTCCCTTTCTTCAAGGGGGATTATCAGGGCTGGAGGGACTCTGTTCGACATAACCTCTCCTCCAATGATTGCTTCCAAAAGGTAAGGACTTGTTGCTCCTAGGATGTGATGGCGGTGATGGGCTCTTAAGGTTCTCTACATACTGCAGCCAAGTAAAAAAAAAAAAAAAATAGGTGCAGATTCTGAGAAAAGACTTTTCTGATCATTGTAAATAGGTCACAGGGTTTTGTTACCCTGACCTGTAATAGATTTGTGTGAATCTGCTGTGCTGGCTTACGCCTCTAACGTCTTCTCCCTCTTTTGCAGATCCTGAAAGATCCGCTGAAGCCGAATGGTAAAGGCAACTACTGGATAGTGAATGTGAGCCAGATTCCTGCCGCAGCCATGAAGCTGCAGAACACGGTGGTCACCCGCCAGGAAGCCTACCCTCATGACCTGGCTCCTTATATCCTGGATGGACATCCCTACAGACCTTCCACTTTTCATAACCCTCATCCTCCAATAGAAAATACTGCGGTCAGAGCAGAAGCAGAGGCTCAGTCCTCAGGACCAACCCAGCCCCCTAGTGTACATCCCGCCTCAACTTACCCAGATATCTTATGGAACCTTCCAACATCATACACAACATGTGTGGCCCCCAATGTGGTGGCCCCTCCTAGCATACACCCTCTGCAGCTTTACCCCAACTTCGCACTCTCTCTACGTAATTACATGCCTTCCACATACTCAAGCTCCACCTGTGCGGAGCGGAGGGATGTCTACCCTCCCAATGTGATACCTCAAATGTCTCCCCAGCCTAGACCCTCTGAAGCCAGGAATTCCCTGTCAGATTTCCCTCCCAATACAGCAATATTTAATGTCCCCATATATCCCTCACCTGGGAGCTACATGTCACCTCAAAACATGTATGGGCAGCAGTTATCTCAAGGTGGGGCTTACGGGCAGCATTTATCTCAGGGTGGTGCTTACGGGCAGCATTTATCTCAGGGTGGTGCTTACGGGCAGCATTTAACTCAGGGTTGCACATATGGGGAACATTTATCTCAGGTCGGGGTGTACCCAGAGTACGGACCCAACGGTTACTGATTGGCCAGATGTTGAGTCAAGGCTGGTTTTGGGCCGTTCACTTTTGTCCCAAGGACTAGCTGCACTTGAAGGCTTACCTGATGACATTGGCACCAGTGGTAAATTAGTCGACTAAAATAACACTATTTTAATTGACTAAAACAGTTCAGATGGCTAAAATACAACTAAAACTGAAATGGCATTTTAGTCAAAAGACAAAGATTAAAAATTAACACTGGTTGGCACTCAACTCGGCATATGGCCCAGCGGAGGTGGCACCAACCAAGACATACAGTCCAAAGGCATTGGAATTGGATCACATGTATATATGACAATCATTTTGTATCTTGTCTGATTATATTCACTTGAAATAAATTTGAATTTTTGTTTTACTGAAATTTGGCATCAATGTTGTAATTGTCTACATGGGTATCAAGATTAGAACTAGTAAAATAGTCTGAAAAATGTATATATCAACTGTATAGTATAGATCTTAAAGGGTCAGTCCACCCAAAAGTGACATTTCAGTATTTGTCTAATGCTGGTGAATTAATTGCCCTGACAGGGTCTTGTATCTCCCGATTTTACACACTTGCTGTCCCCATTATAAAGGGTTCCCAACTTCCCACCATCCCGGCACCATTTTTAATTTATTTTATGTTATGGAGAATGTGACAGAAGGCATCAAAACACAAATGTTTTATATATGAGATTTGTAATGAAATAACAATTTCCATCTTTATAAAGATTCCTGTGGGTGTATTGGTTGTATTCGGAATTCCTCGGCTCACGTCTAGTGATAATAGAAGCAGTGGCATCACGATGGGGGGGCAAGGTGGGGTGCAGCCTGCACTGGGTGACACCTGCCAGAAAGGTGACACCGGGGCCGCCACTACACAGTGCACTATATTGTATGCACTTTGAGAGCTGCAGCGGTGTGGTGAGAGCGGGACATGTAGCCGTGCGAGGGAGGCTGCCTATAACACTCCCCAGTCAGTGAAGCTAACCCTCGGGGATCTTCAATATCTCCTCCCACACCCTTATTCACTCTCGCGGCTGAAGGAGGAGAAGAGGCGAAGACACAGCAGCATCAAGTGTCTTTATCTCTGCAGCTATGCTGTAAGTTCCTGCAAACTGCCCTATACCTCCCCAACCTGCCCTATACCTCCCCAACCTGCTCTATACCTTCCCAACCTGCCCTACACCACCCCAACCTGCCCTACACCTCCCCAACCTGCCCTATACCACCACAACCTGCCCTATACCACCCCTATACCACCCCAAACTGCCCAATACCTCCCCAAACTCCCCTATACCGCCCCAAACTCCCCTATACCTCTCAAAACTGCCCTATATCACCCCAACCTGCCCTATATCACCTCAACCTGCCCTATACCTCCCCAAACTGCCCTATACCACCCCAGCCTGCCCTATTTCACCCCAACATGCCCTATACCACCCAACCTGCCCTAGAACGAATTCAGAGATGGACAACAAAATGGTGAAAGGTTTGAGGGATGAAACATCAGGAGAGACTTCAGGAACTTACAGTCTGGAGGAAAGAAGGGAAAGGATGGATATGACAACCTTCAAACTCATAAAGGGGGTGAATAAGGTTCAGGAGGGCAGGATTTTCAATATGAAGCCAAGTTTAAGAACACGGGGACATGACCTCAAAACCAGATGAAAGAAAGTTCTACACTAATCTTAGAAAGGCTTGGAACAGACTTTCAGAAGAGGTAGCGAGTCAGTCAACAGCCAGCCCCTGTTCACATTAGAGCAACTTGACAGGTCAAATCGCATGACAAGTTGCATCCTATTTCCAGCCATCACTCTGTTCAAACCAGTGCGACGCCGACTCATGCAAATTGGATGCGGTGTAAAGCGCATCCAATTCGCATATATGTGAACGCAGCCTAAATCTCCCCTAATGTGTTTAAAATTACTGGGCATATTATTCCCCAGCTTTGCATCCCTGCGCCATATCCTTTTTCCACCATATTTTCATCAGTATAAAAAATAATTTTAAGGCATGTCTATTATAGATTTAGAATAGCAGTTTCGTTGTTGGGGTGTCAAACTAGTTAAATAAAAGGTTCTGCAAACAGCAAGAGCAATAAAGCAGCTTCAGTAATGACCCCATCAATCATTATACCAACATTTAATAAGTCATTAACTCATTATTAATTATTAATAATAATCAATTAATATGTATTCGTAGTTTTTACCCATTTAATATTACATCTAGACACACAGACACATAGAAGAGTGAGGACAGAAAAAAATAGACCAAGTGCTCCATCAAGTCTGCCCCACTTTTTTCATTTATATCTACAGTATATCTATATTTTTATTTTTTTTTAGTATAGATTTATGTTTGCCCCAAGCATTTTTGAGATGCATGTTTGAAAATCTATTATCAGTTATAGACCTCCCATGTTATATGGAGTCCTACTGAGCGTGTTTTTTATCAAAGACATTTTTTCCTGCAAAATGCTGTCTTCTTATCTGTCATCTTAACATAACGGAATTGTGCTACTTATAGATATAATATGACATGATATCATATAGGTATTTATATTTTTTATATTAAATTCTGAGCATAAGACACTCCTGATCCCTGCATTCTGAGAGCAATACCCTCCTTATAATAAACAATAAGTCTAAAATCATAAAGATATGCGTGCCAAGTCTCTGATTTGTTGTACTTATTGAAGCAGCGCTGAGTGTCCGATGTTATAAAACACTTTGTATAGAACAGATGTTTGAAGAGACAGGAAAGTTCAAAAATAAAGATGTAGTCTGTGGATGTGAAGGTATACGTGGAAATCCTTTCACCAATAATGATCACCGCGTGAGGGGCTCACCCAACGTGAGATTGCACTCACCACAATATCAGTAATCACAAGCCTTTGGATAATAATCTTTAAAACTTTTCCGTCTCCTTAATTCAACCACCAGGTGGTGCAAGACCCTCTCGGTATGTATAACATGGGGAGAAAATGAGATGCCATATAGCGTAATATTGCTTAAGAATGTTTATTAAATAATATACAAAACCAAATTCCCCCTTTTAAAATGTGCGTACCAGATACAAAAGGTTAAAAGAGCATTGAAAAGTGTACTGTGCCTGTATAAATCGTCCCCCGGGAGGAGTTCCTGGATGCGAGCTGTATACAGCTAATCCATTCGCTTCCTGGTTACCTTCCGTGGAGCGCACACGTCACTTCCGGTAGATTACGACCCTGACGCATTTCGTCACTTCCAGACGTCATCTGAGGGCGTAATCTACCAATCATGAGGCCGGCTTTATATAACAATGATGAGTTTAAACAGCGAATGAGGGAGGCAGGACTACCAGCCACTCCCACTGCATAATCAAGGCTCCCGGAGCTGTCAGCAGAGGAGGACTCTGACTTATAATACACTGACACTGTTTTAAAACTAATCATGCCGACATTGTTAAAAAGATAGTGACTCGTACGTCTTGCTTCAGGATTTTTTCCTTTTTACCTACTTATGTCATATGTAGCATTCCAATACATTTTCTACGTATAAATGAGGTACAAAATTATGTAATAAATATACCAGACATATATATATTCTTAATGGTGGGAGAAAAACATTTAAAATAAAGTGAAACCAAATGAAAACAAAATTAGCAGAATAAGCAGCATCCTCCTTTGTATTTACCTTCTATCATTACCATTTGCTGTCACCCATCCAGGGTGTAAGCCCTCAACATGGATATGAATGGATAAATGTAATTTATTGAAATAAATAAATAAATTATTAAATAAATTTACTGCGTTGGTGGATTAATCTAATCTTAAAACACATTGAATAAAAAATATATATTGAATAAAAAAATATATATTATACAAGGAGGATGCGTTAAAATGGCTTTACATTCATTTATGAGAATCAGATTTCAATCATTACACCTACTGTTCAAAACCGACTATAATCTAATAAAATTGTAAAATATGTATATATGAAGTCATTATATGGTAATAGATGTCCAAATATAACAGTATGGGAATAATATTAGTTCTAAAGGATATGAAAATATCTAAATACATTCTTGATGTGATATTTAAAATTTCTATGATTAAATTTAAAATAGAATTTAAAATTTATAGATTAAATATATCAACAGGGACTATGTGTACTGAAAGATAACAGAATGTGTATTATGTATCACTAATAAAGCAATTTATGTCTAGCTCTATGTTTAGGCCTCGGGGGGAGAGCACATCTACGGAATAGATCCACCGGGTTTCGTGTTTTGACAGTTCACGAATACGGTTAATGCCTCTCCAGTGGCTTTGGAGTTGCTCTATCCCCCAGAATTCCAACCCCTTGGGATCCCTGTTGTGTTTCAACCTGAAGTGCAGAGACACATTGTGGTCTTTATAACCATTTTTTATGTTATTAATGTGCTCTGCAATCCTAACCCGTAACAACCTTTTGGTACGGCCTATATACAACAGGCCGCAGGGACACCTTAGAGCGTAGACTACATAAGCGCTCCTTAACCCTGCATTCTGAGCGCAGAGCACTACTTATCCCTGCATTCTGAGCGCAGAGCACGCCTTAACCCTGTATTCTGAGCATCATGCACTCCTTAACCCTGTTTACTGTCTTTTTATTTTTGTTTGGTGGGATGCTTCAGAATTCCCTGCCTATAGGCTCCTGAGATGTAAATCCAGCCCTGCCTGCAAATCGCATCAGACTGCACAAAAAGTAGTGCATGCACTGGCACCACGTTCTGGTGTGAACCGGCCCCAACAACAGGACACTGTGCCCGGTGATCTTTGACTTCATCAGTGTTGTTCAAGTAGATCTCCATCTGTCTAAGGTTTCCTACCCCTGCCTTAGAGCCTTTTCAATCCCTTTTGCTCCCTCAGAGTCCCCCAAGATCCCTTTAGTTCCATGCACCAACTCATTCCCAACTGGGAAATATGTTTCCTCAGTCCCTTTCATTGTATCAAAAGTGAGACTCCTGGGGTCTTTTTACACCCCTGATATCTCACCAGCAAGACAACAGCCTTATGAAAAAAAATGTAAACAATTATTTTTAAAAAATGTTTTAAAAAATAGGTCAAAAATCAAACTAAGGGCTCTTTCACACGGGGCGGATCAGTGATGATCCGTCCTGTGAACATCCGCTTGCTCAGCGGGGATCGCTCCGCCGGTCTCCGCTGAGCAGGAAGATGACAGGTCTGTCTCTGCACACTGTGCAGCGACGGACCTGTCAGAGCGCCGCTCTATAGGGGATCGGATGATGACGGACCGTAGTGTCCTTCGTCACCCGATCCGATCCGAAAATGGATGGAAAAGTAGGGTTTTCCTCCGTTACACTTTTCGGATCGGAGTGGGTCGAAAGTTAGCGGACATGTCACCGCTGACATCCGATGCTCCATAGGGATACATGTATGTCTGTTTTTCATCCGAAAACGGAAGGATGAAAAACGGACATACGGATCGTCAGTGTGAAAGAGCCCTAAAAGTTCTAATCAGCCTAAAATGCCGCGCCCAATATGTAGCATAATTTAGCCATGCCCACTGTTTGCCACGGCACATGTAGCACGCTGCAGGTCACCATCTTCATTGTTGGGGCCCCAATGCATTACTTTGCCCAGGGGCCCATGATGCTATTAAGATGGCACTGGGTTATAGTGGCTCCTGTGGTGACAATGCTGGATCTAAGTATCAAAGCTAGATCCCTTCTTCCAGACATAGCCGCCCCATAGGAAACTTGTTCTGAATTGATGGGCAATGAGGACAAGGGTGAGAAGTAGTCCAAGTGGTTACAATGGCTGGGTGGAGAAAATCATGGGAGTAAGTGTATATACTCTAAGGCTGGGTTCACATATATGCCAATTGGATGCGTTTTTAACTGTATCCAATTCGCATAACATGTGAGTGTGACCGGCTTTCAATGGAGCCGGTACACACATGTCCGGTGGGGGCTTCAGTGCAGTTTTGAAAAGAGTCTTGTGCGTTTTTGGGTCCGGTTCAGGTGCGAATTCAGGGAAAAATTTGCACCTGCATCACACCTGAACTGGTGAACCGAAATGCACAGGACATCGGACTGCAATCCACAGCCATAAATACACTATATAAGCAAAAGTATTGGGACACCTGCCTTTACACACACACACACATGAACTTTAATGGCATCCCAGTCTTAGTCCGTAAGGTTCAATACTGTGTTTCCCCGAAAAAAAGCCCGGGTCTTATATTAATTTTGGCAACAAAAGACACAGTAGGGCTTATTTTCGGGGTAGGTCTTATCATGTAATGTGCTGTCTTCTCTCCCCCTCTCTCCCTGCCTGACAGGAATCCCCAGTGTGAACCAAGTTAAAATGCTTGTAAATCCTATATTCCACTCTATTAAAGTAGTATATAATGTACAATGTGTGTGTTTCTGTAATATAATTGTGCCAAATACCTTCATTATAGCGTTGATCTGCTCTTCTGTGACCCACCGGAGATCTTTTCCCTGCAATTATATTACAGAAGCACACACATCGTACATTATATACTACTGTAATAGAGTAGATTATAGGATTTCACAAGCATTTTAAACTAGGGCTTATTTTCTGGGTAGGGCTTATATTGCAGCCCTCCTGGAAAATAACGCTAGGTCTAATTTTCAGGGTAGGTCTTATTTTCAGGGAAACACGGTATTGAGTTGGCCCACCCTTTGCAGCTATAACAGCTTCAACTCTTCTGGGAAGGCCGTCCACAAGGTTTAGGAGTGTCTATGGGAATGTTTGACCATTCTTCCAAAAGCGCATTTGTGAGGTCAGGTATTGATGTTGGATGAGAAGACCTGGCTCACAGTCTCTGCTCTAATTCATCCCAAAGGTGTTCTAATGGGTTGAGGTCAGGACTCTGTGCAGGCCAGTCAAGTTCCTCCACCCCAAACTCGCTCATCCATGTCTTTATGGACCTTGCTTTGTGCACTGGTGTGCAGTCATATTGGAACAGGAAATCCCCAAACTGTTCCCACAGAGTTGGGAGCATGAAATTGTCCAAAATGTCTTGGTATGCTGACACCTTAAGAGTTCCCTTCACTGGATCTAAGGGGACAAGCCCAACCCCTGAAAAACAACCCCACACCATAATCCCCCCTCCACCAAATGATTTGGACCAGTGCACAAAGCAAGGTCCATAAAGACATGGATGAGCGAGTTTGGGGTGGAGGAACGTGACTGGCCTGCACAGAGTCCTGACCTCAACCCGATAGAATACCTTTGGGATGAATAATGCCATGTACACGCGATCGCACATTCCGACAACAAAATCCATGTTTTTTCTTCCGACGGATGTTGGCTCAAACTTGTCTTGCATACACACGGTCACACAAATGTTGTCGGAAATTCCGAACGCCAAGAACGCGGTGATGTACAACACGTACGACAAGCCGAGAAAAATGAAGTTCAAAAGCCAGTGCGGCTCTTCTGCTTGATTCCGAACATGCGTGGAACTTTGTGCGTCGGAATTGTGTACACACGATCGGAATTTCCGACCACGGATTTTGTTGTGTTGGAAATTGTCCGATGGAGCCTACACATGGTCGGAATTTCTGACAACAATCTCCCATCGAACATTTTCCGTCAGAAAATCCGACCGTGTGTACGGGGCATTAGAGTGGAGACTGCAAGCCAGGCCTTCTCGTCCAACATCAGTGCCTGACCTTCACTGCTGAATTCGCACCTGAACCAGACCCAGAAATGCACAGGACTCTTTTTGAAACACCACCTCATCAGCCCCAGAAATGTGTGTACCGGCTCCATCGAGAGCGAATTGGATGCGGTTTCAAACACATTCACTTTGCATATATGTAAACACAGCCTAGAACTTATGTTTATTAGATATAATACATTTTTGGGGCCGTGGATATTGTCTCTTGTAGTGAAAAGTTTGGAGACCCCTGTATATGATTGGGAGATTGATAGCTTATTAGTGATTTAATTTCATTCGGATGATTAGCGGTGAGCTCCACTAATGTTCTTCTCTATATTGTATTTGTTTAATAACATCTATTATTATTATTATTATTATTATTATTATTATTATTATTATTATACAGGATTTATATAGCGTCAACAGTTTGTGCAGCGTTTACAACATGAGGGCAGCTATTGAGTTTTCTTCACACATAGAATATATATTGCTGACAATTTATAGGTTATAACAAGAGAAATGCACATTTTTCTTATATATGAGATTTGTAATGAAATAACAATTTCCATCTTTAGAAAGATTCCTGCGGGTGTATTCCTTGTAGTGGGAATTCCTGGGCTCGTGTCTCCTGACAATGGGAGGTTGTGATGTTTGGAAGGGTGTAATGTACACTGAGATCGCTCACCATTGTTGGGGCTGTTGAGAAGTAGATGAAGGTTGGAGTCACACGGGGGATGAAGGGTTGATGGGACATATCAGGAGTAGGGATGAGCCGAACACCCCCTGGTTCGGTTCGCACCAGAACCTGCGAACGGACCGAAAATTTGCACGAACCTTAGAACCCCATTGACGTCTATGGGACTCGAACGTTCGAAATCAAAAGTGCTAATTTTAAAGGCATGGTATTGTCCTAAAAAGGGTTTGGGGACCCGGGTCCTGCCCCTGGGGACATGTATCAATGCATAAAAAAGTTTTAAAAAACAGCCATTTTTTTCGGGAACAGTGACTTTAATGATGCTTAAAGTGAAAAAAAAGTGAAATATTCCTTTAAATATCGTACCTGGGGGGTGTCTATAGTATGCCTGTAAAGTGGTGCGTGTTTCCCGTGCTTAGAACAATCCCTGCACAAAATGACATTTTTAAAGTAATAAAAGTCATTTAAAACTGCTTACGGCTTTAATGTAATGTCCAGTCCCAGTAATATGGATGAAAATCAGTGAGACAAACGGCATGGGTACCCCCCTCCCCAGTCCATTACCAGGCCCTTATGGTCTTGTATGGATATTAAGGGGAACCCCGCACCCAAATTTAAAAAAAAAAGGAAAAGCGTGGGGCCCCAGGCCCTCTGAACAGCACTATACAGGCGGTGCAAACAAGACAAGGTGTCAGCGAAATAGTGTTCCCAGGCATCAAAGCCGTGTTTCTGCGCGCATGCGCGGTGCTCCGGCGCATGCACATTCATGGTCCGGCAATCCGGCGCACGCACATGCGCACTAGCACACATCCCATGTGACCCTTAGGCTGCCTATAAAAAGGACTTTGGCACACAGTATCTTTGCTGGTTTGTCTTCAGCTTCCTGTGTATCTCTGCTTCCTGATTGTTACCTGCTTTTGGATTGACCTCGACTATTCTGCTTGTCTCCTGCACCAGACCCTTGGCTTGTTTAACGGATTCCGCCCTTCTCCAGTGTTTGACCCTCTGCCTGTGACCCGGACCTGCCTGCTGTCTCCTTGCCCTTGAACCGTTACCTGTAT
Organism: Aquarana catesbeiana; assembly: GCF_042186555.1. Taxonomy (NCBI): domain Eukaryota; kingdom Metazoa; phylum Chordata; class Amphibia; order Anura; family Ranidae; genus Aquarana; species Aquarana catesbeiana. Next base: position 634,309,718 of record NC_133328.1, read on the forward strand.
CCTGGACTACTCTTGTATCTACCTGCCACAACACACAGGTTGGACTTGATGGACTTGTGTCTTTTTTCAACCTCACCTACTATGTAACTATGTAACACCTCAGCCTGTGTTTGAATAATCTAACCTGTGTGTTTGACCCTCAGCCTGGTTTTGGACTTTCTCTTGTACCCGCTCTGGTGATACTCCACTTGCCAGTCGCTGCACAGCTACTCCTCTCTGACAAGGACTTCACGCCAGCAACCACCTGTTTCCTGGGTAGCCTGTGCCTCTTTGTGCATTCATTCCCTGTCACATCTCCAGGGGTGGACTGCGCTTAGTCGCAAGGGTGAACCGCTCTCAGCATTTCAGCCTTGGTAAGTACCTCTCCTGATAGTACAAACCAGCCATGTCTGAGGCCGACAGAGCGCGTTCACCCCTTGAGATCCTCTGCCAGCAAGTATCAGCACTTACGGACGCAGTGCAAAAGTTGCAAGATGGTTACACCCAGATAGATGGTCGTCTTCAACAACTTACTGGCCTTTCCACAGCTCCTATTTCGGCTCCTGCACCCACCAGCGGGTCCCCCTCTCAAGTGGCTTCTAATCCTACAGTGGTCATGGCTACTCCTGAACCCAGGGTCCCCATACCTGAGCGATTTTCTGGCAAACGCAAAAAATTCCAAGCCTTCAAAAATGCTTGCTCTTTGTAGTTGGCCTTGCAGCCTAGGACGTTCTCCTCTGAGGTGGTAAAAGTAGGTTTTGTCATATCCCTTTTAACTGATGAACCACAAGCCTGGGCCCACAGCTTGATGGAACAAAGGAATCCAATATTAAACACCATAGACTCTTTCTTTGACAGTATGGGGCAACTCTACGATGACCCCCAATGCATGGCTACAGCTGAAGCCACTTTACACAATTTGTTCCAAGGGCGTAGACCTGTTGAAGACTATACCGTCGAATTTCGAAAATGGTCAGCTGATACCGGTTGGAATGAGCCGGCCCTTAAGTATCAATCCCGCCAAGGGCTGTCTGAAGTCCTTAAAGATGAACTGGTCAGAATGGAGACTCCTGCAACTTTAGAGGACTTAAGCCAAACTACCACCAAGCTGGACAGGCGAATGCGAGAAAGACGCTCAGAACGCTTCCAGGTTTCTCATCCCAGCTGGATGCTTCCTAAATCAACGTCCATCCACCCACCTTGTACTGCTTTCCCAGCTTCAAACACCTCTGACATTGAGCCCATGCAATTGGGATTGGTCCGGGCACCACTTTCCTCTGAAGAAAGAATGCGCAGGCATCAGGCCAACCTGTGTCTCTACTGTGGAGGGTCGGGCCATTTTCTCCACCCTGTGAGACCCAGTAAGTCCTATTCACCAGCTATTATGAACTTCCAATCCTCTGGTTTTTCACAGACTTATGTAAACCTCTCTGTCTCCTTAAAGCTAACGGAAGAGGTAACCCGCCTTTCAGCCATCATTGACTCTGGAGCATGCAGCTGCTTCTTGGATGCTGCATTGGCTGCTAACTTACATATTCCTCTGCTAACCAAGAAACAAAGTTTCCGGGTACACCTGGCTGATGGGTCTCTTCCCCTTTCCGGACTTATCACCAAAGAAACAAGTCCCATACTTGTCACCACGGACTCCGGCCACCAGGAGTTCCTGCGCTTCGACATTATTCCGTCACCTATGTTCCCTATCATCTTGGGCCTTCCCTGGCTACAAGCACATGAACCCCAAATCAATTGGAAAAAGAAGGAAGTCTCCTTTTTCTCCGAATATTGTTCTCAGCACTGTTTTCTCTCAGTTCCAGCCTCATGTTCCACTGTTGTACCAGTACCTGCAGCCTACCTGGAATATAGGGATGTCTTCGATAAACAACAGGCTGACCATCTACCATCCGACCGGTCCTATGACTGCCCTATTGATCTTCTACCAGGCTCTGAAATTCCATTTGTGCGCATCTTCCCACTATCCGAAACCGAACTAAAGGCTCTTAAGGCTTACATCGATGAAAACCTAGAGAAAGGATTTATTCGTCATTCCTCATCACCGGCCGGAGCCGGCATCTTCTTTGTAGAAAAGAAAGACGGCTCCCTCAGACCTTTCATTGACTACAGAGAGTTAAATAAAGTTACCATTAAAAACCGGTACCCGCTCCCTCTTATCCCAGAATTGTTTCAGCGCTTCCGGTCCGCCAGGGTCTTTTCCAAGTTGGATCTTCACGGGGCCTATAATTTCATCCGGATCCGGGCAGGCAATGAGTGGAAGACTGCCTTCAGATCCAGGTTCGGGCATTATGAGTATTTGGTGATGCCGTTTGGGCTCTGCAATGCCCCGTCGACCTTCCAGCACCTGGTAAATGACATTTTCCGGGAATACCTTAATGACTTTCTAGTCGTGTATTTAGATGATATTCTCCACTTTTCTGCTACTAATGAGCTGCACCAAGTCCATGTTAAGCTAATCCTCGCCATCCTTAGGAAACACAAGTTGTACCTCAAAGCGGAAAAGTGTGAATTTGAGAAAACAACGGTTCAGTTCTTGGGATTCATCATCTCCACCAATGGGGTTGCTATGGACCCTCAAAAGGTCAAGGCGATTCAGGAATGGGGTTTGTTAAGACCTCTGCCCATTCCTGAACGTCCATGGGCAGACATTTCCATGGACTTCATTGTGGATCTACCACCCTCAGGAGGGTTCACCACTATCCTGGTCATCATTGACCGTCTCTCCAAAATTGCACACTTCCTGCCCATGGTGGGCACTCCCTCTGCTTCAGCCACAGCTGCAGAGGTGGCTCTAGGCTTTGTGAGGCCTTAGGCAAAACTTACACATGAGGCCCCACGGAGTGGGACGATCCGTGATGAGGCCGCTGTTCCTCAGGCTGCAGGCAGTATATGATTTGTCCATCAGCTCCTAAGCCACAGAGTCCCAGTGGAGGTAGACGGAGCTGCCGGCGTCAACTTCAGTGATTGAGAACAGGCAAATTAGGAGGCCGCGAGGCCCCTGTGAGTGCGAGGCCCTAGGCGACCGCCTAATTTGCCTAATTAGAGAGCCGCCTCTGCACAGCTGATATTTTTTTCAAAGAAGTTGTTAAGCTCCATGGTGTTCCTGTCAGTGTCACCTCTGACAGAGGGGTCCAGTTCACATCTAAGTTTTGGAAGGAACTCTGTAAATCTTTAGAAATGAAAAGTTGCCTCTCCTCTGCATATCACCCACAGAGTAATGGACAGACAGAAAGAACAAACCAGACTCTGGAGCAGTATCTCCGCTGCTTTTGTTCCAACTCCCAAGATGACTGGTCCTCCCTCTTGCCATACACTGAGTTTGCGTATAATAATTCCATTCATTCTGCCACTAATCAAACACCTTTCTGGTCTAATTTCGGTTTTCATCCTTCATTTCTCCCAAGTTCTCTTTCAGAAACATCTGTTCCTGCGGTACAAGATCGTGTAAGCTCCATTTAGCTGAATTTTTGGAAGATCCAGGAAGCCATGCAAAAGGCCCAAGAGGACTACAGCAAGTATTATAACAGAGGTAGGAAGGAGAATCCAGTCTTCAAGGTGGGTGAAGAAGTGTGGCTGTCAGCTGTTAACCTTAGATTGCCAGTTCCAGCACGGAAATTAGGACCAAAGTTCATAGGGCCCTTCAAGATCAAAAGGATGATCAATCCTGTAGCTTTTGAATTGGCCCTGCCCAACTCGTACAAGATACACCCAGTTTTTCACACATCTCTTCTGAAACCTAGGGTCCCTAGTCCTTTCCCGGGCAGAGAAGAAACACCTCCTCCACCGGTCCAAGTGGACGGTGAAGACAAATTTGAAGTTGAAAGCATACTAAATTGCAGGAAGAAGGGAAGACAGCTCCAGTACTTAATCAAGTGGAAGGAGTATCCCCCTGAAAACAATTCCTGGGAACCTTCTAAAAATGTGTATGCCTCACGTTTAGTCCAGATCTTTCATCAGGAACATCCTGAATTAATGACCAGTTTGGGTGTCCGGAGGCCACCCCTCGGGGCGGGGGCACTGTCAGGGAAATAGTGTTCCCAGGCATCCTGCGCGCATGCACGGCGGATCGGTGCTCCGGCACATTCGCGGTCCCCCAATCCGGCGCACGCACTAGCGCACATCCCATGTGACCTTTAGGCTGCCTATAAAAAAGCCGTGTTCCTGCACACATGCACGGCGGAACGGCGCTCTGGCGCATGCGCCTTCGCGGTCCGGCAATCCGGCGCACGCACATGCGCACTAGCGCACATCCCATGTGACCCTTAGGCTGCCTATAAAAAGGACTTTGGCACACAGTATCTTTGCTGGTTTGTCTTCAGATTCCTGTGTATCTCTGCTTCCCGATTGTTACCTGATTACCTGCTTTTGACCCGGATTGACCTCGACTACTCTGCTTGTCTCCTGGACTAGACCCTTGGCTTGTTTAACGGATTCCGCCCTTCTCCAGTGTTTGACCCTCTGCCTGTGACCTGGAGCTGCCTGCTGTCTCCTTGCCCTTGAACCATTGCCTGTATCCTGGACTTCTCTTGTATCTACCTGCCACAACACCTCAGCCTGTGTTTGGATAGTCTAACCTGTGTGTTTGACCCTCAGCCTGGTTCTGGACTTTCTCTTGTACCCGCTCTGGTGATACTCCACTTGCCAGTCGCTGCACAGCTACTACTCTCTGACAAGGACTTCACGCCAGCAACCACCTGTTTCCTTAGTAGCCTGTGCCTCTTTGTGCATTCATTCCCTGTCACATCTCCAGGGGGTGGACTGCGCTTAGTCGCAAGGGTGAACCGCTCTCAGCATTTTGGCCTTGGTAAGTACCTCTCCTGATACAAGGACTCTAGGTTTGTTATTAAGTAGAATCAGTTTGTAATTTTGAACTGGTACATTTTTAAAGTGTAGCTCCAGCCAAAAAAACTATTTTTAAGCTTTTTGGAAAACATAGGGAAGGGTTATCACCCCTGTGACATTTGCTTTGCTGTCTGTGCTCCTCTTCAGAAGATTTTATCTCACTTTCTGTTCCAATGACAAATGTTTGACAATTTTGGGTTTTTAGTGAAACAAGGATTGGTGATAAAGCATCAGTGGAGAGGAGACACGTTTTTCCCATATTAACTCTTACAGGAGAGAATTTCCCTTCCTATGGGGTAGATTTCATCTCACTTCCTGCTGTCTCCTTCCATTTGCAAGAAGGAGTCGTTTGTAAGTTGGATGTTTGAAAGTAGGGGCCTGCCCTATATACTCAGCAGAAATTGGGGCCTTAGGTGTTGGTGTTGCCACAACACTGTAAGCCCTCACAGTTATGCCGCTTACACACGGTCGGACATTGATCGGACATTCCGACAACAAAATCCATGGATTTTTTCCGATGGATGTTGGCTGAAACTTGTCTTGCATACACACGGTCAAAGTTGTCGAAAAATCCGATCGTTCTGAACGTGGTGACGTAAAACACGTACGTTGGGACTATAAACGGGTCAGTAGCCAATAGCTTTCATCTCTTAATTTATTCTGAGCATGCGTGGCACTTTGTGCGTCGGATTTGTGTACACACGATCGGAATTTCCGACAACGGATTTTGTTGTCGGAAAATTTTATAGCCTGCTTTCAAACTGTGTGTCGGAAATTCCTATGGAAAATGTGTGATGGAGCCCACACACGGACGGAATTTCCTACAACAAGGTCCTATCACACATTTTCCATCGGAAAATCCTATCATGTGTACAGGGCATTACTCTTGGTGGGAGCAGGAATGGGCTCTGCTGTGAAATATTAGATCAAGAATTGTAATTACATGACCCTGTTGAACATGGTCAGAAAAATTGAGCCTTAGGCACTGGTGCCACAACACTGCAACCCCTCACAGATACTCTAGTTGGAGCGCAGGAATGAACCCTCCTGCAAAATATTGCATCAAAAATTGTAAATTACACGCCCCTGTTAAACAGGGGCTGAAAAATTGGGCCTTAGCCACTGGTGGCAGCGCCCAGAACCAAAAATATTCTTACAAGCTATCAGCATGATCATTGAGGAGGAAGAGGATAGTCACTCAGCATAACAGGATAGTCACTCAGCATCAGCATAGGCAGTCTTGAAGGGATCTGAGATTTCACAAAAAATTATTCTGTTACATCAGCATCAGGTGGTGGTGATCCAAGACTGATTCATTTTTATTAAGGTCAGTCAATCGACCGAGTCGGTGGACAGGCGCACCCTGTGATCGGTTACAAAACCTCCAGCAGCACTGAATGTGCGTTCCAAAAGAACGCTGGATGTAGGACAGGCCAGTAGCTCAATTGCATACTGTGCAAACTCTGGCCAGTGATTCATCCTCAAGACCCAGTAACCCAGAGGATTTTCGGTGGGAAAGGTGTCCAAGTCAGATCTTGCCCCTAGGTATTCCTGCACCATGTAAAACAGACGCTGGCGATGGTTGCTGGAACCGATCATACCTTGGGGCTGCGGCCACCTTCTCCACCGCTCCTTCTTTGACTGACTGAAGCCTCAGCAACACATTGCCCAGGAACAGGAGTTTGTAACCTCCCAGTCTCTGGGAACGCGTTGCACAGACCTTTATGCAAGAACTCCCAAAGATGTTTCATCCTCTGCGACGGCAAGATAAGGTCCACAACCTTACCCTTGTAACGTGGATCAAGGAGGGTTGCCAGCCAGTAGTGATCCCTCTCCTTGATACCACGAATATGAGGATCCTTCCGCAGGCTTTGCAGGATCAGGGAGGCCATGCATCGTAGGTTTGCTGAGGCATTCAGTCCGGAGTCCTCTGGGTCACTAAGGACGACATGATCCGCAGCCACCTCCTCCCAGCCACGTACAAGTCTATGGGTTTCTTGGGACTGTAAATTATCCCTTAAAGACTGCTGCTGATGCTGAGTGCAAGGCTCCACCTCCATGCTGACACAATCCTCCTCCTCCTCCTCCTCCTCCTCCTCCTCCTCATCCTCTTCCTGTGTGATCGGAGGGCACGCAGGAACACTGTCTGGATAAAGGGGGCCTTGAGAGCTAAGGAAGTCCTCTTCCTGCCTCTGTTCTGCCTCAAGTGCCCTGTCCATTATCCCATGCAGCGTGTGCTCCAACAGGTGGACAAGGGGGACAGTGTCACTGATGCATGCAATGTCACTGCTCACCATCCTCGAGGCCTCATCAAATGGTGACAGGACAGTGCATGTATCCCTGATCATGGCCCACTGGTGTGGGGAAAAAAAAACAAGCTCCCCTGACCCTGTCCTGGTGCTATAGTCGCACAGGTACTCATTGATGGCCCTCTGCTGCATGTGCAGCCGCTGCAGCATGGCCAACATTGAGTTCCACCTGGTGGGCATGTCACAGATTAGGCGGTTCTTGGGCAGGTTAAATTCCTTTTGGAGGTCAGCCAGCCAAGCACTGGCATTATATGACCTGCGGAAACGCACACAGACTTTCCTGGCCTGCCTCAGGACATCCTGTAAGCCCAGGAACCGCTGCACCAAGTTAAGGACGTGAGCCAAACAGGGCACATGGGTCAGATGTCCCTGTTGGAGGGCGGAGAGGAGGTTGGTACCATTGTCGCAAACCACCATACCTGCCTTAAGCTGGCGTGGCATTAACCACCTCTGAACCTGCCCCTGCAGAGCTGACAGAATCTCTGCCCCAGTGTGGCTCCTGTCCCCCAAGCACACCAGCTCAAGCACCGCATGGCATCTTTTGGCCTGCATGCTTGCGTAGCCCCTTGAACGCCTACGGAGCACCGCTGGTTCCGAAGTCAAATCAGCACAGGAAGAAGAAGAGGAGGGGGTGGAGGAGAGAGGTGTGGCAGAATCACCACTAGTAGTATTTTGGAGGCGCAGTGGCAGAGCAACCTCCAACACTACTGCACCCTGTCCTGCATCCTTCCCAGCTGCCAGAAGAGTCACCCAGTGCGCGGTGAAAGATAGACAATGTCCCTGTCCATGCCTGCTGGACCATTAGTCAGTGGTAATATGCACCTTACCACTGACCGCCCTGTCCAGCGAGGCCAAGACATTGCCTTCCACATGCCGGCAGAGAGCCGGAATCGCCTTCCATGAGAAAAAGTGGCGTTTGGGAACCTGCCACTGAGGAACCGCACATTCCACAAACTCACAGAAGGGGGCAGAGTCTACCAACTGAAAAGGCAGCAGTTGAAGTGCTAGCAATTTAGCCAAGCTAGCATTCAACCGCTGGGCATGTGGATGGCTGGGAGCGAACTTTTCAGTGGTGCAGCAGCTGGGGCAGGGAAATTTGCCTGGTACAATCTGACGTCAGTGTACTGATAGCAGATTGCCCCCAAGTACTTGGCTGTGACACACCTAATTCTACACCTTCATTCCTCTCAGTGCAGGTCTCAGTGAGGACTGAAGGTATAGTGGGGTTGGAGATCCCAGCTGATGAGGAGCAAGGAGAGGTCCTCTTTGTTCTTTGGTGTGGGTCTTTTAGGTACGCTTGCCAAGGAACTGCATGGCAGGTCAACATATATCTGGTCAAGCATGCGGTGCCCAAGCGGGAGATGTTTTGGCCATGAGAGATACACTTGAGACATATGTTGCAAATAGCAGTGGTGCGATCTGATGCACTCGTCTCAAAAAAGGCCCACACCAAAGAACTTTTGGAATAACGCGCAGAGACAGCAACGCCCTGCACATGCGGAGCTCTGCAGTTTGATGCAGTCGGTGTGCTGCTCTTAAGCTGGCCCCTGGAGGGCAACCTGCCTCGTTGGTGATGTGCCACCTCCTCCTTCCTATCAGGCACCCACGTGGAGTCAGTGACCTCATCATCCCCTCCCTCCTCATCACTGGAGCAAAGCTGCCAGATTGCTGTCCTTCTTGGGCACCCCCTCTCTGGGATCACAATACTGCCTTCCTCTAGCTGGGTACCATCATCAGAGCCTTCAAAACGCTGGGCATCCTTCTGGAGCATGTAGTATTATTAGTATGAGAACACCAGAAATTGTCTTCAGGTAGCTTTAGGTGCACACTGTGCAGAGGACACAGTACGCTAACTGTAAATACTGTAGCTGCCTGCCTGTGGTATTAATAGGAGCAGAACAACAGCAATTGTCTCCAGGTAGCTTTTAGGTGCACACTGTGCAGAGGACACACTACACTAACTGTAAATACTGTAGCTGCCTGCCTGTGATATTAATAGGATCAGAAGAACACCACTAATTTTCTTCAGGTAGCTTTAGGTGCACACTGTGCAGAGGACGCAATACACTAACTGTAAATACTGTAGCTAATAGGACTAATAGGATCAGAAGAACACCAGCAACTTTCTTCAGGTAGCTGTAAATACTGTAAAAACACCTGCATGCCTGTCAGTAGGAAGAGAATAACAGCAACGGATCTAGCTAAACTGAAATTTATATTATATATATATATATATATATATATATATATATATACACACATACACACACACTGTAAGTGCAGCTAACTGACTCGCCTGCCTACTCTATCTAACTTAAATCAAATGACACTGTCTCTCTGTCTATATATCTCTCAACGCTGGAACACACTACACAGGGCTGCCGTGCAGGCAGCCTTATATAGTGTGGGGCGTGCACTAAACCCTCTGAGCCATAATTGGCCAAAGCCACTCTGGCTTTGGCCAATTATGGCTCTCTGTACAGAAGGCGCTGTGATTGGCCAAGCATGCGGGTCATAGTGCATGCTTGGCCAATCAGCCAGCAATGCACTGTGATGCCCTAGTGAATTATGGGCCGTGACACGCCACTCGAATTTGGCGCGAATGGCCCATATCGTTCGTAATTCGGCGAACGACCGAACAGGCGCTGTTCGAGTCGAACATGTGTTCGAATCGAACACAAAAGCTCATCCCTAATCAGGAGAACAATGGGGGCCTGATGGGTTACTTAAGGCTTCTATCATGTGCTAATCACTGTAAACAGGGTTCAGATTAAGAAGTGAGACTCCTCCAGGCAAGAAATGGGAAGTCACTTTCATATGTGTCATGGGACTGATAACCCTAAAAGACGCAAATTGAAAGCATATTGTACAAAGTTTAGGTGAGTCTATGAGAGTTTAAGAGCATTTTGTTTATAGGCTTTTTTGCACTACACGCCCCTCTGCAAAAGCCAGGAAATGATGTACAGCAACAACACACCTTTTTTTTTTTTTTTTTTTTCACTAAAAAAGGGTTGAAACTTGAAGTTCAGAAGAGATAAGAGGAGTTTAGGAGAGATTGACGTTTTTACAGCTCCTAAACTTCTCCAGAAAATGCGATAGAGAAGGTTTTTTCCTGCTTCTGAACATCCCTGACAGAAAACGCCTGTAGTAGTCATAATGTGCAAAGACACATAGAACACAATAGAAGTGCTTCTAGAGGCAGGTGAAAAAAAACACCAAACACCTGTAGAATCAATGTTTTTTAAGTCCAGTGTGCATGGAACCTAATAGTGTCAGGATTGTCACATTAGCCATCGATATTTCTTGTTCTTGTGTGATGGTGAACTGGGAATACTCACATTAACAATCAACACATTTGTTACAATCTGCAAACACTTTTAGATCCACCAACAATTATCTAGTGTAAGGGCCGGCCTGATTAGATACTAATTGATTGGGTAGATTAGGTAGGTTCTTATATAGTTCTGGTAAATCTAAAGTTGATTGGGCAAAGTTTGTATGGTCAAATTGTAACATGTTTGGTGACCCTAAAGCTGACCACGTGCGGGAATCTGATTGTAAAATCTCCCAACAACTATATAGTGCATGAGTAATCAACTTGTGGCCCTCCAGCTGTTGCTAAACTATAATACCCATCATGCCTCTGCCTTAGGGAGTCATGCTTGTAGGCATCAGCTTTGCAGTGCCTCATGGGACTTCCACAACAGCTGGAAGGCCACCGGTTGAGCACCCATGATGTAGTGTAAGGGCCTGCCTGATTGGATACAATCCATTGGATAGATTAGGTAGGTTCTCATATTACATTGCTTCTTTTTTCTGTAAAGTTGATACGGTCAGATGTTTTGGGGACACGAACCGTGACTGTCTTATAAGATTCATGGTCAATATTCCCATAAAACACTTTGATAGTTTATCTTCATTGTCAAATTACTAATCCAACCAGAAGAAGTGAATCTAAAGGCCATATTTATCCAGCACAGAATCGACTCGCATATACAAGAACCTTTTTTTGATTATTCTATATTGGACAGTGGTATTTCCCAGCTGCTATTGTAATTTTGAGGAAAAAAATTATATATATTTGGAACCAGCATTACTCTCCATACACCTACATTGACTCGATGACATTTACATTGTTGCAATGTTGAGTAGGGACAGATCTGTGTTGGACATTCATTCTATATATCATTTTTTTATAAGATTCTTCTAACTCCCTGGTGTCCAACCTGTGGCCCTCCGATGCTTGTATTGCAGCCCGTACCCCCGGCAGTCAGTACAGGGAGCACTGATTTGTAAAGGGTTCCATAACTGTAGTAAAGTCCAGTGGTCTCTTGCAACATTTTCCTAGTCTCTGATGGTCTCCTATAGCATGACTTCAGTCTCCAACCACTCTAGTACAGGGGGTCTCCAAACTTTCCAAACAAAGGGCCAGTTTACTGTCCTTCAGACAGAAGGGGGTTGACTAGGGCCATTGGGAATAGAAAATGTTCTGGTGTCCAGTGGGAGTAAACAACGCTCTATCTTTGGTGTCAGTGGGAGGAATTGTGCCCCAACGTTGGCGTTAGATAACGAATTATCAACACTACACCAAACCACCCTACTCCTACTTGGCCATGATCGCCCTGGTCATCCAGACTTCCCCCAAGAAGAAGCTCACACTGTCCCGGGTAACCAACCTTCCATTATGGGGCTTCTTGGGGCTTTAGGGCAGCTAAGGGCAGAGGGAGGGGGTGACACTGAGACTAGCTCAGATAAAGGATTTGTCAGAGGGATATTCTTTATTTTCAGCGCAAAATTATTTGTTTCTATTAGGCCTATGAAGGCTGAAAAAAATACCAATGTTTATCAAAAATAGAAGTTCAAGAAGTTGGGTGAATTGTCAGTTTTATATTTTTTTTAGTTATTTTTTTATTTTTAATTTAGGCCCCTGGCTGCCTGTTATAGTTGCAGCATATAAAAAAAAAAAAAAAAAAAAAAAAAAAAAGAAGATCTAAAGCCAAAACTTTTTTTTTTTTTTTTTTTTATGAAGTGGGTCAGATTTTTGTTTTTGTATGGAGCAATAATCCTTATGCTGTCCTTACATATATCATTCACAAAATAAACACCAAAAATTACGGCGCTACTCAAAACAATGTGCTGCTAATAAAATACTATATAGTTAAAGCTGCAGTCCTAAAGTGGGGCGTGCACATAAATATTCAAAAATAATCAAAAAAGACTGGGCTAAAAAAAAGTGACATATACAATGACTATATATACGGATATGTGAATAGTGATGAATATCAATCTATCAAGTGGTCCAAAATTTTAGTATTCTGATAGAAATAAAATATCAATAAAATTATTAAAAACAAATATGACAAAGCAAAATAATGAAAACAAGTATTGAGCATCAAATAACAAAAATGACCAAAAATGAAGTGATAATGATCAGAAGAAAAACAGTCCTTGGAGCCAAGGCAGATTCAATTGGTGATCGTAGAGGTTAAACACCCAACACCCAGTGAGAAATCCTCCACCTTATTAGATGTATGCTTACCAGAGGTAAGCTAGATATCAGCCTATCTATGGACGTCCACTCAGGGGAAACCAACTCCTCAAATCTCCTCACGAGGGAGGGGCAGGCAGGATCTCTCCATGCGGTGGCCTCAATCGGCATACCGGCGGGACCCAGAGGAATAAAGAATTTTCTCCATAGTGTGAATCAGTATAACCATTTATTGAAATAAGGAATATACACACTTACATTAAAATTCGCGGTAGAAAATTCATAAGAAATAAGACAGCCGGCCGGCTTGCATGCACCCGTTCAGAACGGGATAGGATGGAAATGATGACAATCAGCACGTCGGCCTTCCGACGTACGTTTCGTCCTATTGGACGTCGTCATTCACAGCTGTTCAATTATACCAACTTTTCCAAAAATACGGAAAGAAAATATAAAGGAAAAAAAAAAAAAAAAATTGTTTATTTAAATTTTTGTTTATGTAATTTCATTTGTGTGCTTTTTTTTCAAAATGCGTTTTAATATTTTTATTCTTCTTCCTTTTTTTATGCTTCATATTGTGTTTTGACAATACATCTGATACAATTGATATAATAAATTGAACATATGTGAATAATATAGGCAAGGACAGTGCAGCTAAGGCCTTTATTATTATTGCTCTTATTGGGCTTAGCCCGTGCTTTGTGGAAATACGTTTTGTAATAGTGAATGATTTTATAGAGAGGGGTGCTTTTGCATTTTATTTTAGTCTTTATTGCTATCTGTGTCCCAGCTGGGGAGATTTACCCTGAGACCCCCCCCCAAGTATGAAAGTGATTGGAAAAGCCAAAGAATTGGACTGTCAACAAAACAGGGGAAGCCTTCCAATGAAGACAATTGTTCCTGTGGCAAATGTCTAACTTGGGATTTAATATAGGTTTCATCTTACTTGAAGGAAAGGGAAAAGAGAAATTTCCTCAACAGGAAAAAAAAAAAAAAAAAAAAAGGAAGAAGTTTTGCCTTCAGGTCATCTTTGCCTTCCAAGTTTTGTGCTGGGATCACAATGGTAACCCAAAGATCCCCCCCCAAGACATTGATGTCCTTTTAACCCATACATACATTTGGCTCCCAACACTAGACTTGAGAAAGTTCTAGCTGCCTCCCCAATTCAATACAAGCATGCACAAAGTGTTTGAATCAGAAAAGGGCTGGCGACTCGGATGCTCTTGAATAAAAGTCCTTTATTGGGTTACATGGGTACAGGCTACACTGACATGTTTCGGCTAAGAAGCCTTCATCAAAGCATACATGTGTGTTTTAAAAACTGATATTTATAACAGAGTAAGCACTCCAAATAGGGCGGGTGCATCTTAATCAGAGCAATCAAAACAATTAAAAAAAAAAACACATGGACAAAAGAAAGAAGCACAGCAGGCATATGAGAAACATATCATGAACAAATAAAGCATATTCAAAATGGTGCGATAAATGTGTCAAACAATGCAACTATGTTGAAAAATGCAATTATGTTAAAAAAGAAAGATTTATATCCATCCGGTCATTCAAACCATACGGTTTTCTAGTATTGAGGGTATGTATCCACCATACTTCACGCTTGAGCAAAATATGATGAGTGTCACCTCCTCTTGGGAGTTTAACCTGTTCAGCACCAAAAAAGGAAAAAAAGTGTCAGGATTACCATGATGGAATTCCCGGAAATGTTTTGACACATTTGAGATATTTTTAGCATTAGTATTTGTAGTGTCATTCACATGTTCCGAGATTCTAACTCTCAACGGGCGTATAGTGCAGGCACTACACTGAATAACATATACCACCGATTTAGAGTTGCAGTTTATATACTTTTTGATGGTATATGTTTTCTTGGTAGAAAAAGAAAAAAAAAAAAAAAACTGAGGTTCTTTTTTTAGGTCAATGACACTGCCTACAGGTTTTGTGGCCACACACGTAGGAACCTACAGTGGAAAGCCAGGTCTGAGATTTGTTTGACTTCTGGGAGCAAAACAAGTTGGGTGACAACATACTTCCCAGACTGGGGGCCCCTTCTACTGGAAAATTGACAACCGCCTTGAATAACAGTATAGATCCTTGTCAGCATACAAAATGGGGAGATGTGCTTTAAGAATTGCAACGATTTTGTTGTATGCTAAAGAGAAAGTAGTGACAAAATTAAATTTCTATTGTAATCTCTACACTGTTTGTGTTTATTTGTGCCACTATTCTGAATCATCTCCATCCCAACCACTACCCGATCTCTAAATTTTGACTTCTAGCTATTGATAGTGTACTATAGCCCCTTTCTTTGAGTCGCTTTTGAATCGCTGTGCATTCTTACAAGAAATCCTTAACTGTAGAGCAGTTTCTCCTGGCCCTGATGAATTCACCAGTAGGCAAAGACTTGATGGTGTGACAGCTATTGGCCAATAAAAAGGGAATTTCCTGCACAGGGCTTTCTAAAAGTTCTGGAAGTCACTGTGTTGCTATCTGGGTGCCCCATCAATGTCAAATCCAAAATAGTCTATTTGGGTCGGGTGGTGTACACAGGTGAACTCCAGGTTTAGGGAGTTAGTATTAATATATTTCATAAAGTCACCTATGTCACCACTCGATCCATGCCATACTACAATCAGATCAATGAAACGACCATACCAGGCGATGTTGGTTTTGAATGGGTTACCATGGGCAAATAATGTGTTCTGTCTATACCCTGACATCACTTTCTACATGCTCAATTTAGGAAGCCTTGTACCACAAATGGACAGGAGGTCTACAGTGAGGTCCTCCTAAATATCTCAGTACAGGGCTCCTGGTTAAACTTATATAATGTAAGCGGTATTATGTATCTTGGTTTACGTTAATGTTCATTCACTTACAACTAAACTTTTTATTATTGGCAGATCAAACACGAGATCAGCATCCTCTTCCCTTTCTTCAAGGGGGATTATCTATTGCTTCTGAATGATAAGGACTTGTTGCTCCTAGGATGTGATGGGCTCTTAAGGCTCTTGCAGGATAGTCCCCAAATCACATAGGAATGTGATAATAGGAGAGCGTGTTGAGCTATAATTTGGCAATAGAACTCTTCCAGAGCGCTGTAAAGTTCTGAATTACTTTGGTTTTAGCAAATCAACCCATGTGTTATTCTGGTAAGAGGGAATTTTATATAAATAGTCATTTTTGAGGTTCCTCAATGGCAGTGTTTCTCAACACCAGTATTCAAGGCGCCGCAACAGGTCATGTTTTCAGGCTTTCCATTATATTGCACAGGTGATTTGATCAGTTTCACTGCCTTAGTAATTACCACAGCCATGTCATCTGAGGGAAATCCTGAAAACATGACCTGTTGGGATGCCTTGAGGACTGGAGTTGAGAAACATTGCTCTGTGGTTCTCAACCACAGGGCCATGGCCTGCTGCAGGGCTGTGGCTTCCCTCCTCCCTGGCCTTAAGTCAGCTGCAAATCCCTTGAACTCCCACAGTGCCACCCAACCTCCCAAGCAGGAAGGGAACTTCCCTTAAATTGTTCTTTCATGAGCAACATTTTTTTTAATCCATTTCATTTATTTTTACACTAATGTTTTTATACATCAGCAAAACTTTCTGTTTGAAGTGTCTATGCGGCATTGCAAAATTTAGTGAAAGAAAAAGTAAACATTTTTCCTGAGCATTATAAACTATTTTACCCAAGCATATGGCTTCAGCCCAAGATCCTCCCAGGCAACACCCCTTCTGACGCATTTTGCCTCATCTACAGGGCTTATAGACCTCTACGACTTAGCCCTGTGGGCATGATGAAATGTGTCAGTTGGGCATGGCATGGGAGGAGCCTGGGCTGAAGGCACCTTCTTATACTGTATTCTGGCTGTGTTTCCAATGTGTGGTATCCCATCAGTTGCCGGTACCCACTAGTTGTGTGGGACACCAGCGAGTCTTACAGCAGCGCTTTTAGCTGAGCTCTAATTTTTCTTATATAGATCACAGCTAAAATGTCACACTCGATAGGGGACCCAACCATCTCCCACTCTATATAAAGCAAAGAAGAAAGTTCTGGTTGGAGTCCTACTTTGATTAAACCATTTTTCACCGCTGTTTGATTTTTAACATTTGCTAATTTTCTACATACTGCAGCAAAGTTAAAAAAAAAAAAAAAAAAATTAAAATTAGGTGCAGATTCTGAGAAATGACTTTTCTGATTGTAAATAGGTCACAGGGTTTTGTTACCCTGACCTGTAATAGATTTGTGTGAATCTGCTGTGCTGGCTTATGCCTCCAACATCTTCTCCCTATTTTGCAGATCCTGAAAGATTCGCTGAAGCCGAAGGCAACTACGGGGAATGTGTGCCGGATTCCTGCTGAAGCCATGAAGCTGCAGACTACGGCGGTCACCCGCCAGGAAGCCTACCCTCGTGATCTGGCTCCTTATATCCTGCATGGCATCCCTACAGACCTTCCGCTTTTCATAACCCTCATCGTCCAATAGAAAAATACTGCGGTCAGAGCAGAAGCCCAGTCCACAATACCAACCCAGCCCCCTAGTGTACATCCCACCTCAACTTTCCCAGAGATCTTACATAACCTTCCAACATCATACACAACATGTGTGGCCCCTAATGTGGTGGCCCTCTCCTAGCATACACCCACTGCTGCTTTGCCCCAACTTCTCACTCTGTAACTACATGCCTTCCCCATACTCAAGCTGTCTACCTTCCCAATGTGAGACCTCAAATGTCTCCCCAGCCTAGACCCTCCAAAGCCAGGAATTCCCTGACAGATTTCCTTCCCAATACAACAATCTTTGATGTCCCCATATATCCCCCACACGGGAGCTACATGTCACCTCAAAACATGTATGGGCAGCAATTATCTCCCGTCGGCGCATATGGGCAACATCTCCCGTCGGCGTGTACCCACGGTACGGACCCAACGGTTTCTGACTGGCCAGATGCTGAGACAAGGATGATTTTGGGCTGTTCACTTTTGTCCCAAGGACTAACTGCACTTGAAGGCTTACCTGATGACATTGGCACCAGTGGTAATTTAGTCGACTAAAATAACACTGTTTTAGTTGACTAAAATTACAAGTAAAACTGAAATGGCATTTTAGTCAAAAGACTAACTAAATCAAAAATGGACATCAAAATGAATACTACTCTGCTGGCCATTTCTAAATTGGCAACACAGTTCCATCCAGAGCCTATATTAATAGCACATTAAAGTTTAAACATGTATTGCACTATACCACCACCGCATAAGTAGGTTGGCATCTACTAAGCTGCTGAAAGAAAAAAAAAAAAAATAATAAATAAATATTTTTTTTTCTTAATATTTAATGCTGGTAATATGTGCAATGGCATTACAGACAATAGAGGTTACAGTTTTTTTTTTTTTTTTATATCTTAAAGTTGCACTTCCGTTAGTCAAAAAGCAAGTTTGTTTATTTAGGAAATTTGGTTTTGTTTATAAAGACGTTGTATAATCGCAACAGCTAAACCTGTGTCTGTAGTGCTAATGTTCAAACCTTAACCACTTGCCGACCGCCGCACGACGATGTACATCGACAGAGCGGCACGGGCAGGCAAAAGGGCTTACCTGTATGTCCTTGCCTGCCCGCGGGTGGGGGGTCCGATCGGACCCCCCCCACCCCCCCGGTGCCTGCGGCGGTCGGCAAATGTTCCCCGGCGATCGGTGGTGAGGGGGAGGCCATCCATTCGTGCCCCCCCCTCCCAGCCAATGGGATATTTTCCCTGCCTCTGTATTGTACACAGAGGCAGAGGAAATGATGTCATCTCTCCTCGGCATTTTCCATTCCGGGCCGAGGAGAGAAGACTGTAATGTGAGTGCACCAACACACACACACACACACACACACACAGTAGAACATGCCAGGCACACATTACACCCCGATCCCCCCCCCCCCGATCGCCCCCCAATCACCCCCCCCCGTCACAAACTGACACCAAGCAGGTTTTTTTTTTGTTTTTTTCTGATTACTGTATTGGTGTCAGTTTGTGACAGTTAGTGTGTTAGGCCCCCTTTAGGTCTAGGGTACCCCCCTAACCAAGTTTTAACCCCTTGATCACCCCCCGTCACCAGTGTTGCTAAGCGATCATTTTTCTGATTGCTGTATTAGTGTCGCTGGTGACGCTAGTTAGGGATGTAAATAATTAGGTTCGCCGTCAGCGTTTTTTAGCGACAGGGACCCCCATATACTACCTAATAAATGTTTTAACCCCTTGCTTGCCCCCTAGTTAACCCTTTCACCACTGATCACCGTTACGGGTGACGCTGGTTAGTTCGTTTATTTTTTTATAGTGTCAGGGCACCCGCCGTTTATTACCGAATAAAGGTTTAGCCCCCTGATCGCCCGGCGGTGATATGCATCGCCCCAGGCAGCGTCAGATTAGCGCCAGTACCGCTAACACCCACGCACGCAGCATACGCCTCCCTTAGTGGTATAGTATCTGTACGGATCAATATCTGATCCGATCAGATCTATACTAGCGTCCCCAGCAGTTTAGGGGTCCCAAAAATGCAGTGTTAGCGGGATCAGCCCAGATACCTGCTAGCACCTGCGTTTTGCCCCTCCGCCCGGCCCAGCCCAGCCCACCCAAGTGCAGTATCGATCGATCACTGTCACTTACAAAACACTAAACGCATAACTGCAGCGTTCGCAGAGTCAGGCCTGATCCCTGAGATCGCTAACAGTTTTTTTTGTAGCGTTTTGGTGAACTGGCAAGCACCAGCGGCGTAGTACACCCCGGTCATAGTCAAACCAGCACTGCAGTAACACTTGGTGACGTGGCGAGTCCCATAAGTGCAGTTCAAGCTGGTGAGGTGGCAAGCACAAATAGTGTCCCGCTGCCACTAAGAAGACAAACACAGGCCGTCGTGCCCATAGTGCCCTTCCTGCTGCATTCGCCAATCCTAATTGGGAACCCACCGCTTCTGCAGCGCCCGTACCTCCCCCATTCACATCCCCAACCAAATGCAGTCGGCTGCATGAGAGGCATTTTTATGTCCTCCTGAGTACCCCTACCCAACGAACCCCCCCAAAAAAGAGGTCGTGTCTGCAGCAAGCGTGGATATAGGCGTGACACCCGCTATTATTGTCCCTCCTGTCCTGACAATCCTGGTCTTTGCATTGGTGAATGTTTTGAAAGCTACCATTCACTAGTTGAGTATTAGCGTAGGGTACAGCATTGCACAGACTAGGCACACTTTCACAGGGTCTCCCAAGATGCCATCGCATTTTGAGAGACCCAAACCTGGAACCGGTTACAGTTATAAAAGTTAGTTACAAAAAAAAGTGTAAAAAAAAAAAAAATAAAAAAATAGTTGGCGTTTTATTGTTCTCTCTCTCTATTGTTCTGCTTTTTTTACTGTATTCTGTTCTGCAATGTTTTATTGTTGTTATGTTTTATCATGTTTGCTTTTCAGGTATGCAATTTTTTATACTTTACCGTTTACTGTGCTTTATTGTTAACCTTTTTTTGTCTTAAGGTACGCCATTCACGACTTTGAGTGGTTATACCAGAATGATGCCTGCAGGTTTAGGTATCATCTTGGTATCATTCTTTTCAGCCAGCGGTCGGCTTTCATGTAAAAGCAATCCTAGCAGCTAATTAGCCTCTAGACTGCTTTTACAAGCAGTGGGAGGGAATGCCCCCCCCCCCCAACATCTTCCGTGTTTTTCTCTGGCTCTCCTGTCTGAACAGGGAACCTGAAAATGCAGCCGGTGATTCAGCCAGCTGACCATAGAGCTGATCAGAGACCAGAGTGGCTCCAAACATCTCTATGGCCTAAGAAACCGGAAGCTACGAGCATTTCATGACTTAGATTTCGCCAGATGTAAACAGCGCCATTGGGAAAGCATTTTATCACACCGATCTTGGTGTGGTCAGATGCTTTGAGGGCAGAGGAGAAATCTAGGGTCTAATAGACCCCAATTTTTGCAAAAAAGAGTACCTGTCACTACCTATTGCTATGATAGGGGATATTTACATTCCCTGAGATAATAAAAATGATTTAAAAAAAAAAAAAAAAAAAAAGAAAGGAACAGTTTAAAAATAAGATTAAAAAATAATAATGAAAAAAAAAAAAATAAAAAAGCACCCCTGTCCCCCCTGCTCTCGCGCTAAGGCGAACGCAAGCATCGGTCTGGCGTCAAATGTAAACAGCAATTGCACCATGCATGTGAGGTATCACCGCGAACGTCAGATTGAGGGCAGTAATTTTAGCAGTAGACCTCCTCTGTAAATCTAAAGTGGTAACCTGTAAAGGCTTTTAAAAATGTATTTAGTTTGTCGCCACTGCACGTTTGTGCGCAATTTTAAAGCATGTCATGTTTGGTATCCATGTACTCGGCCTAAGATCATCTTTTTTATTTCATCAAACATTTGGGCAATATAGTGTGTTTTAGTGCATTTAAATGTAAAAAAGTGTGTTTTTTCCCCAAAAAATGCGTTTGAAAAATCGCCGCGCAAATACTGTGTGAAAAAAAAAATGAAACACCCACCATTTTAATCTGTAGGGCATTTGCTTTAAAAAAAAAAAAATATAATGTTTGGGGGTTCAAAGTAATTTTCTTGCAAAAAAAAAAAATTTTTTATGTAAACAATAAGTGTCAGAAAGGGCTTTGTCTTCAAGTGGTTAGAAGAGTGGGTGATGTGTGACATAAGCTTCTAAATGTTGTGCATAAAATGCCAGGACAGTTCAAAACCCCCCCCAAATGACCCCATTTTGGAAAGTAGACACCCCAAGCTATTTGCTGAGAGTCATGTTGAGTCCATGGAATATTTTATATTGTGACACAAATTGCGGGAAAGAGAAAATTTTTTATTTTTATTTTTTTTTTTGCGCAAAGTTGTCACTAAATGATATATTGCTCAAACATGCCATGGAAATATGTGAAATTACACCCCAAAATACATTCTGCTGCTTCTCCTGAGTACGGGGATACCACATGTGTGAGACTTTTTGGGAGCCTAGCCGCGTACGGGACCCCGAAAACCAAGCACTGCCTTCAGGCTTTCTAAGGCCGTAAATTTTTGATTTCACTCTTCACTGCCTATCACAGTTTCGGAGGCCATGGAATGCCCAGGTGGCAAAACCCCCCCAAATGACCCCATTTTGGAAAGTAGACACCCCAAGCTATTTGATGAGAGGTATAGTGAGTATTTTGCAGACCTCAGTTTTTGTCACAAAGTTTTGAAAAAAAAAAAAAAATTTTTTCTCGTCTTTCTTTATTTTCAAAAACAAATGAGAGCTGCAAAATACTCACCATGCCTCTCAGCAAATAGCTTGGGGTGTCTACTTTCCAAAATGGGGTCATTTGGGGGGGTTTTGTGCCACCTGGGCATTCCATGGCCTCCGAAACTGTGATAGGCAGTGAGGAGTAAAATCAAAAATGTACGCCCTTAGAAATCCTGAAGGCGGTGATTGGTTTTCGAGGCCCCGTACGCGGCTAGGCTCCCAAAAAGTCCCACACATGTGGTATCCCCATACTCAGGAGAAGCAGCTAAATGTATTTTGGGGTGCAATTCCACATATGCCCATGGCCTGTGTGAGCAAAATATCATTTAGTGACAACTTTTTGTAATTTTTTTTTTTTTGTCATTATTCAATCACTTGGGACAAAAAAAAAAAAAAAAAAAAAAAATGAATATGCAATGAGCTCAACATGCCTCTCAGCAAATTCCTTGGGGTGTCTACTTTCCAAAATGGGGTCATTTGTGGGGTTTTGTACTGCCCTGCCATTTTAGCACCTCAAGAAACATAGGCAGTCATAAATTAAAGGCTGTGTAAATTCCAGAAAATGTACCCTAGTTTGTAGGCGCTATAACTTTTGCGCAAACCAATAAATATACACTTATTGACATTTTTTTTACCAAAGACATGTGGCCGAATACATTTTGGCCTAAATGAATGACTAAAATTGAGTTTATTGGATTTTTTTTAGAACAAAAAGTAGAAAATATCATTTTTTTTTTAAATTTTCGGTCTTTTTCCGTGTATAGCGCAAAAAATAAAAACGGCAGAGGTGATCAATCATCATCAAAAGAAAGCTCTATTTGTGGGAAGAAAAGGACGCAAATTTCATTTGGGTACAGCATTGCATGACCGCGCAATTAGCAGTTAAAGCGACGCAGTGCCGAATTGTAAAAAGTGCTCTGGTCAGGAAGGGGGTAAAACCTTCCGGGGCTGAAGTGGTTAATACCAGAACTAACATCTTATTTGATTTTTACTCCATGTAGTTAGTATGAAAATTCTAGAGAAATGTGTAAATAATCCATTACAAGTTAACAACTCATTCGATTTTAGATGACTAAAATGTATGAGAGGTTAGTAGATTAAAAATACACTAGAGATTTTAGTTGACTAAAATGCCATTTTAGTTAAAAGACAAAAATTAAAACTAAACTGAAATTTGCTGCCAAAATTAACACTGGTTGGCACTCGGCATGTGGCCCAACGGAGGTGGCACCAACCATGTCACACAGTCCAAAGGCATTGGAATTGGATCACATGTATATATGACAATCATTTTGTATCATGTCTGATTATATTCACTTGATATAAATTTGAATTTTTTTTTTACTGAAATTTGGCATCAATGTTGTAATTGTCTACATGGGTATCAAGATTAGAACTAGTAAAATAATCTGAAAAATGTATATATTAACTGTATAGTATAGATCTTAAAGGGTCAGTCCACCCATAAGTGACATTTCAGTATTTGTCTAATGCTGGTGAATTAATTGCCCTGACAGGGTCTTGTATCTCCCGATTTTACACACTTGCTGTCCCCATTATAAAGGGTTCCCAACTTCCCACCATCCCGGCACCATTTTTAATTTATTTTAGGTTATGGAGAATGTGACAGAAGGCATCAAAACTCGCCCATCCTCTGGAATTCCCTACCCCAATCTGTCAGACTGTCTCCAAATTTATCCACTTTTAGGCGATCCCTGAAAACTTTCCTCTTCAGAGAAGCCGTATAACTTGACCCTCCCTCCTAGATTGTAAGCTCTAACGAGCAGGGCCCTCTGATTCCTCCTGTATTGAACTTGTATTGTCTGCCCTAATGTTGTAAAGCGCTGCGTAAACTGTCGGCCCTATATAAATCCTGTATAATAATAATAAGAGATTTGTAACAAAGTAACAATTTCCATCTTTATAAAGATTCCTGCAGGTGTATTTGGAATTCCTCGGCTTGTGTCTCCTGATAGGGAGCAGTGGCGTCACTATGTGGGGGCAGGGGGGGGTGCAGCCCACACTGGGTGACACCAGGACCGCCGCTACACAGTGCACTGTATTGTATGCACTTGCAGAGCTGCAGCGGAGCGGGACATGTAGCCGTGCGAGGGAGGCTGCCTATAACACTCCCCAGTCAGTGAAGCTAACCCTCGGGGATCTTCAATATCTCCTTCAGCTGCAGTTGGGGGCCGGAGCTGAGGTGTGTGGCTGCCTCCTCTACTCCTCCCACACACTTATTCACTCTCGCGGCTGAAGGAGGAGAAGAAGAGGCGAAGACACAGCAGCACCAAATGTCTTCATCTCTGCAGCTATGCTGTAAGTTCCTGCAAACTGCCCTATACCTCCCCAACCTGCCCTATACCAGCCCAACCTGCCCTATACCAGCCCTATACCAGCCCAACAGCATTCCAAAAAGCTGCACTTACCAAGCATCAGTTTTGTATTAGTATATGACAGCATTACCAGGGAACACCTCAGGATCTCCTGGGAGTTGTGGGGTTTTAAAGTGTCTGCATGATTATCCATTATAAAATCTGAATTAGGGGATTGGCGCTGTTCACTAGTATGAGATAAAGAGATCCACTATAAACAAACTGCTACTCCAAGGAAAACATTTTACCCCAATTATAAATGAATGAAAAATGTAGCACAGTGTAAATGCTGTTAGAAAAATAAAAATAAGTGCTAGGAATGGTCAAAAAAATGTGCAGACTACCCAAAGTAAAAAAGAATATAATACATAAAAGATATGTAAAAAAATGGAACTCCAAACCATGAGTGATCAGTTAAGTGTGTGTAGAAAGTGGTTGTCAGAGTCCACTGAGAATGAATGATGTTTAGGCAATAAAAAATATAAGTAAGTTATACCTAAGAGTGGGGGCAAACACACTTTTGCCCACTATAAATAAGTGTGTATACTAGTGTAGCCAAATATTGAAAAAAAAAAAAAAAAAAAAAAGGTGTTGAAAAAAAGTGAAAAAACACAAAACAAAAATAAAAATAAAAAAACAAAAAAACAAAAAAAACATAGGAAAAAAACAAAGTCCATCTTCAGAGGTTACAGGTAAGTCCGTCCCAATAGTTGTATACTGTCCAGGGTGGAGACAACTATTGGGACGGACTTACCTGTAACCTCTGAAGATGCACTAGCCTGTTGCACTAGAACTGTTTTACTGAACGACAGAATTAATATTCACGGCACTTGTTGTTTTTGTGTTGCTTTTTGATAACATTTTTGTGGTTACCTGGACTTTGTTTTTTTCCTATGTTTTTTTTGTTTTTTTGTTTTTTTATTTTTATTTTTGTTTTGTGTTTTTTCAACACATTTTTTTTTTTTTTTTTTTTTTTTTTTTTTTTCAATATTTGGCTACACTAGTATACACACACTTATTTATAGTGGGCAAAAGTGTGTTTGCCCCCACTCTTAGGTATAACTTACTTATATTTTTTATTGCACTTTTTATTGCCTAAACATCATTCATTCTCAGTGGACTCTGACAACCACTTTCTACACACACTTAACTGATCACTCATGGTTTGGAGTTCCATTTTTTACATATCTTTTATGTATTATATTCTTTTTTACTTTGGGTAGTCTGCACATTTTTTTGACCATTCCTAGCACTTATTTTTATTTTTCTAACAGCATTTACACTGTGCTACATTTTTCATTCATTTATAATTGGGGTAAAATGTTTTCCTTGGAGTAGCAGTTTGTTTATAGTGGATCTCTTTATCTCATACTAGTGAACAGCGCCAATCCCCTAATTCAGATTTTATAACTACTGGATCGCACCTTTGGGGCTTTCTTTATCTGGGGGGCTGCAGTTCAGTCACAAGCCCGTCCTAAGCGCAGAACACCACCATATACGTTTTATGATTATCCATTACCTGCAGGTGTCAGGCCCCTCCCCATCCACCCTCCCATTGGGTCTGCGGCACCAAAAAGGCATCATGCGCGTGGTCCTCTTGGCATTCCGGAAGGCATGGCCCCGGCATGAG
This sequence comes from Aquarana catesbeiana, assembly GCF_042186555.1. Classification (NCBI taxonomy): domain Eukaryota; kingdom Metazoa; phylum Chordata; class Amphibia; order Anura; family Ranidae; genus Aquarana; species Aquarana catesbeiana. The sequence goes on from NC_133328.1 coordinate 634,335,622, forward strand.
CCGTTGCCTCCGACGCAAAAGCACATCATTGACAGTCTGGTGGCGATCACGGGACACCACCGGCACAGAGAGGGCTCCCCACAGTGGCCCAGGGGGGACTCAACTGTAGGAAAAATGCATTGGGGAGAGTCACAGAATGCATCTGTGTCTCCCAGGCACCCACCCAATGTCGCAGGGCTGAACACAGCGGCCTGCACCAGGAGGATGGACAGAGTAAAACACTGCAATGCATGCGAAGTGATGAACAAAATAAAATGATTTACAAATATTCGTATATTGTATATAGGTATATAGTTGGTCAGAAGAGCCAAGGGCATATACAGTGCCATTAAATGAAAAAAAGTAGGGGGGGAGAAAATAGCTTTTTGCACCCAAAGAAAAAGGATTTGCTCCTATGCTCAAACAGGGATTCCACATGTCTGAGCCAATTGCAGGTGCCTTTCATTATAGGCTATTAACGCTTGGTATGCATCCTTCATTGTCACCTCAAGGGTGACAGGAGGAAAATACCTGCATTGTATATATTCAAATATTCAAGAAATTGGCGATATGCCTTGGCTCGTATCAGGGCTCACAATGTGAGAGCCCCCAAAAGCTGCATAACCCAAATGTATACAAAAAAAAATAGGAAGTTTCCCCAGGGGTTTTTTAGCAGCAGAGAATTTGTATAAAAAGTAGTTGATGTAAAAAAATCATTTAACAGACAATAATAAATCTCAAATGAACAATAATAAATCATCCATATAGGTAGTGTGACACAAAAACAAACATGGAACATCACTCATAGCAAGGAACACCCTATGTACAAGCATGGTTTGCCAATTGTATTTATGACGTATGTATCCACATGAAAAACCCCGATGGATTTCGACCCTTGCGATTTTCGGTCTCTTCAGGAGGGATTTATTTTCTAGGAAAATATCAAAGTAGCTAATTAAAATCATTGGACAATATAAACCATTTAAGTATAGCATTTTGAATTGAGTAAAGTTTTATCTCCATACACATAGGGGTATAGTTACCAATGGGTGGATGAAGACATGAGGATGTATCACACAAACCAGCATTGCAGGATTGTAGTTGTCCAAAGATCCCATCGCTGCCGCACATCCCCCCGCGTCCTCCGGGTGGGCGCATAGTCCACCGAGCTTGCAGGGGGCCACGTTCTAGGACCCGGAGAGGAGGATGGGGGGTAAAACACCTGCAGATGGACATGCAAAGACTTTTTGTAAGTAGTCATTTAGATAATGTTGGAGGAGTGTATAGAAGTGCTTGGCAGCTGTAGGCTGGTTGTTTAGTCACTAATGGATTCATGTTATAGAAAAATTAAGTTAAACATAACATAGCATAGTTTATTTGTTATAAAAAGGGTTGGCCAGCAGTGAAGAAAGGTTGGGTGGGGGTTGGGGTGTAGTGATGTGATTAGTGAAGTGAAAGTGCATGATGTGGGATTGACAGATAATGGGGCAAAACAAAGGTAAAAGTGAAAAAAAAAAAAAAAGTGTTAAAAGTGTAAACAGTTGTATATGTGAAGTGAGAAGAAAAGGGGGAATAGGTTGAATAAAATGAAATAAGTGATGTGACACTGAATAGTATATACGGTACGCAGGGCTTTTTTTCTCAGAGAAAAGGTGCAGCAACTCACACTCTGTCCAACTCCCCGCCCCAGCCATGCCCAAACCCCGCCCCCAGCCACACCTTCCTTAGAGGAGAGATTTACAGCGGTGCCAAAAAATTGTAATGAGTTAAGGCTTAGAACTGTGTATTACATAAGGCAAATTCCCCAAAATCCCCCCCCAGCTCTCCCCTCATCACAAAGCCCCTCCCAGCATCACAAAGCCCCTCCTAGCTCTCCCTTCATCACAAAGCCCCTCCCAGCATCACAAATCCCCCAGCTCCCCTCTGCTGACCTCCCCCACACACATACTTTCTCAGCTCCCCTTTCATCACAAGTTCCCCCCCCCGGCTCTCCTCTGTGTACAATACTCTCCCCTCTGCTAAACGCACACAAATTTTACCTCTCTGCACATATCCCCCTCCCCCACACACTTTCACATTGCACTCCTCTCTGAATGAACTCAGTCTCTGCAAAGCTCTCCCTAATAAATAAATAAAAATCCCCCTTCCCAGCACAAATCTCCTTCCACCCCACAAATCCATATCACAGCACAGCTCCTCATCCCAGCAAAAATCACCCCCCCCCCCCCAAGCATAAATCCTCCTCCCAGTACAAAATTCTCTCCCCCAAATCTCCCCTTTCAGCACAACATGCTCCCCATCCTGGAACAATTCCTCTCCCCTTGTCCTCATTCCTCCAAGCCCCTCCCACACAAGCCCTCTCCCCTTGTCCTCATTCCTCCAAGCCCCTCCCACACAAGCCCTCTCCCCTTGTCCTCATTCCTCCAAGCCCTCCCCACACAAGCCCTCTCCCCTTGTCCTCATTCCTCCAAGCCCCTCCCACACAAGCCCTCTCCCCTTGTCCTCATTCCTCCAAGCCCCTCCCACACAAGCCCTCTCCCCTTGTCCTCATTCCTCCAAGCCCCTCCCACACAAGCCCTCTCCCCTTGTCCTCATTCCTCCAAGCCCCTCCCACACAAGCCCTCTCCCCTTGTCCTCATTCCTCCAAGCCCCTCCCACACAAGCCCTCTCCCCTTGTCCTCATTCCTCCAAGCCCCTCCCACACAAGCCCTCTCCCCTTGTCCTCATTCCTCCAAGCCCCTCCCACACAAGCCCTCTCCCCTTGTCCTCATTCCTCCAAGCCCCTCCCACACAAGCCCTCTCCCCTTGTCCTCATTCCTCCAAGCCCCTCCCACACAAGCCCTCTCCCCTTGTCCTCATTCCTCCAAGCCCCTCCCACACAAGCCCTCTCCCCTTGTCCTCATTCTCCAAGCCCCTCCCACACAAGCCCTCTCCCCTTGTCCTCATTCCTCCAAGCCCCTCCCACACAAGCCCTCTCCCCTTGTCCTCATTCCTCCAAGCCCCTCCCACACAAGCCCTCTCCCCTTGTCCTCATTCCTCCAAGCCCCTCCCACACAAGCCCTCTCCCCTTGTCCTCATTTCCTCCAAGCCCCTCCCACACAAGCCCTCTCCCAGTTCCATCACATATCTTCCCACCTAAATCCCCCCTGCCAGTACAAATTTTTCCCCACAAACACAAATCCTTTCCCCCTTTCTAATCCAAACGCAAACCTCCATACTGTCCCAGTTTTAATGGACCTTCCTGAAATTTAAACAAAATCCCAGCGTCCTATGAATCTGGGCTGAGTCCTGGAGCCCAATGCTGGAACAAGTTCTGCCACTAGACTCCACTAACTTATCAAGCAGGAGCTAGTGTGTGCCTCCAAGGTAAATGTCCTCCATCTCTCTGCGTCCCAGATGCCATGATCATGCCCTCTGTGAGAAGGAGAAAGAGGGCTAGTGCTGCAAAGGGAAGGGGGGGAGAGAGGGCTAGTGCTGGAAGAGGGGGGGGGGGAAAGAGGGCTAGTGCTGGAAAGGGAAGAGGGGGGGTGGGGGGGGGAAGAGGGCTAGTGCTGGAAAGGGAAGAGGGGGGGGGGGGGGGAGGGCTAGTGCTGGAAAGGGAAGAGGGGGGGGGGGGGGGAGGGCTAGTGCTGGAAAGGGAAGAGGGGGGGGGGGGGGGAGGAGGGCTAGTGCTGGAAAGGGAAGAGGGGGGGGAGAGGGCTAGTGCTGGAAAGGGAAGAGGGGGGGGGGGAGAAAGAGGGCTAGTGCTGGAAAGGGAAGAGGGGGGGGGAGAAAGAGGGCTAGTGCCGGAAAGGGAAGGGGGGGGGGGGGGGGAAGAGGGCTAGTGCTGGAAAGGGAAGGGGGGGGAAGAAGAGGGCTAGTGCTGGAAAGGGAAGGGGGGGGGGGAAGAAGAGGGCTAGTGCTGGAAAGAGAAGGGGGGGGGGAAGAAGAGGGCTAGTGCTGGAAAGGGAAGGGGGGGGGGAGAAGAGGGCTAGTGCTGGAAGGGGCTGTCAGGTTTCAAAATAATCCCACTCTGATTTCTGGCATATGTCCTTTCTCATACCAAAGCACATGTCCTCCTAACTCCCCAATCACTCCACCAAGTGTACATTTTTGTTTCCTGCTTCCCAATCCCGGCCACTCTCCCCTCCCTCCCTGTCCATCTATAAAGCATAGAAAAGTTTGTACAGATGTGAAGTCAGCGCGTGTTCCTGCTCCCCTCTTGTGTATACAGATCTGAATGAGAAGGAGGAGGGGGAGGAGACAGCTTCATTCTGTTGTGTGTGAATGAGAAAAGCTGCTGCAGGGACGGGAGACATGAATCTGATGGAGGGGAGGGGAGAGCCCTGATGGTACGCAAGGTAAAAGGATATAACTAAGGTTTTTACTACAAAGGGATGATGGTGTAAGGTGAAAAAAAAAAATCACAATGTTGGAAAATGAAAATAAATGGGTATAACACAAGTCCTTAGATTAGCCAGTCAAACAGCATTCCAAAAAGCTGCACTTACCAAGCACTCCATCAGTTTTGTATTAGTATATGACAGCATTACCAGGGAACACCTCAGGATCTCCTGGGAGTTGTGGGGTTTTAAAGTGTCTGCATGATTGTCCATTGTCTGCAGGTGTCAGGCCCCTCCCCATCCACCCTCCCATTGGGTCTGCAGTGCCAAAAAGGCGTCGTCCACATGGTCCCCTCGGAGTTCGGGAAGGCATGACCCCGGCATGAGCCGTCACCTCTGACGCAAAAGCGCAACATCATTGACAGTCCGGTGGCGATCACGGGATGCCGCCAGCACGGAGAGGGCTCCCCACAGTGTACCAGGGGGGACTCAACTGTAGGGAAACACGCATTGGGGAGAATCACAGAATGCATCCACGTCTCCCCACCGTGCCAGGAATCGGGGTGGAAAAGAGGCACCCACCCAATGTCGCAGGGCTGAACACAGCGGCCCACACCGGGAGGATGGACAGAGTAAAACACTGCAATGCATGTAAAGTGATAAGCAAAATAAAATGATTTACAAATATTTGTATATTGTATATAGGTATATAGTTGGTCAGCAGAGCCAAGGGCATATATCAATTAAATATAAAAAGTGGGGCGGAGAAAAAGAAAATCGCTTTTTGCACCCCAAGAAAAAGGATTTGCTCCTATGCTCAAACAGGGATTCCACATGTCTGAGCCAATTGCAGGTGCCTTTCATTATAGGCTATTAACGCTTGGTATGCATCCCTTCATTGTCACCTCAAGGGTGACTGGAGGAAAATACCTGCATTGTATATATTCAAATATTCAAGAAATTGGCGATATGCCTTGGCTCGTATCAGGGCTCACATGTCTTGAAGGGGGAAGAACGGTCTTTGCATGTCCATCTGCAGGTGTTTTACCCCCCATCCTCCTCTCCGTGTCCTAGAACGTGGCCCCCTGCAAGCTCGGTGGACTATGCGCCCACCCTCCCTATACCTCCCTAACCTGCCCTATATCACCCCAAACTGCCCTATATCACGGCAACCTTCCCTATATCACCCCAACATGCTATACCTCCCCAACGTGCCCTATACCACCCCAACCTGCCCTATATCACCCCAACCTGCCCTATAACGAACCAACCTGCCCTATATCACCCCCAACCTGCCCTATATCACCCCAACCTGCCCTATATCACCCCAACCTGCCCTATAACGAACCAACCTGCCCTATATCACCCCCAACCTGCCCTATATCACCCCAACCTGCCCTATATCACCCCAACCTGCCCTATAACGAACCAACCTGCCCTATATCACCCCCAACCTGCCCTATATCACCCCAACCTGCCCTATAACGAACCAACCTGCCCTATATCACCCCCAACCTGCCCTATACCACCCTAAATGGTCCTTTATCACCCCAACCTTCCCTGTACCACCGTATCCTGCCCTATGCCATCCCAAACTGCCCTATATTACCCCAAACTGCCCCATACCACCCCAACCTGCCCTATATCACCTCAACCTGCCCTATATCACCCCAATCTGCCCTATAACACCCCAAATTACCTTATACCACCGCAACCTGCCCTATGCCACCCCAACCTGCCCTATGTCACCCCAACTTGCCCTAAACCACCCCAACCTGCCCTATATCACCCCAACCTGCCCTATATCACCCCAACCTGGCCTATACCACCCCAACCTGCCCTATAACAAACCAACCTGCCCTATAACAAACCAACCTGTCCTATATCACCCTAACCTACCCTATACCACCCCAATCTGCCCTACACCAACTGAACCTGCCCTATATAACCCTAACCTGCCCTGTACCACCCCAACCTGCCCTATATAACCCCAACCAGCCCTATATCACCCCAACCTACCCTATACCACCGCATCCTGCCCTAAATAACCACAACCTACTCTATGCCACCACACCCTGCCCTATACCACCCCCAACCTGCCCTTTACCACCCCAACCTGACCTAAATCACCCAACCTGACATATATCACCTCAAACTGCCCTATACCACCCCAACCTGCACTATATCACCCCAACCTGCCCTATGCCACCCCAACCTGCCCTATATCACCCAACCTGCCCTATACCACCCAAACCTGCCCTATATCACTCCAAACTGCCCTATACCACCCTAGCCTGCGCTATATCACCCCAACCAGACCTATACCACCCAAACTACCCTATACCACCACTACCTGCCCTATAACACCCCAACCTGCCCTTTATCACCCCAACCTGCCCTTTATCACCCCAACCTGACCTAAATCACCCAACCTGACATATATCACCTCAAACTGCCCTATACCACCCCAACCTGCACTATATCACCCCAACCTGCCCTATGCCACCCCAACCTGCCCTATATCACCCAACCTGCCCTATACCACCCAAACCTGCCCTATATCACTCCAAACTGCCCTATACCACCCTAGCCTGCCCTATATCACTCCAAACTGCCCTATACCACCCTAGCCTGCGCTATATCACCCCAACCAGACCTATACCACCCAAACTACCCTATACCACCACTACCTGCCCTATAACACCCCAACCTGCCCTTTATCACCCCAACCTGCCCTTTATCATCCCAACCTGACCTAAATCACCCAACCTGACATATATCACCTCAAACTGCCCTATGCCACCCCAACCTGCCCTATATCACCCAACCTGCCCTATACCACCCAAACCTGCCCTATATCACTCCAAACTGCCCTATACCACCCTAGCCTGCGCTATATCACCCCAACCAGACCTATACCACCCAAACTACCCTATACCACCACTACCTGCCCTATAACACCCCAACCTGCCCTTTATCACCCCAACCTGCCCTTTATCACCCCAACCTGCCATTTATCACCCTAACCTGCCCTATATCACCCCAACCTTCCCTATACCACCGCATCCTGCCCTATGCCACCCCAAAATGCCCTATGCCACCCCAAACTTCCCTATATAACCCCAACCTGCCCTATATCACCCCAACCTGCCCTATATCACCCCAACCTGCCCTAGACCACCCAAACCTGCCCTATATCACCCCAAATGATCATATACCACCCCAACCTGCCCTATATAACCACAACCTGCCCTATGCCATCCCACCCTGCCCTATGCCATCCCAAATTGCCCTATACCACCCCAAATTGCCCTATACCACCCCAAACTCCCTATACCACACCAAACTGCCCTATATCACCCATCCTGCCCTATACCACCCCAACCTGCCCTATAACAAACCAACCTGCCCTATAACAAACCAACCTGTCCTATATCACCCTAACCTACCCTATACCACCCCAATCTGCCCTACACCAACCGAACCTGCCCTATATAACCCTAACCTGCCCTGTACCACCCCAACCTGCCCTATATAACCCCAACCAGCCCTATATCACCCCAACCTAGCCTATACCACCGCATCCTGCCCTAAATAACCACAACCTACTCTATGCCACCACACCCTGCCCTATACCACCCCCAACCTGCCCTTTACCACCCCAACCTGACCTAAATCACCCAACCTGACATATATCACCTCAAACTGCCCTATACCACCCCAACCTGCACTATATCACCCCAACCTGCCCTATGCCACCCCAACCTGCCCTATACCACCCAAACATGCCCTATATCACTCCGAACTGCCCTATACCACCCTAGTCTGCGCTATATCACCCCAATCAGACCTATACCACCCAAACTACCCTATACCACCACTACCTGCCCTATAACACCCCAACCTGCCCTTTATCACCCCAACCTGCCCTTTATCACCCCAACCTGCCATTTATCACCCTAACCTGCCCTATATCACCCCAACCTTCCCTATACCACCGCATCCTGCCCTATGCCACCCCAAAATGCCCTATGCCACCCCAAACTTCCCTATATAACCCCAACCTGCCCTATATCACCCCAACCTGCCCTATATCACCCCAACCTGCCCTAGACCACCCAAACCTGCCCTATATCACCCAAAATGATCATATACCACCCCAACCTGCCCTATATAACCACAACCTGCCCTATACCATCCCAACCTGCCCTATGCCATCCCACCCTGCCCTATGCCATCCCAAATTGCCCTATACCACCCCAAATTGCCAAATACCACCCCAAACTGCCCTATACCACACCAAACTGCCCTATATCACCCAGCCTGCCCTATACCACCCCAACCTGCCCTATACCACCCCAACCCGCCCTATACCACCCCAATCTACCCTATACCACCCAAACCTGCCCCATATAACCCTAACCTGCCCTATAAAACCCTAACCAGCCCTATATCACCCCAACCTGCCCTATACCACCCCAACCCGCCCTATACAACCCCAACCCGCCCTATACCACCCCAATCTACCCTATACCACCCAAACCTGCCCCATATAACCCTAACCTGCCCTATGAAACCCTAACCTGCCCTATACCACTCCAACCTGCCCTATACAACCCCAACCTGCCCTATTCCTCCACAACATGCCTTAGGCTTCCCCAAACTGCCCTATTCCACCCCAACCTAAGCTATATCATCCCAACCTAAGCTATATCATCCAAACCTGAGCTATATCACCCCAATATGCCCTATACCACCTGAACCTGCCCTGTATCACCCCAACTTGCCCTGTATCACCCCAACTTGCCCTGTATCACCCCAACTTGCCCTATATTACCCCAACCTGGCCTATACCACCCCAACCGGCCATATATCACCCCAAACTGCCGATACCACCCAACCTGCCCTATATCACCCCAAACTGCCGATACCACCCAACCTGCCCTATATCACCCCAAACAGCCCTATACCACCCCAACCTTAACTATATCACCACAACCTGACCTGTATGACCCCAACCTGCCCTATACCACCCCAACCTGCGTTATATCACCCCAATCGCCTTTACCACCCCAACCTGACCTACACCACCCCAACCTGACCTATACCTCACTAACTTGCCTTTTACCACCCAACCTGCCCTTTATTACCCCAACCTGCCCTATACCACCCCAACCTGCCCTGTACCACCCCAAACTGCCCTATACCACCCCAACTGCCTTTAACACACCAACCTGACCTATACAACTCCAACCTGACCTATATCACCACAACCTACAATATAACGCCCTATCCTGCCCTATATTACCCTATCCTGCCCCATACCACCCTAACCTGCCCTATATCACCCCAAACTGCTCTATACCACCCCAAACTGCCCTGTACCACCCCAAACTGCCCTATACCACCCTAACCTGCCCTATGTCACCCCAAACTGCCCTATAGCACCATAACCTGCCCTATAGCACCACAACCTGCCATATACCATCCCAACCTGCCCTATACCATCCCACCCTGCCCTATGCCATCCCAAATTGCCCTGTACCACACCAAACTGCCATATTCCACCGCAAACTGCCCTATATCACCCAACCTGCACTATATCACCCAACCTGCCCTATACCACCCCACCCTGCCCTATATCACCCCAACCTGCCCTATATCACCCCAATCTACACTATCCCTCCCGAACCTGCCCTATATAACCCTAACCTGCCCTATAAAACCCTAACCTGCCCTATACCACCCCAACCTGCCCTATACTACCCCAACCTGCCCTATTCCACCACAACATGCCCTAGGCTTCCCCAAACTGCCCTATTCCACCCCAACCTAAGCTATATCATCCCAACCTAATATATATATCATCCCAACCTAAGCTATATCATCCCAACCTGAGCTATATCACCCCAACCTGCCCTATACCACACGAACCTGCCCTGTATCACCCCAACTTGCCCTATATCACCCCAACTTGCCCTATATCACCCCAACCTGGCCTATACCACTCCAACTTGCCCTGTATCACCCCAACCTGCCCTATACCACCCCAAACTGTCCTATACCACCCCAAACTGCCCTATACCACCCAAACCTGCCCTATACCACCCAAACCTGCGCTATATTACCCCAACAGCTTTTACCACCCCAACCTGACCTATACCACCCCAACCTGACCTATACCACCCCAACCTGCCCTATATCACCCCAGCCTGCATTATACCTCACTAACTTGCCTTAAAGCACCCAACCTGCCCTATATTAGCCCTAACTGCCCTATATCACCCCAAACTGCCCTATACCACCCCAACCTGCCCTGTACCACCCCAAACTGCCCTATACCACCCCAACTGGCCCTATATTACCCCAAACTGCCGATACCACCCAACCTGCCCTATATCACCCCAACCTGCCCAGTATCTCCCCAACCTGCCCAATATCTCCCCAACCTGCCCTATACCACCCCAACCTGCCCTATATTACCACAACCTGCCTTATACCACCTCAACCTGCCCTATATCACCCCAACCTGCCCTATACCACCCCAAACTGTCCTATACCACCACAAACTGCCCTATACCACCCAAACCTGCCCTATACCACCCCAACCTGCGCTATAATACCCCAACAGCCTTTACCACCCCAACCTGACCTATACCACCCCAACCTGACCTATACCACCCCAACCTGCCCTATATCACCCCAACCTGCATTATACCTCACTAACTTGCCTTAAACCACCCAACCTGCCCTATATTAGCCCAAACTGCCCTATATCACCCCAAACTGCCCTATACCACCCCAACCTGCCCTGTACCACCCCAAACTGCCCTATACCACCCCAACTGGCCCTATATTACCCTAAACTGACGATACCACCCAACCTGCCCAGTATCTCCCCAACCTGCCCAGTATCTCCCCAACCTGCCCAATATCTCCCCAACCTGCCCTATACCACCCCAACCTGCCCTATATTACCCCAACCTGCCTTATACCACCTCAACCTGCCCTATATCACCCCAATCGCCTTTAACACACCAACTTGACCTATATCACCACAACCTACAATATACCACCCCAACCTACCCTATACCACCCTATCCTGCCCTATACCACCCTAACCTGCCCTGTACCACCCCAAACTGCCCTGTATCACCCCGAACTGCCCTATACCACCCTAACCTGCCCTATATCACCCCAAACTGCCCTATACTACCTAACCTGTCCTATATTACCCCAACCTACCGAATATCACCCCAAACTGCCCTATACTACCCCAAACTGCCCTATACTACCCCAACCTGCCCTATACCACCCCAATCTGCACTATATCACCCCAACCGCCTTTACCACCCCAACCTGACCTATACCGCCCCTTCCTGCCCTATATCACCCCAACCTGCCCTATACCACCCAACCTGCCCTATATCACCCCAACCTGCCTTATATTACCCCAACCAGATTTATACCACCCCAAACTGCCCTATAACACCCCAAACTGCCCTATTTCACCCCAACATGCCCCATTTCGCATCAACCTGCCCTATATCGCCCCAACCTGCCCTATACCACCATAACCTGCCCTATACCACCATAACCTGCCCTATACCCCCTAACCTGCCCTATACCCCCCAAACTGCCCTATATCACCCCAACCTGCCCTATACCACCCCAAACTGCCCTATATCACCCCAACCTGCCCTATATCACCCAAACCTGCCCAATATCACCCCAACCTGCCCTATAGCACCCCAACCTGCCCTATACCTCCCTAACTTGCCCTATACCTTCCTAACCTGCCCTATACCACCCCAAACTACCCTATATCACCCTAACTTGCCCTATATCACCCCAACCTGCCCTATACCACTCCAATCTGCCCTATATCACCCCAACCTGCCCTACACCACCCCAACCTGCCCTATATCCCCCCAAACTGCCTTATATCCCCCAAACTGCCCTATAGCACCTAACCTGCCCTATATTACCCCAACCTGCCCTACACCACCCCAACCTGCCCTATATCCCCCCAAACTGCCCTATATCCCCCAAAACTGCCCTATATTACCCCAACCTGCCCTATATTACCCCAACCTGCCCTGTACCACCCCAACCTGCCCTGTACCACCCCAACCTGCCCTATATCACCCCAACTGCCTTTACCACCCCAACCTGACCAATACCACCCCAAGCATAACTATATCACCCTAACCTACCATATACCACCCCAACCTACCCTATATCACCCCAACCTACCCTATATCACCCCAACCTAACCTACACCTCACTAACTTGACCTATATCTCCCAAAACTGCCCTATTCCACCCCAACCTGCCCTATATCACCCTAACCTGCCCTATACCACCCCAAACTGCCCTATACCACCCCACCCTGACCTATATCACCCCAACCTACCCTTTACCACCCCAAAATGCCCTATACTACACCACCCTGCCCTATATCACCCCAAACTGCCCTATACCACCCTAACCTGCCCTATACCACCTTAACCTGACCTATACCAATCTAAACTAACCTTTATCGCCCCAAACTGCCCTATATCGCATCAACCTGCCCTATATCACCCCAACCTTGTCTATATCAACCCAACCTGCCCTATACCACCCTAACCTGCCCTATAACCCCATATCCTGCCCTATACCTCCCTAACCTGCCCTATACCACCTCAAACTGCCCTATATCATCCTAACTTGTCCTATACTACCCCATCCTGCCCTACACCACCCCAACCTTACCTATATCACCCCAACCTTACCTATATCACCCAAAACTGCCCTATATCACCTCAACCTTCCCTATACCACCTCAACCTGCCCTATATCACTCCAACCTGCCCTATATCACCCCAACCTGCCCTATACCTCACAAACCTGCCCTATACCACCCCATCTTGCTCTATATCCCCACAACCTGCCCTATAATACTCTAACCTGCCCTATTCCACCCTAACCTGCCCTGTTCCACCCTAACCTGCCCTATTCCCCCTAACCTGCCCTATACCTCCCTAACTTGCCAGATACCACCCCAATCTGCCCTACACCACCCCAACCTGACCTATACCACCCCAAACTGCTCTTTATCACCCTAACTTACCCTATACCACCCCAACCTGCCCTACACCACCCTAACCTGCCCTACACCACCCCAACCTGCCCTACATCACCCCAACCTGCCCTATATAACCCCAACCTGCCCTATATTACCCCAACCTGCCTTATACAACCCCAACTTGCCCTATATCACCCAAACCTGACCTATAAAACTCCAACCTGCCCAATATCACCCCAACCTGCCCTATACCACCCCAACCTGCCCTTTACCTCCCCAACCTGCCCTTTACCTCCCCAACCTACACTATACCTCCCTAACCTGCCCTATACCACCCCAAACTACCCTATATCACCCTAACTTACCCTATACCACCCCAACCTGCCCTACGCCACCCCAACCTGCCCTATATCACCCCAATCTGCCCTATATCACCCCAACCTGCCCTATATCACCCCAACCTGCCCTATATCACCCCAACCTGCCCTATACCACCCCAACCTGCCCTATACCACCCAAACCTGCCCTACACCACCCCAAACTGCCCTATACCACCCAACCTGCCCAATATCACCCCAACCTGCCCTGTACCACCCAACCTGCTCTATATCACCCCAACCTGCCCTTTACCACCCCGACCTGCCCTATACTATCCCAAACTGCCCTATATTACCCCTACCTTTTCTATACCACCCCAACCTGCCCTATACCACCCCAACCTGCCCTATATCACCCCAAACTGCCCTATACCACCCAAACTGCCCTATATCACCCCAAACGGTCCTATACCACCCAACCTGCCCCAAATCACCCTAAACTGCCCTATACCGCCCAAACTGCCCTATATCAACCCCGAACTGTCCTATGCCACCCCAGCCTGCCCTTTATCACCCCAACCTGCCCTGCCTGTACCACCCCAAACTCCCCTATGCCACCCCAACCTGCCCTATGCCACCCCAACCTGTCCCATACCACCCCAAACTGCCCTATACCACCCCAAACTGCCCTATATTACCCCAACCTGCCCTATACCACCCCAACCTACCCTATACACTCTAACCTGCCCTGTACCCCTATCCTGTCCTACACCTCCCTAACCTCCCCTATGCTACCCCAACCTGCCCTATACCACCCCAACCTGCCCTATACCACCTCAACCTACCCTATACCACCCCAACCTACCCTTTATCACCCCAACCTGCCCTATATCACCCCAACCTGCCCTATATCCCCCAAACTGCCCTATATCCCCCCAAACTGCCCTATACCACCCAACCTGCCCTATATTACCCCAACCTGCCCTGTACCACCCCAACCTGCCCTATATCACCCCAACTGCCTTTACCACCCCAACCTGACCTATACCACCCCAAGCATAACTATATCACCCTAACCTACCCTATACCACCCCAACCTACCCTATATCACCACAACCTAACCTATACCTCACTAACGTGACCTATATCTCCCAAAACTGCCCTATTCCACCCCAACCTGCCCTATACCACCCCTGCCTTCCCTATACCACCCCAGCCTTCCCTATACCACCCCAACCTGCCCTATACCACCCCAACCTGCCCTATACACTCTAACCTGCCCTGTACCCCTATCCTGCCCTACACCTCCCTAACCTCCCCTATACCACCCCAAACTGCCCTATATCACCCTAACTTACCCTATACCACCCCAACCTGCCCTAAGCCACCCCAACCTGCCCTATCTCACCCCAACCTGCCCTATACCACCCCAAATTGTCCTATACCTTCCCAACCTACCCTATACCACCCCAATTTGCCCTATATTACCCCAACCTGCCCTATATCACTCCAACCTGCCCTATTTCACCCCAACTTGCCCTATACCACCCCAAACTGACCTATATCACCCCAAACTGTCCTATACCACCCCAACCTGCCCTATATCACCCCAACCTGCCCTGTGCCACCGCAAACTGCCCTATACCACTCCAACATGCCTTATATCACCCCAACCTGCCCTATACCACCCAACCTGCCCTATATCACCCCAACCTGCCCAATATCAGCCCAATCTGCCCTATACCACCCCAATCTGCCCTATATCTCCCCAACCGCCTTTACCACCCCAACCTGCTCTATATCACCCCAACCTGCCCTGCACCTTGCAAACTGCCCTATACCACTCCAACATGCTTTATATCACCCCAACCTGCCCTATACCACCCAACCTGCCCTATATCACCCCAGTCTACCATATACCACCCCAACCTATCTTATACCACCCTAACCTGCCCTATACCACCCTATACTACCCTAACCTTCCACTACAGCTCCCTTAACTGCCACTATACCACCCTAACCTGCCCTATACCACCCTAGCCTGCCCTATACCCTTATCCTGCCCTATACCTCCCAAACCTTCCCTATACCACCCCAAACTGCCCTATATCACCCTAACTTACTGTATACCTCCCCAATCTGACCTATACCACCCCAAACTGCCCTATACCTCCCCAACCTGCCCCGTACCACCCCCAATTTGCCCTATACTACCCCAACCTGCCCTATACCACCCCAATCTGCCCGATACCACCCCAACGTGCCCTATACCACACAAAGCTGCCCTATACCTCCTCAACCTGCCCTATACCACCCCAATCTGCCCTATATCACCCCAACATGCCCTATACTGGGGTGGTATAGGGCAGTTTATATCAACCTGCCCTATAGTGTAGAAGTGACCCCTTACATTGGTGGTCAGTGCAGAAGTGACCCCTTACATTGGTGGTTGGTGTAGAAGTGTCCCCTTACATTGGTGGTTGGTGTAGAAGTGTCCCCTTACATTGGTGGTTGGTGTAGAAGTGCCCCCTTACATTGGTGGTCAGTGTAGAAGTGTCCCCTTACATTGGTGGTCAGTGTAGAAGTGACCCCTTACATTGGTGGTCAGTGTAGAAGTGACCTCTTACATTGGTGGTCAGTGTAGAAGTGTCCCCTTACATTGGTGGTCAGTGTAGAAGTGACCCCTTACATTGGTGGTCAGTGCAGAGGTGACCCCTTACATTGCTGGTCAGTGTAGAAGTGTCTCCTTACATTGGTGGTTAGTGTAGAGGTGACCCCGTACATTGGTGGTTAGTGTAGAGGTGACCCCTTACATTGGTGGACTGTGTAGAGGTGACCCCTTATATTGGTGGTTAGTGTAGAAGTGCCCCCTTAGATTGGTGGTCAGTGTAGAAGTGCCCCCTTACATTGGTGGTCAGTGTAGAAGTGCCCCCTTACATTGGTGGTCAGTGTAGAAGTGACCCTGTACATTGGTGGTCAGTGTAGAAGTTACCCTGTACATTGGTGGTCAGTGTAGAAGTGACCCTGTACATTAGTCGTCAGTGTAGAATTGACCCTGTACATTGGTGTTCAGTGTAGAAGTGACCCCGTACATTGGTGGTCAGTGTAGAAGTGACCCCGTACATTGGTGGTCAGTGTAGAAGTGTCCTCTTACATTGATACTTAGTGTAGACATGACCCCTTACATTGGTGTTCAGTGTAGAAGTGACCCCTTACATCAGCGTAGAAGTGACCGCGTACATTGGTGGTCAGTGTAGAGGTGTCCCCGTACATTGGTGATCAGTGTAGAAGTGTCCCCTTACATTGTTGGTCAGTGTACAAGTGTCCCCTTACATTGGTGGTCGGTGCCACCCCAAACTGCCCTTTATTACCCCAACCTGCCCTATACCACCCCAAACTGCCCAATATCACCCCAACCTGCCCTATGCCATCCCAACCTGCCCTATTCCACCACAACATGCCCTAGGCCTCCCCAAACTGCCCTATACCACCCCAACCTGCCCTATACCACCCACCCTGCCCTATATCACCCCAAACTGCCCTATACCACCCCAACCTGCCCTATACCACCCAACCTGCCGTATATCACTCTAAACTGTACTATACCACCCCAACCTGCCCTGTATCACTCCAACCTGACCTATACCACCCCAACCATCCCTTTACCACCCCAACCATCCCTTTACCACCCCAACCATCCCTATACCACCCCAACCATCCCTATACCACCCCAACCATGCCCTATATCTCCCCAACCTGCCCTATATCACCCCAACCTGCCCTATACCACCCCAATTTGCCTTATATCACCCCCAACCTGCCCTATACTACCCCACCATGCCCTATAGCACCCCAACCTGCCCTATATCACTCCAACATGCCCTATATCACCTCAACCTGCCCAGTACCACCCCAAACTGACCTATATCACCCAAACTGTCCTATACCACCCCAACTTGCCCTATATCACCCCAACCTGCCCTGTACCACCGCAAACTGCCCAATATCACCCCAAACTAGACTATACCACCCAACCTGCCCTATATCACCCTAACCTGCCCAATATCACCCCAACCGCCTTTACCACCTCAACCTGATCTATACCACCCCAACCTGACCTATATCACCCCAACCTACCATATACCACCCCAACCTACCTTATGCCACCCTAACCTGCCCTATGCCACCCTAACCTGCCCTATACCACCCTATACTACCCTAACCTTCCACTACACCTCCCTTAACTGCCACTATACCACCCTAACCTGCCTATACCACCCTAGCCTGCCCTATACCCTTATCCTGCCCTATACCTCCCTAACCTGCCCTATACCACCTCAAACTGCCCTATACCACCCCAAACTGCCCTATATCACCCCAACCTGCCCTATATGACCATAACCTGCCCTATACCACCCCAATTTGCCCTATATCACCCCAACCTGCCCTATACCTCCCCAACCTGCCCTATACCACCCTAACCTGCCCTACACCACCCAACCTGCCCTTTCTCACCCCAACCTGCCCAATATCACCACAAACTGCCCTATACCACCCCATCCTGCCCTATACCACCCCAAACTGCCCTATATTACCCCAACCTGCCCTATATCACCACAACCTGCCCAATACCACCCCAACCTTACCTATACCACCCCAAACTGCCCTATATAACCCCAAACTGCCCTATATCACCCTAACTTACCCTATACCACCCCAACCTGCCTTACACCACCCCAACCTGCCCTATACCTCCCCAATTTGCCCTATAATACCACAACCTGCCCTATACTACCCCAACCTGCCCTATATCACTCCAACCTGCCCTATATCACTCCAACCTGCCCTATATCACCCCAACCTGCCCTATACCACCCCAAACTGACCTATATCACCCAAACTGTCATATACCACCCCAACCTGCCCTATATCACCCCAACCTGCCCTATACCACCGCAAACTGCCCTATACCACTCCAACATGACCTATATCACCCCAAACTGCACTATACCCCCCAACCTGCCCTATATCACCCCAACCTGCCCAATATCAGCCCAAACTGCCCTATACCACCCCAACCTGCCCTATATCACCCCCAATTGCCCTATATTACCCCAACCTGCCCTATATCACCCCAACCGCCTTTACCACCCCAACCTGACCTATACCACCCCAACCTACCTTATGCCACCCTAATAGGATTTACAAGCATTTTAACTTGGTTCACACTGGGGATTCCAGTAAGGCAGGGAGAGAGAGAAGGGGAGAGAAGACAGCACATTACATGGTAAGACCTACCCTTAAAATAAGCCCTACTGTGTCTTTTGTTGCCAAAATTAATATAAGACCCGGGCTTATTTTCAGGGAAACACGTTATTGAACCCTACGAACTAAGACTGGGATGCCATTAAAGATCATGTGTGTGTGTGTGTATAAAGGCAGGCGTCCCAATATTTTTGCTAATATAGTGTATTTGTGGCTGTGGATTGCAGTCCGATGTCCTGTGCATTTCAGTTCACCGGTCCAGGTGTGATACAGGTGCAAATTTTTTACTGAATTCGCACCTGAACCAGACCCAAAAATGCACAAGACCCTTTTCAAACCACACTGAAGCCACCACCGGACATGTGTGTACCGGCTCCATTGAAAGCTGGTCACACTCACATGTTATGCGAATTGGATACGGATAAAAACACATCCAATTGGCATATATGTGAACCCAGCCTTAGAGTATATACACTTACTCCCATGATTTACTCCATCCAGCCACTGTAACCACTTGGACTACTTCTCACACTTGTCCTCATTGCCCATCAGTTCAGAACAAGTTTCCTATGGGTTGCCTATGTCTGGAAGAAGGGATCTAGCTTAGATTCTTAAATCCAGCATTGTCACCACAGGAGCCACTATAACCCAGTGCCATCTTAATGGCATCATGGGCCCCTGGGAAAAGTAATGCATTGGGGCCCCAACAATGAAAATGAGCAAAAGGGATTGAAAAGGCTCTAAGGCAGGGGTAGGAAACCTTAGACAGATGGAGATCTACTTGAACATCACTGATGAAGTCAAAGATCACCGGGCACAGTGTCCTGTTGTTGGGGCAGGTTCACACCAGAACGTGGTGCCAGCGCATGCACTACTTTTTGTGCAGTCTGATGCGATTTGCAGGCAGGGCTGGATTTACATCTCAGGAGCCTATAGGCAGGGAATTCTGAAGCACCCCACCAAACAAAAATAAAAAGACAGTAAGCAGAGTTAAGGCGTGCTCTGCGCTCAGAATGCAGGGATAAGTAGTGCTCTGCGCTCAGAATGCTGGATTAAGGAGGGTGTTGCTCTCAGAATGCAGGGATCAGGAGTGTCTTATGCTCAGAATTTAATATAAAAAATATAAATACCTATATGATATTATGTCATATTATATCTATAAGTAGAACAATTCCGTTATGTTAAGATGACAGATCTGAGCATTTTGCAGGAAAGAATGTTTTTGATAAAAAACACACTCAGTAGGACTCCATATAACATGGGAGGTCTATAACTGATAATAGATTTTCAAACATGCATCTCAAAAATGCTTGGGGCAAACATAAATCTATACTAAAAAAAATAAAAATATAGATATACTGTAGATATAAATGAAAAAAGTGGGGCAGACTTGATGGAGCACTTGGTCTTTTTTTTCTGTCCTCACTCTTCTATGTGTCTGTGTGTCTAGATGTAATATTAAATGGGTAAAAACTAAGAATACATATTAATTGATTATTATTAATAATCAATTAATAATGAGTTAATGACTTATTAAATGTTGGTATAGTGATTGATGGGGTCATTACTGAAGCTGCTTTATTGCTCTCGCTGTTTGCAGAACTTTTTTTTTTTAACTAGTTTGACACCCCAACAACGAAACTGCTATTCTAAATCTATGATAGACATGGTTTGTAATTATTTTTTTATACTGATGAAAATATGGTGGAAAAAGGATATGGTGCAGGGATGCAAAGCTGGAGAATAATATGCCCAGTAATTTTAAACACATTAGGGGAGATTTAGGCTGGGGTCACATATATGCGAATTGGATGCACTTTACACCGCATCCAATTTGCATGAGTCGGTGTCCCACTGGTTTGAACAGAGTGATTGCTGGCAATAGGATGCAACTTGTCATGTGATTTGACCTGTCGCTCTAATGTGAACAGGGGCTGACTGTTGACTGACTCACTACCTCTTCTGAAAGTCTGTTCCAAGTCTTTCTAAGATTAGTGTAGAACTTTCTTTCATCTAGTTTGAGGTCATGTCCCCGTGTTCCTAAACTTGGCTTCATATTCAAAATCCTGCCCTCCTGAACCTTATTCACCCCCTTTATGAGTTTGAAGATTGTCATATCCATCCTTTCCCTTCTTTCCTCCAGACTGTAAGTGCCTGAAGCCTCTCCTGATATGTTTCATCCCTCTGACCTTTCACCATTTTGTTGTCCATCTCTGGATTCATTCTAGGGCAGGTTGGGTGATATGAGGCTGGTTGGGTGGTATAGGGAATGTTGGGGTGAAATAGGGCAGTTTGGGGTGGTATAGGGCAGTTTGGGGTGGTATAGGGCAGGTTGGGAGGTATAGGGCAGGTTGGGGAGGTATAGGGCAGGTTGTGGTGGTATAGGGCAGGTTGGGAGGTATAGGGCAGGTTGGGAGGTGTAGGGCAGGTTGGGGAGGTATAGGGCAGGTTGGGAGGTATAGTGCAGGTTGGGGAGGTATAGGGCAGTTTGCAGGAACTTACAGCATAGCTGCAGAGATGAAGACACTTGGGGCTGCTGTGTCTTTGCCTCTTCTCCTACTTCAGCCACGAGAGTGAATAAGTGTGTGGGAGGAGTAGAGGAGGCAGCCACACCCCCCAGCTCCGGCCCCCAACTGCAGCTGAAGGAGATATTGAAGATCCCCGAGGGTTAGCTTCACTGACTGGGGAGTCTTATAGGCAGCCTCCCTCGCACGGCTACATGTCCCACTCTCACCGCTCCGCTGCAGCTCTGCAAGTGCATACAATATGGTGCACTGTGTAGCGGCGTGTCACCTTTCTGGCAGGTGTCACCCAGTGCAGGCTGCACCCCACCTTGCCCCCCCATTGCGATGCCACTGCTTCTATTATCACTAGACATTAGCCAAGGAATTCCGAATACAACCAATACATCCACAGGAATCTTTATAAAGATGGAAATTGTTATTTCGTTACAAATCTCATATATAAAACATTTGTGTTTTGATGCCTTCTGTCACATTCTCCATAACATAAAAGAAATTAAAAATGGTGCCGGGATGGTGGGAGATTGGGAACCATTTATAATGGGGACAGCAAGTGTGTAAAATCGGGAGATACAAGACCCTGTCAGGGCAATTAATTCACCAGCATTAGACAAATATTGAAATGTCACTTTTGGGTGGACTGACCCTTTAAGATCTATACTATACAGTTGATATATACATTTTTCAGACTATTTTACTAGTTCTAATCTTGATACCCATGTGGACAATTACAACATTGATGCCAAATTTCAGTAAAACAAAAATTCAAATTTATTTCAAGTGAAAATAATCAGACAAGATACAAAATGATTTTCATATATACATGTGATCCAATTCCAATGCCTTTGGACTGTATGTCATGGTTGGTGCCACCTACGCTGGGCCACATGCCGAGTTGAGTGCCAACCAGTGTTAATTTTGGCAGCAAATTTCAGTTTAATTTTAATCTTTGTCTTTTGACTAAAATGCCATTTCAGTTTTAGTTGTATTTTAGCCATCTGAATTGTTTTAGTCAACTAAAATAGTGTTATTTTAGTAGACTAAATTACCACTGGTGCCAATGTCATCAGGTAAGCCTTCAAGTGCAGCTAGTCCTTGGGACAAAAGTGAACGGCCCAAAACCAGCCTTGTCTTAGCATCTGGCCAATCAGTAACCGTTGGGTCCGTACCATGGATACACCCCGACCTGAGATAAATGTTCCCCATATGCGCCACCCTGAGATAAATGCTGCCCGTAAGCACCACCCTGAGATAAATACTGCCCATAAGCACCACCCTGAGATAAATGCTGCCCGTAAGCACCACCTTGAGATAATTGCTGCCCATAAGCACCACCCTGAGATAAATGCTGCCCATAAGCACCACCTTGAGATAATTGCTGTCCATATATGTTTTGAGGTGACATGTAGCTCCTGGGTGAGGGATATATGGGGACATTAAATATTGCTGTATTGGGAGGGAAATCTGACAGGGAGTTCCTGGCTTCAGAGGGTCTAGGCTGGGGAGAAATTTGAGGTATCACATTGGGAGGGTAGACATCCCTCCGCTCCGCACAGGTGGAGCTTGAGTATGGGGAAGGCATGTAATTACGTAGAGAGAGTGCGAAGTTGGGGTAAAGCTGCAGAGGGTGTATGCTAGGAGGGGCCACCACATTAGGGGCCACACATGTTGTGTGTGATGCTGGAAGGTTCGATAAGATCTCTGGGAAAGTTGAGGCGGGATGTACACTAGGGGGCTGGATTCGTACTGAGGACTGAGCCTCTGCTTCTGCTCTGACCGCAGTATTTTCTATTGGAGGATGAGGGTTATGAAAAATGGAAGGTCTGTAGGGATGTCCATCCAGGATATAAGGAGCCAGGTCATGAGGGTAGGCTTCCTGGCGGGTGACCGCCGTGTTCTGCAGCTTCATGGCTGCGGAGGGAATCTGGCTCACATCCACTATCCAGTAGTTGCCTTTACCATTTGGCCTCAGGGGATCTTTCAGGATCTGCAAAAGAGGGAGAAGACATTAGAGGCGTAAACCAGCACAGCAGATTCACACAAATCTATTACAGGTCAGGGTAACAAAACCCTGTGACCTATTTACAATGATCAGAAAAGTCATTTCTCAGAATCTGCACCTATTTTTAAATAATGTTTTTTTTTTTTTACTTGGCTGCAGTATGTAGAGAGCCTTAAGAGCCCATCACCGCCATCACATCCTAGGAGCACAAAGTCCTTACCATTCTGAAGCAATCATTGGAGGAGAGGTTATGTCGAACAGAGTCCCTCCAGCCCTGATAATCCCCCTTGAAGAAAGGGAAGAGGTTGCTGATCTCATCTTCGATCTGCCAATAATAAAAAGTATAGTTGTAAGTGAATGAACATGACCGTAAACCAAGATAAATAATACCTCTTACATTATATAAGTATAACCAGGAGACCTGTACTGAGATACTTAGGAGGACATCACTGTAGACCTCCTATCCATTTGTGGTATAAGGCTTTCTAAATTAAGCATGTAGAAAGTGATATCAGGGTATAGACAGAATACTTTGTCCATGCTTGTATTGAATTGGGGAGGCAGCTAGCACTTTCTGAAGTCTGGTGTTGGGAGCCAAATGTATGTATGTATGGGAGAAAGGGACATCAATGTCCTGGGGGGATTTTTGGGTTGCCATTGAGATCCTAGCACAAAACTTGGAAGGAAAAGATGACCTGAAGGCAAAACTTTTTTTGGACATTGTGGATGGAGTGGAAATTTTTTTTTTGTGTCCCCATTGAGGAAATTTCTCTTTTCCCTTTCCTTCAAGTAAGATGAAACCCCCAAAGGGAGGCAAATCCCAAGTTAGACATTTGCCACAGGAACAATTGTCTTCATTGAAAGGCTTCCCCTGTTTTGTTGACAGCCCAATATTTTGGCTTTTCCAATCACTTTCATACTTTGGGGGGTCTCAGGGTAAATCTCCCCAGCTGGGACACAGACAGCAATAAAGACTAAAATAAAATGCAAAATCACCCCTCTCTATAAAATCATTCACTATTACAAAATGTATTTCCACAAAGCACGGGCTAAGCCCAATAAGAGCAATAATAATGAAGGCCTTAGCTGCACTGTCCTTACATATATTATTCACATATGTTCAATTTATTATATCAGTTGTATCAGATGTATTCTCAAAACACAATATGAAAAAAGCAAAAAAAAGGAAGAAAAAAATAAAGTAAAAATATTAAAAAAACACAAATTTGAAAAAAAAGCACACACAAATGAAATTACATGAACAAAAAATACAAACAATAAAATTTAAATAAACAATCCTTTTTTTCTGAACGTTTATGTGATTCTATTATTTTTTTCTTTATATTTTCTTTCCGTATTTTGGAAAAAAAAGTTGGTATAATTGAACAGCTGTGAATGATATACATAAGGACAACATAAGGCTTATTGCTCCAAACGAAAACAGCAAAAATCTGACCCACTTCAGCAAAAAAAAGAAAAAAAAAGTAATTCAGCCTGTAGTCATGAGAGTTTTATATTCTGCAACTATAACAGGCAGCCAGGGGCCTAAATTAAAAATAAAAAAATAACTAAAAAAATAAAATATTGACAATTCACCCAACTTCTTGAACTTCTATTTTTGATAAATATTGGTATAATTTTTTCAGCCTTCATAGGCCTAACAGAAATAAATAATAATAAAGAATATCCCTCTGACAAATCCTTTATCTGAGCTAGTCTCAGTGTCACCCCCTCCCTCTGCCCTTAGCTGCCCTAAAGCCCCAAGAAGGCCCATAATGGAAGGTTGGTTACCTCAGACACTGTGAGCTTCTTCTTGGGGGAAGCCTGGATGACCAGGGCGATCATGGCCAAGTAGGAGTAGGGTGGTTTGGCGTAGTGTTGATAATTCTTCTTCTTGCTCTTTTTGCTCTTTTTGCTCTTCTTACTCTTCTTGCTGAGCTGATCAGTGGTTTCTGGCTTTTTGGGGCCTCCGTTGGCCTCCCCAGGACAGCTCTCTACTTCGGCCAGGATCCTGTCTATGCTGTGTGGCTCAGGGACTTGGTTGTAGAGGGGGTCCCAGGAATGTTGTGGGCAATCCATGGCTTGTCAGGTGTGTTGTGTGTATGGGGGCAGCCAGGTATACATAGTGCTGGGATCCCCACCCTGGGCTTTATAATGTAAATGCACCTGTAACCATAAGAGGCGACACCTCCCTTACTGCAGAGGGCCCCTCACCATCCATTTGAATAAGTTTCTAGGAAGTTTCAGGGCTGAGATGTTGGGGGGCATTGTTATGTATATGTTGTGTTGACTATAAGCTGATGGAGCATATATCGTATGCTTATGAGGTGAATATTACGTTCATATACTAAGATTCTCTTGTATATACAATTTCTTTTTTTTACCTATGGATATAGATTTGTTTTTATATATTTTTATATCACATGTATAACTTAGATTTTTTTTACTAATTCAAAAATATATTTTATCTTTTAATTTTCCTACATTTTGCATAAAATTTTAGACACATTTACCAATCTCAGAATGGCTTTTGTTAGGGTACATCGGGCATAAATAGCTTAATACTGCTTTTTATCCATCAGAACCACTCAAAGTGTCCAAACTTGAATTTGATGGTTTTATTATTCTAAAAATTCTTACGACTTTTTATTTTGGCTGTCAAAATAGTTGTATTTTATGTCTAATTTTTAAAATAACTTTATCCAGTTAACATTAACAAGTACTTTGAATTTTAGAAGTCATTTTTATTTATTAAACTTTGAAAGATATATTTGCTGAGGGATCTTATCTAAGGAGCACATACTGTGTTAAATTGCAACTGCTTTTTTTAGCATAAATTTACATTTTTTTCTGTTTGTTTATTTCTTTATTGAAATCAGTGTTTTAACTTTGCTGCACGTTGGTGTCCCTGTTATTCCAGATGGTTTTCAGCATTTTTTCCTTTAATAGTGGACATTTTCTAGGCATTCATTCTATTTAAGAAATTTGTAGAAGCAAATTGAAGGGGATTATATTTAATATAAAAATGTAAATACCCATATGATATTATATCTATATAAGAAGAACAATTTGGTTATGTTAAGATGACAATTTGCAGGAAAAATGTTTTTGATAAAAAAACACGCTCAGTAGGACTCCATATAACATGGGAGGTCTACAACTGATAATAGATTTTCAAACATGCATCTTAAAAATGCTTGGGGCAAACATAAATCTATACTAAAAGAATTCAAAATATAGATATATACTGTAGATATAAATTTAAAAAGTGGGGCAGACTTGATGGAGCACTTGGTCTTTTTTTTTCTGTCCTCACTCTTCTATGTGTCTGTGTTACTAGATGTAATATTAAATGGGTAAAAACTACAAATACATATTAATTGATTATTATTAATAATCAATTAATAATGAGTTAATGACTTATTAAATGTTGGTATAATGATTGATGGGGTCAGTACTGAAGCTGCTTTATTGCTCTTGCTGTTTGCAGAACTTTTTTTTAACTAGTTTGACACCCCAACAACGAAACTGCTATTCTAAATCTATGATAGACATGCTTTGAATTTTTTTTATACTGATGATAAATATGGTGGAAAAAGGACATGGAGCAGGGATGCAAATCTGGAGAATAATATGCCCAGTAATGTTAAATACATTAGGGGAGATTTAGGCTGGGTTCACATATATGCGATTTGGATGCACTTTACACCACATCCAATATGCATGAGACAGCGTCGCACTGATTTGAACAGTGATTGCTGGCAATAGGATGCAACTTGTCATGCGATTTGACCTGTCACTCTAATGTGAACAGGGGCTGACTGTTGACTGACTCACTACCTCTTCTAAAAGTCTGTTCCAAGTCTTTCTAAGATTAGTGTAGAACTTTCTTTCATCCAGTTTGAGGTCATGTCCCCGTGTTCCTAAACTTGGCTTCATATTGAAAATCCTGCCCTCCTGAACATTATTCACCCCCTTTATGAGTTTGAAGGTTGTCATATCCATCCTTTCCCTTCTTTCCTCCAGACTGTAAGTTCCTGAAGTCTCTCCTGATATGTTTCATCCCTCAGACCTTTCACCATTTTGTTGTCCATCTCTGGATTCATTCTATCTTATCAATATCTTCTAGCATGTGAGGTCTCCAGAACTGAACAAACCGAGTTTGACTTACTAAAGGCAAACCGGTGTTCACTTTGCAAGGGGTTTTTCCCCTAACTTAGTGAATGTGGTGAAATGCGCTTTACAAAGGAAACCCAACCAGGCAACGAAAATGTAAAAGAAAACACAGCATTGTTTTCTTGCATATGATTAAATAATGGAAGGCTGCAGAGCTTCACCTCGTTTACTAAGCCAAGGTTAAATTCCTTTGCAAAGTGATCGGCCTATTGGCTTTAGTAAACCAAACCCAGTAACTCTAACCAAAACAGCTTTTATTAAAAGGGGTAAAAAATGTACTCAAACTGAATTAAAACCAGAGTATCAAAACTATGTTTCATTTTTGGATGGAGTGGAAACGGGTTAAAACCAATGTCCATATTTGTTTCTGTCAGTAATAGCAGATTTTCCAAAAACGTAAGCATAAAAAGACAAAACTTTTTAAAACATTTTTGGGTACTGTAGGAAATGGTTAAAATGTCTGCCATTTTTAGATTTCTATTCACTTCCTATACTATAGACACAATAGGAAATGAGAGGAAATTTCTTCAGAGAAATAGAAATCTACTCTTAAACATGGAAGACCTCCCATGGAACTTTAGGCTGGGTTCACACCATTGCGAATTGTATGCGGGTCCCCCAATAATGGAGCACAACTCCTTCCATTAACACTAATGATGGGGCACATTTCCTTCCATTAACACCAACATTGGGGCACAATTCCTCCCATTGACACCAATGATGGGGAACAATTCATTTCATTAGCACCAATGATGGGGCACAATTCTTTCCATTGACACCAAAGATAGAGCGTTGTTTACTCCCACTGGACATCAGAACATTTTCTATTCCCAATGGCCCTAGTCCAACCCCCTTCTGTCTGAAGGACAGTAAACTGGCCCTTTGTTTGGAAAGTTTGGAGACCCCATGTACTAGAGTGGTTGGAGACCGAAGTCATGCTATAGGAGACCATCAGAGACTAGGCAAATGTTGCAAGAGACCACTGGGCATTACTACAGTTACGGAACCCTTTACAAATCAGTGCTTCCTGTACTGACTGCCGGGGGTAAGGGCTGCACTACAAGCATCGGAGGGCCACAGGTTGGACACCAGGGAGTTAGAAGAATCTTATAAAAAATGATATATAGAATGAATGTCCAACACAGATCTGCCCCTACTCAACATTGCAACAATGTAAATGTCATCAAGTCAATGTAGGTGTATGGAGAGTAATGTTGGTTCCAATTATATTGTTTTTTTACTCAAAATTACAATACCAGCTGGGAAATACCACTGTCCAATATAGAATAATCAAAAAAAGGTTCTTGTATATGCGAGTCCATTCTGTGCTGGATAAATATGGCCTTTAGATTCACTTCTTCTGGTTGGATTAGTAATTTGACAACGAAGATAAACTATCAAAGAGTTTTATGGGAATATTGACCATGAATCTTATAAGACAGTCACTGTTTGTGTCCCCATAACATCTGACCGTATCATCTTTGTAATATCAACTTTACAGAAAAAAGAAGCAATGTAATATGAGGACCTACCTAATCTATCCAATGGATTTGTATCCAATCAGGCAGGCCCTTACACTACATCATGGGTGCTCAACCGGTGGCCTTCCAGCTGTTGTGGAAGTCCCATGAGGCACTGCAAAGCTGATGCCTACAAGCATGACTCCCAAAGGCAGAGGCATGATGGGCATTATAGTTTAGCAACAGCTGGAGGGCCACAGGTTGAGTACCCATGCACTACATAGTTGATGGTAGATCTAAAGGAGATTTTACAATCAGATTCTCGCACATGGTCAGCTTTAGGGTCACCAAACATGTTACAATTTGACCATACAAACTTTGCCCAATCAACTTTAGATTTACCAGAACTATATAAGAACCTACCTAATCTACCCAATCAATTTGTATCTAATCAGGCCGGCCCTTACACTAGATAATTGTTGGTGGATCTAAAAGTCATTGAAGATTGTAACAAATGTGTTGATTCTTAATGTGAGTATTCTCAGTTCACCATCACACAAGAACAAGAAATATCGATGGGTAATGTGACAATCCTGACACTATTCGGTTCCATGCACACTGGACTTAAAAAACGTTGATTCTACAGGTATTTGGCGTTTTTTTCACCTGCCTCTAGAAGCACTTCTATTGTGTTCTATGTGTCTTTGCACATTATGACTACTACAGGCGTTTTCTGTCAGGGACCTTCAGAGGCAGGAAAAAAACCTTCTCTATCGCGTTTTCTGGAGAAGTTTAGGAGCTGTAAAAACGTCAATCTCTCCTAAACTCCTCTTATCTCTTCTGAACTTCAAGTTTCAACCTTTTTTTACTAAAAAAAAAGGAGTGTTGTTGCTGTACATCATTTCCTGGCTTTTGCAGAGGGGCGTGTAGTGTAAAAAACGCTTGTAAACAAAATGCTCTTAAACTCTCATAGACTCACCTAAACTTTGTACAATAGGGTTATCAGTCCCATGACACATATGAAAGTGACTTCCCATTTCTTGCCTGGAGGAGTCTCACTTCTCAATCTGAATCCTGTTTACAGTGATTAGCACATGATAGAAGCCTAAAGTAACCCATCAGGCCGACATTGTTCTCCTGATATGTCCCACCAACCCTTCATCCCCCGTGTGACTCCAACCTTCATCTACTTCTCAACAGCCCCAACAATGGTGAGCGATCTCAGTGTACATTACACCCTTCCAAACATCACAACCTCCCATTGTCAGGAGACACGAGCCCAGGAATTCCGACTACAAGAAATACACCCGCAGGAATCTTTCTAAAGATGGAAATTGTTATTTCGTTACAAATCTCACACATAAAAAAAATGTGCATTTCTCTTGTTATAACCTATAAATTGTCAGCAATATATATTCTATGTGTGAAGAAAACTCAATAGCTGCCCTCATGTTGTAAACGCTGCACAAACTGTTGGCACTATATAAATCCTGTATAATAATAATAATAATAATAATAATAATAATAATAATAGATGTTATTAAACAAATACAATATAGAGAAGAACATTAGTGGAGCTCACCGCTAATCATCTGAAAGAAATTAAATCACTAATAAGCTATCAATCTCCCAATCATATACAGGGGTCTCCGAACTTTTCACTACAAGAGACAATATCCATGGCCCCAAAAATGTATTATATCTAATAGACATAAGTTCTAGGCTGTGTTTACATATATGCAAAGTGAATGTGTTTTAAACCGCGTCCAATTCGCTCTCGATGGAGCCGGTACACACATTTCTGGGGCTGACGAGGTGGTGTTTTTAAAAGAGGGTCCTGTGCATTTCTGGGTCTGGTTCAGGTGCAAATTCAGCAGTGAAGGTCAGGCACTGATGTTGGATGAGAAGGCCTGGCTCGCAGTCTCCACTCTAATGCCCCGTACACACGGTCGGATTTTCCAATGGAAAATTTCTGATCGGAGCGTGTTGTCGGAAATTCCGACCGTGTGTGGGCTCCATCGGACATTTTCCATCGGATTTTCCGACACACAAAGTTGGAAAGCAGGAGATAAAATTTTCCGACAACAAAATCCGTTGTCGGAAATTCCGACCGTGTGTACACAAATCCGACGGACAAAGTGCCACGCATGCTCAGAATAAATAAAGAGATGAAAGCTATTGGCCACTGCCCCGTTTATAGTTCCGGCGTACGTGTTTTACGTCACCGCGTTTAGAATGATCGGATTTTCCGACAACTTTGTGTGACCGTGTGTAGACAAAACAAGTTTGAGCCAACATCCGTCGGAAAAAATCCTAGGATTTTGTTGTCGGAATGTCCGAACAAAGTCCGACCGTGTGTACGGGGCATAATGCCCCATACACACGGTCGGACTTTGTTTGGACATTCCGACAACAAAATCCTAGGATTTTTTCTGACGGATGTTGGCTCAAACTTGCCTTGCATACACGGTCACACAAAGTTGTCGGAAAATCCGTTCATTCTGAACGCGGTGATGTAAAACACGTACGTCGGGACTATAAATGGGGCAGTGGCCAATAGCTTTCATCTCTTTATTTATTCTGAGCATGTGTGGCACTTTGTCCGTCGGAATTGTGTACACACGATCTGAATTTCCGACAACGGATTTTGTTATCGGAAAATTTTATCTCCTGCTCTCAAACTTTGTGTGTCAGAAAATCCGATGGAAAATGTCCAATGGAGCCCACACACTGTCGGAATTTCCGACAACACGCTCCGATAGTACATTTTCCATTGGAAAATGTTTGATTGGAGCTTGTTGTCGGAAAATCCAACCATGTGTAGGCTCTATCGGACATTTTCCATCTTTTCCAGCCTTAGGACCTTCCCCCCTGTAGGATGACGATGCCCTTTGCAGAGTTGTCACCACCGCACCTTTGGACTGCTCATCACTGCTGATAACCCTCCTCCTCACTGCCCATCAGTGCAGGACACGTATCTAATGGGGCACCCTGTGCCTGGAAGAAGGGATTGAGCTTGGATCCTTTCCTCCTGAAGGTTGACAACGTTATTCTTTTAAAGTGATTATTCATGCACCGTTGTCACGTCAGGAGCCACTGTAACCACTTGGACTGTTGTCACTGCTGATAACCTTCCTCCTCGCTGCCTATCAGTGCAGGACACGTATCCAATGAGGTGCCCTATGTCTGGAAGAAGGGATCTAGCCTGGATCCTTCCTCCTGCAAGTTGACAATGATGTTGGGTCTAAAGTGATGCTTGTGCAGCGTTGTCACCACAGGGGTCACTGTAACTACTTGGACTGCTTCTCACCCTTGTGCTCATTGCCCATCAGTTCAGAATATGTTTCCTATGGGGCACCTATGTCTGGAAGAAGGGATCTAGCTTAGATCCAGTTTAGATCCTTAAATCCAGTGTTGTCACCACAGGAGCCACTATAACCCAGTGCCATCTTAATAATGCATTGGTGCCCCAACAATGAAGATGGTGATCTGCGGCATGCTACATGTGCCGTGGCAAACATTGGGTGTGGCTAAATTATGCTACATATTGGGCAAGGCTTTTTAGGCTGATTAGAACTTTTAGTTTGATTTTGACCTATTTTTTAAACCATATTTTTTTTTAAATAATTGCTTACATTTTTTTCATAACGCTATTGTCTTTGGTGAGATATCAGGGGTGTAAACAGACCCCGGAAGTCTTACTTTTGATACAATGAAAGGGACTGAGGAAACATATTTCCCAGTTGGGAGTGAGTTGGTACATGGAACTAAAGGGATCTTGGGGGACTCTGAGGGAGCAAAAGGGATTGAAAAGGCTCTAAGGCAGGGGTAGGCAACCTTAGACAGATGGAGATCTACTTTAACAACACTGATGAAGTGAAAGATCACCGGGCACAGTGTCCTGTTGTTGGGGCCGGTTCACACCAGAACGTGGTGCCAGTGTATGCACTACATTTTTGTCTGATGTGATTTGTTTGTTTTTTGTCTGATGTGATTTGCAAGGCTGGATTTAAATCTCAGGAGCCTATAGGCAGGGAATTCTGAAGCACCCCACCAAACAAAAATAAAAAGACAGTAAGCAGGGTTAAGAAGTGCATGATACTCAGAATGCAGGGTTAAGGCGTGCTCTGCACTCAGAATGCAGGGTTAAGCAGTGCATTATGCTCAAAATGCAGTGTTAAGGTTTGTGTTGCGCTCAGAATGCAAGGTTAAATAGTGTATTGTGCTGAGAATGCAGGATTAAGGAGAGTGTTGCTCTCAGAATGCAGGGATCAGGAGTGCTTGCTCTCAGAATGCAGGGATCAGGAGTGCTTGCTCTTAGAATGCAGGGATCAGGAGTGCTTGCTCTCAGAATGCAGGGATCAGGAGTGCTTGCTCTCAGAATACAGGGATCAGGAGTGCTTGCTCTCAGATTGCAGGGATCAGGAGTGTGTTTTGCTCAGAGTGCAGGGATCGGTAGTGTGTTTTGCTCGGAATGAAGGGATCGGGAGTGTGTTTTGCTCAGAATGCAGGGATCGGTAGTGTGTTATGCTCAGAATGCAGGGATCGGGAGTGTGTTTTGCTCAGAATGCAGGGATCGGGAGTGTGTTTTGCTCAGAATGCAGGGATCGGAAGTGTGTTTTGCTCAGAATGCAGGGATCGGGAGTGTGTTTTGCTCAGAATGCAGGGATCGGGAGTGTGTTTTGCTCAGAATGCAGGGATCGGGAGTGTGTTTTGCTCAGAATGCAGGGATCGGAAGTGTGTCATGCTCAGAATGCAGGGATCGGGAGTGTGTTATGCTCAGAATACAGGGATCAGGACAGTTGGAAGAGATAAAAAGTGAGCAGGCATAGAAAGGGTGCAAGACAGTCCACACATTTATCTGTCTTGCACAGTGGCAGTGCGTCCATAAGGGACCCTCTCTCCAGCCACCCCTTCTATGATCAATGGATAGATTGATGCATTGCATGAATCTATCCATGGCCACTGGTGCTACCCCCTATTCAGGCACCTGGCCCCTTTTCGGGCGCCGGGCACCTGAATTACAGTGGCGGGGGGGTATTTTTGAAGCATGTGATTGGAGCCATAGGCTCTAATAGGCGTCAAAAAGGTGACCACTGCTTGGCGCTCGCAGTTTACCCAGGTGTGTTAGAACAGCGAATGAATATTCGCTGTCTTAACACTGAACTGCTTCTCCGCCAGTCAGGTGCTTGGGTCTGTTACCTGGCTGAAACGATAGGCAATTGGACCCCAGACAGGAGGAGAGGACAGGAAGAGACACATGAAGGCACCGCTCGGAGGGCACTGCTCACGGCCATCACCTGCTGCCCCACCAAGACAGGGTAAGTGCCAGGCAGACGGTGAGTGGGGGGGTCACAGCGGTGCCATTGTATGGCACAGTGGCAGCATTCGATGGGCAGTGTGGCAGCATTTGATGGGCACAGTGGCAGCATGCGATGGGCACAGTGGCAGCATTTGATGGCACAGTGGCAGCATTTTATGGGCACAGTGGCAGCATGCGATGGGAACAGTGGCAGCATTTGATGGCACAGTGGCTGCAATTGATGGGTTTTTTTCAGTATTTTTCAGTTTGTTTGCGCCCCCCAAAAATTATGAGCACCTGCTGCCACTGGTCTTGCACCCTTTCTATCTCTTCCAAATGCCCAGAGCTGAGAGCGGAGGCTCCAGTGTTGTTTATAGTGCAGATTTATGGAAAGGAGAGGACATAGTGTTATCAGGGGAGAGGGGAGGAGGATTGGATTGTGTGAAAGTGTTCAACTTACAGCAAACTGAAAGTGTAGATAAAGGGAGAAGCAGAGGGTGACCTGTTTGTAGCAGAAATAATTGAAAGAAACTCATCTGGAAAGAAGGTGGAGTGAGCCGTGGCCGGAGAGCAAGTGAAGAGGAGAGGGATTAATGTGTTGCAATCAGTAGGAGAGATAAGGCAAAGCTGGGGGAGTATTTGTGCCCCAGTGCCAGCAGCATCTCTCTAGGTCTGGGCCCATCCTGATGGGGCCCCATGTGCACCTGGGGCCCTTGGGCAGTGCCCAGGTGTGCCCACTGGATAAGACGGCCCTGCTATAACCACTTGGGCTGCTTGTCACCCTTGTCCTTACTGCTCATCAGTGCAGAACAAGCTTCCTATGGGGTGCCTATGTCTGGAAGAAGGGATCTAGCTTGGATCCTTAGATCCAGCATTCTCACCACAGGAGCCACTGTAACCACTTGGACTGCTTGTCACCCTTGTCCACACTGCCCATAAGTGCAGAACATGTTTCCTACGGGGCTCCTATGTCTGGAAGAAGGGACCTAGCTTAGATCCTTTCTCTTGGCTCTGGCAGATGTCTTCCCACATAGAGGAAGATAATATAAAAAAAATAAATAAGGGAATTGAATCCTCAGAAAGCTAATTTTTGGCCATAGAAAAACTGTAATTATAGAAAAAAATAGCAGCAAAGAACCAAGGAGTACTTCACATGGTGGTGTTGGCTTGGAAGAAATATGAAAAAGCTTCTAATGCTTACTACAGATGACAAGGTAGAGGCCAAACAATTGTTCCACCTAATACTCATGGTATAAAAAAATAAAGCCAGTGTCTATATGTGGGGGGAGCCTAGCTGATATCGCCATCTGGAAAGAACCCCACTGGCTGAATGACTCTCCCCAATCCGATCCCCAAAAGATGTCCAGACATGTCATATCAATCCCTGAGCTGATCATGGTTGGCTAGATAGGAGGAACGTTCTTTGATAGACACCTTTGTTGAATAAAAGGGAACATATTTTTTTAGCTTTGGATGGAGTGGGGAAGAGTTAGACTCTCTGTTGATTTTTTTTAGCTATCTGTGCCGAGGAAATGCACTCCTTTATTAGTCCCGGTGACCATTGTCAGTGATGGAAATGATAAAGAAAACAAAAACACCCCCGGAATTCCCTCATCAATTAAAATACCTCCTCATCTAAAATATAAGGACATCTTCATATATACCCAAAGCTCACCAAAAGGTCACATGAAGAGGATCACTATAGTATGGTATGTGGTACTTTATTATTAAATAAGTAAGGTAAAAAATGGACACAAAAGAATCCAAAAACCCACTTCCAATGTCAATGTTGTCAAATCAACTTGCCCTTGCATCCCATCTCTTACTAGTTCCACCAAAACAAGTGCTAATGGCTACTGTTCTACACAAGTCCTTATTCCCCCGTCCTTCATCCCCCCTGTGGCTTCACCCCAGGAGGCTAAAGTTGACTTTCCCTATGTAAATGTTTTCCTAATAATAATGGCCATTTGTAAAGCCCAAGACTTGCATGTACAACTGTCAATATGGCACAACAAAGCCCACAGCTCACAAATGTTTCCTTTTGTAATGAGCTATTGAGCAACTCACAGTAAATATCTAAGCTATTTGTTATAGCCAAGGCAGGGCCACTTTACAAACTCCATGAAATATACTGTATACTGTAGTTACAGGACACCTAAGGCCAACTTGTAGTACAAAGACATCAGACATACCCTTGAAGATTGTCTATCTACTTGAGGACAAAGTCTTTTCTGGCACTTTTTTATTTACAAGTTTAAATTAGTATTTTTTGCTAGAAAATATCTTATAACCCCCGAATGTTATATATATATATTTATTTATTTAGCAGAGACTCTAGGGAATATCAATATCAATCTGCATACACGGTCGTGTCTCCCTCCATAACACAGAGGCAGAGCGCACACTGTGGAGACACAGCTCGGCCATCCGTCCATATGTCCCCCCCTCCCCCCTCACTGACACCCTTGTCAGCACCAGACTGTTTTCCCTCCTCCCTACCGGATTGCTACAGGTATCTGCCAGGAATACTGAACTACATTACATTGTGTTGTGCTCAGTCATCTCCACTCCTGCCTGTCTGGATCTGATGGAGTGTCAGCCACACTGGAACTGCTGTGACCTACAGTCCCACACCATCATCTTCTCAGCCCAGATTATGGATCTGAATACTACTCCTCTTTCCTTGTGAGTGGATATTATTATTTTAATAAATATTTTTACGATATATACTCAGAGGCGCCCCTATTCCTTGCTGTTTTTTTTTTGTTTTTTTTTACTCTAGGAAATTAAATGGCGATCATTGCAATTTTTATGTTACACGGTATTTGCGCAGCGTTTTTTCAAACGCAGTTTAAAAAAAATACACTTTAATGAAAGAAAAAACCACAATATATACCCTAATTTTTTGAAAAATATGAAAGATGATGTTACGCCGAGTAAATAGATACCTAACATGTCATGCTTTAAAGTTGAGCACACTCATGGAATGGCAACAAACTATGGTTCGTAAAAATCTCCATGGGCGACGCTTTAACATTTTTTACAGGTTACTGGCGACATTTTTTACAGGTTACTTGTTTAGATCTACAGAGGAGATCTAGCGCTTGGATTATTGCTCTCACTCTAACGTTCACAGGGATATCTCACATGTGTGGTGCGAACACTGTTTACATATGCCTATACAACCTATGAATGCGTTCACTTCTGTGCGCGAACACGGAAGGATGGGGGAACTTTAATTTTTTTTTTCTTATTTGTTTTATTTTTTATTTCAAATTTTTATCATGTTTATTTCTATTACAAGGAATGTAAACATTGCAAACATAAACACATTGTTAGGGTTGCACCAATACCACTTTTTTAAGAGTACAAGTACCAATAGTTTTTTTTTCAAATACTCGCCGATACCGATTACCGTTTTTTTACAGTGGCACTAAAAGGCAGCTCTGATTGGCATAACTGATGGGCACAGATTGGCCTCACTGCAACTTTTAAATATTATAAAATAGAAATTAAACAAATTTCATACCGCGCTCAATAAACCAAATCACGTGATATAAATTACTCATATAAACATATGCATGTGACAAATTATATAAATGAACTTTGTAAATACAACAATGAAATTATAGCGAAATTATAATGAACTGCCACCAAACGATTCTTCAACCCAGTGAACGGTGAAAATACAATTCTGGGAATGGGAAAGGTGCGTCCTCCACCAATCTAGGCAAACATCCTACTCACCGTATGGATCTGACACCCATGACAGGTGTCAAATAAGCAGAGAATGTATATCATGATGTCCCCACCCAGTATAGGTGTCTCTCCCCAACGATATGGCCAAAACGAGATTTGTAAATCAGAGAAAGAAAGAAAAGCTCCTCATAGTGTAGCTTGTAGCCGTTTATTTGAAAAATGTACTCATTCCATTAAAAACACATAAAATGAAGCCGGTACGCCAAGTTGCGCTCCACCTGCCCTCCAACCACGATGGCGGAAGTGACGTATCACGTACATAATCCGACGTGTTTTGTCAGCACATCTGATGTCTCCAGTACATTTTTTAAATAAACAGCTTCAAGCTACACTATGAGCAGCTTTTCTTTCTTTTTCTGCATATGTTTATGTTCTGTATATGTTAATATGAGTAATTTATATCCCATCATTTGGTTTATTAAGCACGGTATGAAATTTATTAATTTCTATTTTCACATTTGACCTTATGGTTACACTACGGGCTGCTCACTTAATTGATTTTTACATTTTAATTTTTTTTTGTTCGTTCCAGAGTGCGCAGCTAAGAAGCTATACCTTTTTTTTAACTATTTTAAATAATATAGTTTGTTTTTCCAAGACAAATATGCTGGTGTTCCATCAGAATCGGTGACCAGTCACATAAGGTACCGAAAGTGCAGAACACTGCGACCCCCATCTTGGTACCCTGTACTCGGCCGCAGTAAGCCTGCAGTCAGAAGGCAGCAGCGGATATCTTGTTACACCCAGCCAAGTCTTGAATTTCAGACTTATTTTAGCAGTAAACTGAGCTTATATGGTTCAAATACAGTATTTTATAACCCGTGAGATTATTTTGATGTTGAATTTTAAAAGCAGCGGTGTTCTGTCAGATTACCAAACCTGTCAGATCAGCAGGCTTGCCGCTGCTTTTCAAATTCAATATCAAAACATGTCTCATGGATCTTAAAATACTGTATATCACTATATGAGCAGGGTGCACCAAGATGGTCACCGCGGTGTTCTGATGGAACGTCACTTTCGTTACCAAATCTGATGGATTGCCGATTTTGATGGAACACCAGCATATTTGTCTTAGGAAAACATAGCGGCTGCGCTCCTGCCCCAGACCAGCTTACCTGCCAGATGCCAGTGTGTTAAATGTTGACGCTGACTCCCTCTGTCTTCTCTTTGCCCACAGAGTTCTGGGAATGAGCAAGTGACGCTGTTCTATCAGAATAGCGCTACCCATCAGATCGTGTTACGGAAGTGATGTTCCGACCAAAAAATACTTATTGCGCATGCTCTATGCATTCCAACATGCATTCTACGGTGCTATGCGTTCCAAACACTTTATGATCTGATGGGTAGCGGCAAGCTGATAAAACATCTCAGCATTTAAACAAAGGAATTGTCAAAAACTTTCTCTTGTCATTTTTAACATTTTTGACAGTTTTTTTGTGAAATGGTAGGGGTACTTTACCCCTTACCATTTCACACAGGGGGAGAGCCGGGATCTGGGGGTCCCCTTGTTAAAGGGGGCTTCCAGATTCCGATAAGCCCCCTGCCCGCAGACCCCCACAGCCACCGGGCAAGGGTTGTGGGGTGGAGGCCCTTGTCCGCATCAATGGGGATAAGGTGTTTTGGGGGGCTACCCCAAAGCACCCTCCCAATGTTGAGGGGATGTGCCCTGGTAGGGTTCAGGAAGGGGGAGGCTGCTCTCTCGTCCCCCCTTCTTTTCCTGCGGCCTGCCAGGTTGCGTGCTCGGATAAAGGTCTGGTATGGATTTTGGGGGGACCCCACGCCATTTTTTTTATTTTGGCCGGGCTTCCCCTTAATATCCAAACCAGACCTGAAGGGCCTGGTATGGAATTTAGGGGGACCCCCCACGTCATTTTTTTTTTAAATTTTGGTTCGGGGTTCCCCTGTGGGGAATTCCCATGCCATTTTTATCAATGAACTTTTATGTGTATTGTCGGACGGGCAATTCATTAATAGCCGCGAGTAGTTTTAAATGACTTTTTTTCCTTTGAAATGTCATTTTGCTGTCAGATTGTTCTAAACACGGGAAACATGCACCCCTTTACAGGCATACTATAGACACCCCCAGGTACGAAATTTAAAGGAATATTACACTTTTATTGTTTCACTTTAAGCATTATTAAAATCACTGCTCCCGAAAAAACTGCAGTTTTTAAAACTTTTCTTTGCACTGATACATGTCCCCTGGGCCAGGACCCGGGTCCCC
Source organism: Aquarana catesbeiana (assembly GCF_042186555.1). NCBI lineage: Eukaryota > Metazoa > Chordata > Amphibia > Anura > Ranidae > Aquarana > Aquarana catesbeiana. Next base: position 634,376,020 of record NC_133328.1, read on the forward strand.
AAACACTTTTTATGACAATATCATGCATATAAGCCTTTAAAATTAGCACTTTTGATTTCTCCCATAGACTTTTAAAGGGTGTTCCGCTGCTTTCGAATTTGCCGCGAACACCCCGAATTGTTCGCTGTTCGGAGAACTGGCGAACAGCCGATGTTCGAGTCGAACATGAGTTTGACTCAAACTCGAAGCTCATCCCTAGCCAGCAGTAGGAAGGTCAGAAGGAGGGGGTTTGGGACTTTATATGAAACAAAACACTTGGGTGGATTAAATCAATCAATATAGTAAAAAGTTATTATTTTATCCCTTTCATGACTAAGCCTATTTTTGAAATTTGGTGTTTACAAGTTAAAATCCATATTTTTTGCTAGAAAATTACTTAGAACCCCCAAACATTATATATATTTTTTTAGCAAAGAATCTAGAGAATAAAATGACGATTGTTGCAATATTTTTTATCACACGGTATTTGTGCAGCGGTGTTTTAAACGCAAATTTTTGGAAAAGTGACACTTTCATGAATTTTAAAAAATCCAAACAGTAAAGTTACCCCAATTTTTTTGTATAATGTGAAAGATGATGTTACGCCGAGTAAATAGATACCAAACATGTCACCCTTTATAATTGCACGCACTCGTGGAATGGCGACGAACTACGGTACCTTTGAATTTCCATAGGCGACGCTTTAAAAAATTTTTACGGTTACCAGGTTTGAGCTACAGAGGAGGTCTAGGGCTAGAATTATTGCTCTCGCTCTGACGATCGCGGCGATACCTCACATGTGTGGTTTGAACACCGTTTACATATGCGGGCGCGACTTCCGTATGCGTTTTCTTCGCTGCGCGAGCTCGCGGGGACAGGGGCACTTTAAAAAATTTTTTTTTTTTTTTTTATTTAATTTATTTATTTTTGTACTTTATAAATTGTGTTTAAATTTTTTTTTTTTTTTTTTACTTTTATTGCTGTCACAAGCAATGTAAACATCCCTTGTGACAGTAATATGTGGTGACAGGTACTCTTTATGGAGGGATGGGGGGTCTAAAAGACCCCCCATCCCTCCTTTACACTTCAAAGTATTCAGATCGCCGAAAACGGCGATTCTGAATACTGTGTACTTTTTTAAATTCGGCGCCATTGGCAGCCGAGTAAACGGGAAGTGACGTCATGACGTCGCTTCCGCATTTACAAGAAGAAGGCTGGAACGAAGCCACTCGCAGCTTCGTTCCAGTCCGCCCCCAGCCGCTGAAGGCAGCGGACCGGACACCGGGCCTCCCGATCGCACGGGAGGCCCGGTAACAGCGGCGGGAGGCGGCGGGAGGGGGGGATGTCCCCTCCCGCTCCTCCGGTATAACAACCGAGCGGCTTTTAGCCGCATCGGTTGTTATATTCGGGTAGCCGATCGCCCGCTGAAAACAACGGTACCGGGATGATGCCTGCAGCTGCGGGCATCATCCCGGTATAACCCCGGAAAGCCGAGGACGCATATATGCGTTCGGTCGGCGGGAAGGGGTTATTATAATGGCAGCATAGAAGGAGACAGTACAGTGGATGACATTAATAGTAAAACAATATATAATAAGTCCAATAAAAGGGCATGATAAAATCATAGCACAATACAATTCATGGTACAGTAGCATAGTTGCATATTAATAATGAACCATCAGTACACTCCAACGTAGCTATGCACTATTAGCCAAAAAATATTAGATTGATGATTTAAACAATTCAAACCCATAGTGGAATCATGGTTAATCTGGCATAACAACCAATAGTAAAAAGCTCAACCAATAGTAAAAGAGCTTTTTACTATTGGTTGTTATGCCAGATTAACCATGATTCCACTATGGGTTTGAATTGTTTAAATCATCAATCTAATATTTTTTGGCTAATAGTGCATAGCTACGTTGGAGTGTACTGATGGTTCATTATTAATATGCAACTATGCTACTGTACCATGAATTGTATTGTGCTATGATTTTATCATGCCCTTTTATTGGACTTATTATATATTGTTTTACTATTAATGTCATCCACTGTACTGTCTCCTTCTATGCTGCCATTATAATAAAATAATAACTTTTTACTATATTGATTGATTTAATCCACCCAAGTGTTTTGTTTCATATAAAGTCCCAAACCCCCTCCTTCTGACATGTAATAATTAGGGATGGAGTCTTGTGTACTGGATGGTCACGGCTCATATAAAGTCCCACTTCGATTTTATTTTAATTTCAAGCAGTAGGAAGGTGGCGGAGGCCATGTTGGTACACCTCAAACTGCTCAGCGCTTAACCTTTAGGCTTTCAAAATTAAACATCCAAACAGCATCACAGATGTCAATATACTATATTTCTTTATATACGCTCACTTTATTGCTAAAAAAGTTCAAGACCTAGCTGGGTGTAGTAAGATGTCCTCTGCTGCTGTTGTCAAACAACCTGATGGGCTCTGTTGGTAGTGGAGTGGAGAAGTGTGTAGAACGTATAGCGCACCGTGGAACGCATGTTGGAGCGCATGCACAGTAAGTATTTTTTTGTTGGAATGTCACTATACACAATCTGATGGGTAGCGGTAATCTGATAGAACAACGCCTCCAACTCCCTCGTGCGACGTCTTTGTTCCTGGAGGGGGGCTGAAGATCTGGAGGTATCAGGTTAAGCATCAGAGCATTTGCACAAGTGCAAGTACTTGTGCAAATGCTCGGTATCGGTAACCGATACCAATACTAGAATCGCTATCAGTGCACCCTAACACCTTGTAATAGAAATACAGATAAAAAGTTTTCGTTATAGAGAGATCTGGGGTCAAAAAGACCTTTAAAAGCAAAAGATCAGTCTATCGCACATATTTTTTGCACAAATATGACCATTAATATGCTGATGTCTAATGATTTATTACACTATGGATACACTTGCACAGGCGCACTACAATGCCAACACAAGAGAGGGATGAGCATGCCTACCTGGCTTGCCCGCTTCATTATGCTGTTCCTATGGCTAGGCTGAAGTGCCTAACGTGGAATGTACATGGACTGGGTGATAAACTGAAACGCACCGCAGTGTTTTCATTCCTTAAAAATCAAAGGGCTGATGTGATTATACTAGTGTAGACCCATGTACAGGGACACCTACAGCTAGCACTGCAGCGCCCCTGGATTGGTTGGGCTTACTATGCCACCCATACCTCACACTCCAGGGGTGTCTCAGTGCTGGTGGCTAAGTCAGTACCATTTGAGATACAATCTATGGTGTTAGACCCCCAGGGCAGATATGTGCTGTTGCATGCCAAAATAGCAACCCCATATTAATACTTGCTTGGTATATTCCCTCGCCCTTTAATTCCACCATTGTCAGTGAGGGATTCTGTTTTATGGCTAAATACCTGGGTGTACCGGCAATATGGCTAGGAGACTTTAATATGGTGACCAATCCCTCCCTTGACTGCCTGGGACAGGGCTCACAACCACCCCTACTAGATCATGATACTAGGTTTAGCAGACTAATGACAAGTTTTGACTTGGTGGACACCTGGTGACACCTCTACCCAAAGAGCCAAACCTACTCCTGCTTCTCTAGTTCCCATTCTTCCATGTCCTGTATAGACCATGTGTGGATATCCGCCAATCTAACTCCCAGGCTACATAATGCCGGATTTGGCCCCAGACTACTCTCTGACCATTCTTCCTTTTGGGTTGAACTGACATCTTATGTCGATCTCCCCCTCCCCCCCAAATTGGAGGCTAAAGCCCTTTTGGTTAAACATACTCCCTGACACAGATAGGTTAGTCCTGGAATGGGGATTCTTTTTTCAAAATAACACTGGCACTTCCACTCCACTGAGTGAGTGGGAATCGTTTAAAAAACATGCTAGAATGCTGCTCACTGAATGTATATCCAGGTTTAGGAGAAATTCTAAACTTACCTATACTAAAGCTATAGTGCAACTAGCAGAAACAGAAACTGACTATGTGACATCCCCTACACCAGCTACACTGGCACAGCTGAAGCTGCAAACCAGGGAGGTTGATCAGATGTGTCAGGAACGGGCTAGATATAAGATGTTCTTCAGGAAACCAAAGGCTTTCGAGCACGGGGAACGCCCAGGTAGGCTATTGGCTTATCTGGCACACCTTGACTCCAGACCCACAGTGCTTATCACCCTGAAATCAGCCATGGCGGGTAATATTACAGATCCTGCATTGATAGTTAAGGAATTCGAAAGATTCTTTAAGGAAGTATACACATTCGAGGTAAATTACCCCATACAAGACCTCAAAAATCTGTTTGATGCCCTTACACTACCTAAATTAAATGCAGAACAAGTTGAGATGCTTGAGGCCCCTTCATCCGCAGATGACATTAAACTCGCTATCTCCCAGTTTGCCAATGCCAAGGCCCCAGGCTCCGATGGATCACCAATTGAATTTTATGCTCGTTTTTCAGAAACCCTTATCCCTAGACTTCTCACCTTATACCAAGCAATATTTAAGGCTAACGCTCTCCATGAATGCATGCGTGAATCATATAGGCCTATTTCACTCCTACAAAAAGACATCAAAATATTGGCCAAAATCCTAGCCCTGCGTCTAAATAAGGTTATCCTCTCCCTCATACACCCTGACCTAACAGGCTTTATGCCAGCCAAAAACACTGCATTTAACACCAGACGCCTCTTCAGGAATGTCCAGGCCTCTCACCAGCAAATAGGATCCAGAGTGGTTGTCTCCCTTGATGCAGCCAAGGCATTCGACTCGGTGGAATGGCAGTACCTATGGCATTGATTACATCGCTTCGGGTTTGGTCCTAACTTTGTTAAGTGGCTCACTATTTTATATAATGCACCTCAGGCTGCAGTTGTGGCTAACGGATGAACCTCTGCTGCCTTCCCACTTTCACGGTGGACGCGGCAGGGATGTCCCATTTCATCTCAACTGTCTGTGCTGGCAGTGGAACCCCTGGCAGTGGCGCTTAGAGAACATCCAGATATCCACGGTATAGCTTCAGGCACAATGGAGGAAAGGGTGGGGCTATACGCCAATTATATGATACTATATCTCTCAGACTCGGGTCCCTCCCTCCAAACAGCCCTGCAGGTTATCGAGAATTTTGGCAGGTTCTCTGGGCTCAAAATGAACTGGGACAAGTCCCAAATTCTTCCCATTGATATATTCCCCCCAACAAAAGAACAGGCTGACTTACCTCTAGTAAGAGTTAGCACTCTTAAACACTTGGGTATACAGATCTCCAGGTCACTGACAGACTTCATCCCCCAAAATGTGGAACCCCTAGTCCCATTCATGAAATCTAAGATTCAAACACGGACCAGATTACCGGTGGGTGTGATGGGTCGTATAGGCCTGGTCAAAATGATACTTTTACCAAAAATCCTATATGTGATATGGCATTCCCCAACATACATTCCCCTCAAATACTTTAAAATTATGGACACGCTTCTACAATCTTTTATATGGGGACCAGGTAGACACAAACTCTCATGGAAGACAATACAGTGCCCGACGTCACTGGGGGGCCTTGCTGTCCCTGATGTTGGGACCTAAAACTTAGCCGCACAACTATCACATTTCTATCACATAGACAAATCAGATAGACATAGGTATCTGGCCTTAGTATCCGAACAGACGGACTCACGCTTCCCACACCCCTTCTGTGACATACTGAGAGGGCTAAAGGGCATGGTGACATCTCCTCATCGCTCCAAACTCTCATTCCAGCACAAGAGGATTTGGGATCTGGTGACCTCTAGGCTGGATTATCCAGTATTTCATGATAACACCCCTCTATGGTCCTCTACCACCTGCACCTCATACTTCTGCTTGACACATTATATGCCTGTGCAATTTACCCCTTGGATTATGTACTGTTAAATTGCAAAGGTACAATATACATGGTCTTTAACCACTTCAGCCCCAGAAGGATTTACCCCCCTTCCTGACCAGAGCACTTTTTACATTTATTTGGCACTGCGTCGCTTTAACTGCTAATTGCGCGGTCATGCAATGCTGTACCCAAACAAAATTTGTGTCCTTTTCTTCCCATAAATAGAGCTTTCTTTTGATGGTATTTGATCACGTCTGCGGTTTTTATTTTTTGCGCTATAAACGGAAAAAGACCAAAAAATTTGAAAAAATGATATTTTCTACGTTTTGTTATAAAAAAAATCCAATAAACTCAATTTTAGTCATACATTTAGGCCAAAAGGTATTCGGCCACATGTCTTTTGTAAAAAAAATGTCAATAAGCGTATATTTATTAGTTTGCGCAAAAGTTATAGCGTCTACAAACTAGGGTACATTTTCTGGAATTTACACAGCTTTTAGTTTATGACTGCCTATGTCATTTCTTGAGGTGCTAAAATGGCAGGGCAGTACAAAACCCCCCCAAATGACCCTATTTTGGAAAGTAGACACCCCAAGGAAATTGCTGAGAGGCATGTTGAACCCATTGAATATTATTTTTTTTGTCCCAAGTGATTGAATAATGACAAAAAAATTGTACAAAAAGTTGTCACTAAATGATATATTGCTCACACAGGCCATGGGCATATGTGGAATTGCACCCCAAAATACATTCTGATGATTCTCCTGAGTACGGGGATACCACATGTGTGGGACTTTTTGGGAGCCTAGCCGCGTACGTAAAACCAAGCACCGCCTTCAGGATTTCTAAGGGCGTAAAGTTTTGATTTCACTCCTCACTACCTATCACAGTTTTGAAGGCCATAAAATGCCCAGATGGCACAAACCCCCCCAAATGACCCCATTTTGGAAAGTAGACACCCCAAGCTATTTGCTGAGAGGCATGTTGAGTCCATGGAATATTTTATATTTTGACACAAGTTGCGGGAAAGTGACAATTTTTTTTTTGCACTACGTTGTCACTAAATGATATATTGTTCAAACATGCCATGGGCATATGTGGAATTACACCCTAAAGTACATTCAGCTGCTTCTACTGAGTATGGGGATAGCACATGTGTGGGACTTTTTGGGAGCCTAGCTGCATACGGGGCCCCGAAAACCAATCACCGCCTTCAGGATTTCTAAGGGCGTACATTTTTGATTCACTCCTCACTACCTATCACAGTTTTGAAGGCCATAAAATGCCAAGATAGCACAACCCCCCCCCCAAATGACCCCATTTTGGTAAGTAGACACCCTAAGCTATTTGCTGAGAGGCATGGTGAGTATTTTGCAGCTCTCATTTGTTTTTTAAAATGAAGAAAGACAAGAAAAATTTTTTTTTTATCAATTTTCAAAACTTTGTGACAAAAAGTGAGGTCTGCAAAATACTCACCATACCTCTCAGCAAATAGCTTGGGGTGTCTACTTTCCAAAATAGGGTCATTTGGGGGGGGGGTTTGTGCCACCTGGGCATTCCATGGATCCGAAACTGTGATAGGCAGTGAAGAGTGAAATCAAAAATTTACGCCCTTAGAAAGCCTGAAGGCGGTGCTTGGTTTTTGGGGTCCCGTACGAGGCTAGGTTCCCAAAAAGTCTCACACATGTGGTATCCCCGTACTCAGGAGAAGCAACAAAATGTATTTTGGGGTGTAATTTCACATATTCCCATGGCATGTTTTATATGGCTTTTTCCCGCAACTTGTGTCACAATATAAAATATTCCATGGACTCGACATGCCTCTCAGCAAATAGCTTGGGGTGTCTACTTTCCAGAATGGGGTCATTTGGGGGGGTTTGCACTGTCTTGGCATTTTATGCACAACATTTAGATGCTTATGTCACACATCACCCACTCTTCTAACCACTTGAAGACAAAGCCCTTTGTGACACTTTTTGTTTACATGAAAAAATTATTTTTTTTTGCAAGAAAATTACTTTGAACCCCAAACATTATATATTTTTTTAAAGCAAATGCCCTACAGATTAAAATGGTGGCTGTTTCATTTTTTTTTTCACACAGTATTTGCGCAGTGATTTTTCAAAAAGCATTTTTTGGGAAAAAACACACTTTTTAAAATTATAATGCACTAAAACACACTATATTGCCCAAATGTTTGATGAAATAAAAAAAGATGATCTTAGGAGGAGTACATGGATACCAAACATGACATGCTTTAAAATTGCGCACAAACGTGCAGTGGCGACAAACTAAATACATTTTTAAAAGCCTTTAAAAGCCTTTACAGGTTACCATTTTAGATTTATAGAGGAGGTCTACTGCTAAAATTATTGCCCTCGATCTGACCTTCGCGGTGATACCTCACATGCATGGTGCAATTGCTGTTTACATTTGACGCCAGACCGAAGCTTGCGTTCGCCTTTGCGCGAGAGCAGGGGGGGACAGGGGTGCTTTTTTTTTTTTTCTTATTTTTTTGCTTTTTTATCTTATTTATAAATTGTTCCTTTCATTTTTTTTTTTTTATATTTTTATTGTTATCTCAGGGAATGTAAACATCCCCTATGATAGCAATAGGTAGTGACAGGTACTCTTTTTTTGAAAAAATTGGGGTCTACGTTGCTGGTCCTTGTTGGGCATATATTGTAAACTTTTTTTTCATGCAGCCTGTGTTCTGAATGAAAAAAAGAGACTGGTCGGTCGGTATGTCCACCATTAGAATCCCTCCCTTCATCCACCCACTTCTAATGATGGGCATACGTGCACCATTTATATATGCCGAAGCAGGTGGGCATCCTCCCGCAAAAGTTAGGAGCAAATAGCTCCTCCGCCCTCTGCTGCCCCCACGCTTTGGCATATATGCTGAAGTATGTAACTGTGGTTGTGAAATCACCTCCAACAGCGCTGCAGTCACGGCTTTATATATCATGGGAGCAAACGCTGTTGCTGTCAAGATAAATAAATACACTCTGCAGCTGAATGGCATACCTGAAAGCAAAAAAATGGTTAACAATAAAACACAGTAAACAGTAAAGTATAAAAAAAAAGCATACCTATAAAGCAAACATGATAAAAACATAATAACAATAAAACATTGCAGAATAGAATACAGTAAAAAAGAGCAGAACAATAGAGAGAGAAGAGAGAGAACAATAAAACGACAACTATTTTGTTTTTTTATTTTATATATTTTTTTTGTTTTATTTTTTCACTTTTTTTTACACTTTTTTTGTAACTAACTTAACTGTAACCGTTTCCAGGTTTGGGTCTCTCGATGGCATCTTGGGAGTCCCTGTGAAAGTGTTTTCTAGTCTGTGCAATGCTGTACCCTACGCTAATACTCAACTAGTGTATGGTAGCGTTCAAAACATTCACCAATGCATAGACCAGGATTGTCAGGACAGGAGGGACAATAATAGAGGGTGTCAGGCCTATATCCGCGCTTGCTGCAGACACGACATCTTTTTTGGGGGGCTCGTTGGGTAGGGGTACTCGGGAGGACATAAGGAAAATGCCTCTCATGCAGCCGGCTTATTGCATTTGTTTGGGGAAAGTGAGGGGGAGCACCGTCTGGAAACAGAACGGCTCTGACAATCTCTTCCTGGAATTTAAGGAAGGATCCAGTCCATCCTGAAGCTCTGTATAGCACATAAGCATTCAGCAAAGCCAATTGTAATAAATAAACAGACACTTTTTTGTACCAGCGTCTGGCTTTATGGTCAACTAGGTACTACGCCAACTGGTCGTTGAGGTCCACCCCTCCCATGTTAAGGTTATATTCATGGACACAGAGGAGTTTCTCCACAACACCAGTCGCCGTAGTAATTTGGACCGTCGTGTCTGCATGAAGGGAGGTAAGAACGAAAACATTCTTATTATCCCTCCACTTTATAGCGAGCAAATTATTACACTGCAAGCAGGCTCTCTCCCCCAGCCTAAGACGGGAATCTACAAGCCGCTGGGGAAAGCCCTGGCGATTAGGCCGCACGGTGCCACATGCTCCAATCTGATGATCAAAAAGGTGACTAAAAAGTGGCACGCTCGTGTAATAATTGTCTACGTACAAGTGGTACCCCTTTCCGAATAAGGGTGACACCAAGTCCCACACAATCTTGCCAGCGCTTCCTATGTAGTCAGGGCAGTTTGTTGGCTCTACGTGACTATCTTTGCCCTCGTAAACCATAAAACTACATGTATAGCCTGTGGCCCTGTCACAGAGCTTATACAGAGCTTATACATCTTGACCCCGTATCTGGCACGCTTGATGGGAAGGTACTGTTTGAATGACAAGCGGCCAGAAAACTTAATCAGGGACTCATCAACGCAGACAACTTGATGGGGAGTAAACAAGTCTTCAAAACGTTGGTTGAAGTGATTTATGAGGGGCTGAATTTTATAGAGCCGATCGTATTCAGTGTCTCCACGAGGACGACAGAGTTCATTGTCAATGAAGTGCATGAACCGTAAGATCTTGCTTGTATCGTGCCCGGGCATATGGTGATTTGGGTCAGTGGACCAATATGACCGCAACTCACTCTTTTTATTTATGCCCATGTTGAGGGAAAGGCCCAGAAAGAGCTTAAATTCAGAGACCGTAATTGGTCTCCAATCTCTGGCAAGGGAGGACTGGGGAATAGTGGCGATGTGTTGACCAGCGTATAAATTGCTTTGGTCCACAATAGATCTATAGAGATCTTCGGTGAAAAACAGCAAATAAAAATCAAGTGACGTAAAATCAACTGTTTCCACCTGAATGCCGGGTTGGCCAGTGAATGGGGGAAGTACGGGCGCTGCAGAAGTGGTGGGTTCCCAATTAGGATTGGCGAATGCAGCAGGAAGGGCACTATGGGCACGACGGGCCTGTGTTCGTCTTCTTGGTGGCAGCGGGACACTACTTGTGCTTGCCACCTTGACAGCTTGAACTGCACTTATGGGATTCGCCATGTCACCACGTGATACTGCAGTGCTGGATTGACTATGACCAGGGTGTACTAGGCCGCTGGTGCTTGCCAGTTCACCAGAAGGCATAGCGGCGCTAGTACTGCTCTGCTCCATACGAGGGACCTGCGGTTCTTGCACATCAAGGACAGAAGAAGTTCGGGGTCTGGTACGCCTGACCTTGGCAGGGACCACAACTCTGTCGTCAGAGCTATCTGTCATGGAGCCGCTGTCCTCTACAGGATCATATTCTGAGCCTGAATCTGACAGATGAGTGACTTCCTCTTCACTATCTGTCATGCTCAGAAACGTGTAGGCCTCTTCACTAGTGTACCTTTGATTTGCCATTTTGGGCTCTAAATTTAGTGGTACAGTAGTGAGACTCACAGGCAAAAAAGCTCCTGACTGTTAGCGACTGTATCAAAACGCTACCAACAAAAACTGTTAGCGATCGCAGGGATCAGGCCTAAATCTGCGAACGCTGCAGTTATGTGTGTTTAGTGTTTTGTAAGTGACAGTGATCGATCGGTACTGCACTTGGGTGGGCTGGGCTGGGCCAAGGGGCAAAACGCAGGTGCTAGCAGGTATCTGGGCTGATCCCGCTAACACTGCGTTTTTGGGAACCCTAAACTGCTGGGGACGCTAGTATAGATCTGATTGGATCAGATATTGATCCGTTCAGACACTATACCACTAAGGGAGGTGTATGCTGCATACGTGGGTGTTAGCGGTACTGGCACTAACCTGATCTGACCCTAAAACTTAACTTGTATCACCGCCAGGTGATTAGGGGGTTAAACCTTTAGTAGGTAATAAACGGCGGGTGCCCTGAAACTATAAAGAACAAACTAACTAACCAGCGTCACCCGTAACAGTTATACGGTGATCACTGGTGAAATGGTTAACTAGGGGGCAATCAGGGGGTTAAAACCTTTATTAGGTAGTATATGGGGGTCCCTGTCGCTATAAAACACTGACGGCGAACCTATATATTTACCTCCCTAACTAGCGTCACCTGTGACACTAATACAGCCATCAGAAAAACGATCGCTTAGTTACACTGGTGATGGGGGGTGATCAAGGGGTTAAAACTTTATTAGGGGGGTATCCTAGAAATAAAGAGGGCTACCACTAACTGCCCTACCACTTATAACTGTCACAAACTGACACCAATGCAAAAAAAAAACTGCTATTGATGTCACTGTGACAGGGGGTACAGTGGGGTGATGGGGGGTAAAAAGTGTGCCTAGTGTGTTCTACTGTTAGTGTAGTGTTGGTGCAACTCACATTGATGACTTCTCTCCATGGCGCCGGAACGAAAAGACCGGCTCGAGGAGAGATGACATCACTTCCTCTGCCGCTGTTTACATTACAGCAGCAGAGGAAGATTTTCATTTGTTGGGAGCGATCGCGAGGGGGGGGCACGAATGAGTGTGGGATCGCTGAGCCTGGATCGCTCCCCTAATGAAGCCGACTGCCTCGGGCACCAGGGGTTTGGCGCGATGCGCCCCCCGCCCACGGGAGGCAGATCACGTACCAGGTACATGATTTTGCCTGCCCGTGCCATTCTGCCACAGTATATCTGCGTTAGGCGGTCGGCAAGTGGTTAATGTAGGTGAAAAACCAACACCAGTAATACCGGTTTAATCCAATTTATGTGTTTAATAATTGTATTCATTTACTTTGGAGTTTATTGATCATCAGTGCAGCCCCAACAGTGCCCAGGATTGAGGCCAGTCAGTGCCCAGAAGTGATGCCAATCTATGCCCATAAGTGACATCAATTTGTGCAACAGCTGGAGAGCCACAGCTTGAGTACCCATGCACTACATAGTTGTTGGTAGATCTAAAGGAGATATTACAATCAGATTCTCGCACGTGGTCAGCTTTAGGGTCACCAAACATGTTACAATTTGACCATACAAACTTTGCCCAATCAACTTTAGATTTACCAGAACTATATAAGAACCTATCTAATCTACCCAATCAATTCGTATCTATAGCAAGGTCTCTGGCCTTGTCCAGTCTAACTTCCCAGGCCAAAGGCAGCTGACATCCTTCTGTATGTGGTGGGTTGTGAGGCATAGTGGGTGCAAGGTGGACAAAGTTATTGGGTTCCAGACACTTCTTGGATGTAAAAGAGGTTTTATTTCTCTTAATCCTTTTTGTATTATTGGGGGAAAGAGGGTTAGGGCCAGGACACCCTTAAGTAGTTGTAGATTGAATTGGCAGACTCAGAAACTTCAATAGGAGGGCAGTCGTGCAGGGAATAGCACCAGGAAGGCACCACGTCTGCACATGCAGGAATGCTGTCTCCTATGGCAACAGTCTTTAACAGTTCCTAACTCAAACGTAGCAGTGCCTTCAGCTTCACTACAGCTGCTTCTTGCAGTTCTTCAACACTGAGCCCCTGGTCTCTCACTAGACCCTGAATCCCTTGAGCTCCTCCAAGGTTTGCAGTGATATCTCCCACAAGCGTCACCCACGCTTCCCTGCTGGGTCCCTAGCTTGGCACTTCGGATACCTTCAAGCTTCACCCCTGCTGACCGGCTCGGTCCCTAGCTTGACTCTCAAGGCTGCTCTGCAAGCGTCACCTCTGCTGGTTGGGTCTCTGACTTGATCAACGCCAGAAGTTTCCCGATTCGGTGAGAATGCTGTTCTGATACTTGCTTCAGTTACTCACTGTGGTCCATGGTAAATAAGGTGGTTGGTCTCTTTGCAGCGACAGCTTCCCTTCTACCTCCGACCACTGACAGGTTCTCTGGCCGGCAGAACCATCACTTCTGGTTGGACTGCAAGCCGCAATCCCAACCCTGCTCTCTTGCTTCTGGATAGGCCCAATCTCCAGCCTAAATAAAACTCAATGGGTGTTATTAAACATCAATATACAACATGGAGAAGAACATTAGTGCAGCTAATCATCCAAATGAAATAAAATCACTGATAAGTAATCAATGTCCCGATTATATACAGGGGTCTCCAAGCTTTTCATTACAAGAGACGATATCCACAGCCCCAAAAATATATTATATATAATAAACATAAATTCTAGGCTGCGTTCACATATATGCAAATTGAATACATTTCAAACTGCATCCAGTTCACATTACGTGAATGTGACCGGCTCTCGATGGAGCCAGTACACACACGTCGGGGGTTGCAGTGGTGGGGTTTGAAAAAAGGGTCCTGTGCATTTTTGGGTCCAGTTTAGGTACAAATTCAGCGGTGAACAGACCGTACCGGACCCCGGGCTGCAAACCGCAGCCAGACATATGTGAACCCGGCCTTATAAGTGAATGAATATTTTACTTGGAGCTTTTTTGTAATTGATATAATATGATTCAAAACAGAGAAAGAACTTCATTAAAATAAAGCGAAGAAATCCCAAATAAACCCGAGCCATTAATAAAGGTCAAAGACAAATACATTCAGTCTGCCCTTTTCTTATCCGAGTTCCCTTTGAATCACGGTCCCCATCCCCCCCTCTTACATCACGGTCCCCATCCCCTCCCCCTCTTACATCAGGGTCCCCACCCCCTCTTACATCAGGATCCCCATCCCCCCATTACATCAGGGTCCCCATCCTCCCCCTTGTACATCAGGGTCCCCACCCCCCTCTTACACATCAGGGTCCCCATACCCCTCTTACACATCAGGGTCCCCATCCCCCCTCTTACATCAGGGTCTCCCCATCTTACATCAGGGTCCCCATCCTCCCCCCCTTACATCAGGGTCCCCATCCTCCACCCTTATATCAGGGTCCCCATCCTCTCTCCTTACATCAGGGTCCCCATCCTCTCACCTTTTACATCAGGGTCCCCATCCCCCCCTCTTACATCAGGTTTCCCATCATCCCCCTTACATCAGGGCCCCCATCCTCCTTTCCTTTCATCGGGGTCCCCATCCTCCCCCCTTACATCAAGGTCCCCATCCCCCTTACATCAGGGTCCCCATCCTCCCGCCTCTTACATCAGGGTCCCCATCCTCCCCCTTACATCAGGCTCCCCATCCCCCCTTACATCAGGGTCCCCATCCCCCTCCCCCTTACATCCGGGTCCCCACCCCCCCTTACATCAGGGTCCTCATCCTCCCCCCCTTACATCAGGGTCCCCATCACCCCTTACATCAGAGTCCCCATCCTCTCACCTTTTACATCAGGGTCCCCATCCCCCCCTCTTACATCAGGGTCCCCATTATCCCCCCTTACATCAGGGTTCCCATCCTCCCCCTTACATCAGGGCCCCCATCCTCCTTTCCTTTCATCGGGGTCCCCATCCTCCCCCCTTACATCAAGGTCCCCATCCCCCTTACATCAGGGTCCCCATCCTCCCGCCTCTTACATCAGGGTCCCCATCCTCCCCCTTACATCAGGCTCCCCATCCCCCCTTACATCAGGGTCCCCATCCCCCTCCCCCTTACATCCGGGTCCCGACCCCCCCTTACATCAGGGTCCTCATCCTCCCCCCTTACATCAGGGTCCCCATCACCCCTTACATCAGAGTCCCCATCCTCCCCCCTTACATCGGGGCCCCAACCTCCCCCCTCTTACATTAGTGTCCCCATCCTCCCCCCTCTTACATCACGGTCCCCATCCTCCACCCTTATATCAGAATCCCCATCCTCTCTCCTTACATCAGGGTCCTCATCCTCCCCCTTACATCAGGGTCCCCATCCCCCCCTTACATCAGAGTCCCTATCCTCCCCCCTTACATCAGGGCCCAAACCTCCCCCCTCTTACATTAGTGTCCCCATCCTCCCCCCTCTTACATCAGGGTCCCCATTCTCCCCCCTCTTACATCAGGGTCCCCATCCCCCCTTACATCAGGGTCCCCATCCCCCTTACATCAGGGTCCCCATCCCCCCTTACATCAGGGTCCCTTCCCCCTTACATCAGAGTCCCCATCCTCCCCCTTACATCAGGGTCCCCATCCTCCCCCCTTACATCAGGGTCCCCAACCCCCCTTACATGAGGGTCCCCATCCTCCCCCCTTTTACATCAGGGTCCCCATCCCCCTCTTACATCAGGGTCCCCATCCTCCCCCTTACATCAGGGTCCCCATCCTCCCCCTTACATCAGGGTCCCCATCCTCCCCCCTTACATCAGGGTCCCCAACCCCCCTTACATGAGGGTCCCCATCCTCCCCCCTTTTACATCAGGGTCCCCATCCCCCTCTTACATCAGGGTCCCCATCCTCCCCCTTACATCAGGGTCCCCATCCTCCCCCTTACATCAGGGTCCCCATCCTCCCCCCTTACATCAGGGTCCCCAACCCCCCTTACATGAGGGTCCCCATCCTCCCCCCTTTTACATCAGGGTCCCCATCCCCCTCTTACATCAGGGTCCCCATCCTCCCCCCTTACATCAGGGTCACCATCCTCCCCCCTTACATCAGGGTCCCCAACCCCCCTTACATGAGGGTCCCCATCCTCCCCCCTTTTACATCAGGGTCCCCATCCCCCTCTTACATCAGGGTCCCCATCCTCCCCCTTTTACATCAGGGTCCCCATCCTCCCCCTTACATCAGGGTCCCCATCTTCCCCCTTACATCAGGGTCCCCATCCTCCCCCCCTCTTACATCAGGGTCCCTATCCTCCCCCCTCTTACATCAGGGTCACCATCCCCCTTACATCAGCGCCCCCCCCTTACATGAGGGTCCCCATCCTCCCCCCTTTTACATCAGGGTCACCATCCTCCCCACTTACATCAGGGTCCCCAACCCCCCTTACATGAGGGTCCCCATCCTCCACCCTTTTACATCAGGGTCCCCATCCCTCTCTTACATCAGGGTATCCCCCCTCTTACATCAGGGTCCCCATCCCCCCCTCTTACATCAGGGTCCCCATCCCCCCTCTTACATCAGGGTCCCCATCCCCCTTACATCAGGGTCCCTTCCCCCTTACATCAGGGTCCCCACCCCCCTTACATCAGAGTCCCCATCCTCCCCCTTACATCAGGGTCCCCATCCTCCCCCCTTACATCAGGGTCACCATCCTCCCCCCTTACATCAGGGTCCCCAACCCCCCTTACATGAGGGTCCCCATCCTCCCCCCTTTTACATCAGGGTCCCCATCCCCCTCTTACATCAGGGTCCCCATCCTCCCCCTTTTACATCAGGGTCCCCATCCTCCCCCTTACATCAGGGTCCCCATCTTCCCCCTTACATCAGGGTCCCCATCCTTCCCCCCTCTTACATCAGGGTCCCTATCCTCCCCCCTCTTACATCAGGGTCACCATCCCCCTTACATCAGCGCCCCCCCTTACATGAGGGTCCCCATCCTCCCCCCTTTTACATCAGGGTCACCATCCTCCCCACTTACATCAGGGTCCCCAACCCCCCTTACATGAGGGTCCCCATCCTCCCCCCTCTTACATCAGGGTCCCCATCCCCCCCTCTTACATCAGGGTCCCCATCCCCCCTCTTACATCAGGGTCCCCATCCCCCCTTACATCAGGGTCCCCATCCTCCCCCCTTACATCAGGGTCCCCATCCTCCCCCCTTACATCAGGGTCCCCATCCTCCTTCCCTTACATCAGGGTCCCCATCCTCCCCCCTCTTACATCAGGGTCCCTATCCTCCCCCTCTTACATCAGGGTCCCCATCCCCCTTACATCAGGATCCTCATCCCCCTTACATCAGGGTCCCCATCCCCCTCTCTTACATCAGGGTCCCCATCCCCCCTTACATCAGGGTCCCCATCCTCCCCCCTTACATCAGGGTCCCCATCCTCCCCCCTCTTACATCAGGGTCCCCATCCTCCCCCCTCTTACATCAGGGTCCCCATCCTACCCCTTACATCAGGGTCCCCATCTCCCCACTTACATCAGGGTCCCCATCCCCCCTTACATCAGGGTCCCTATCCTCCCCCCACTTTTACATCAGGGTCCCCATCCCCCCTCTTATGTCAGGGTCCCCATTCTCCCTCCCTCTTACATCAGGGTCCCCATCCCCCCCCACTTACATCAGGGTCCCCATCCCCCTCATACTTCAGGGTCCCCATCCCCCCTCTTACTTCAGGGTCCCCATCCCCCTCTTAATTAAGGGTCCAAACCCCCTTACATCAGGGTCCCCATCCCCCCTCTTATATCAGCGTCCCAATCCTCCCCCTTACATGAGGGTCCCCACACCCCTCTTACTTAAGGGACCCCATCCTCCCCCTTACATCAGGGTCCCCATCCCCCCTCTTACATCAGGGTCCTCATCCTCCCTCCTTACATCAGGGTCCTCATCCCCCCTCTTACATCAGGGTCCCCATCCTCCCACCTCTTACAGCAGGGTCCCCATCCTCCCCCTCTTACATCAGGGTCCCCATTCTCCTCCCTTACATCTCTTACATCAGGGTCCACATCCTCCCTTCCTCTTACATCAGGGTCCTTATCCCCCCTCTTACATTGGGTCCCCAGGCCCCCTCTTACATCAGGGTCCCCATCCTCCCCCCCTTACATCAGGGTCCCCATCCTCCCTCTTACATCAGGGTCCCCATCTTCCCCACCTCTTACATCAGGGTCCCCATCCTCCCCTCTCTTACATTGGGGTCCTCATCCTCCCCCCTCTTACATAAGGGTGCCCATCCCCCCTCTTACATCAGGGTTCCCATTCTCCCCCACTCTTACATCTCTTATATCAGGGTCCCTATTCTCCCCCCTTACATCAGGGTCCCCATCCCCCCTCTTATATCAGGGTCCCCATTCTTCCTCCCTCTTACATCAGGGTCCCCATCCCCCCTCTTACTTCAGGGTCCCCATTCCCCCCTTACTTAAGGGTCCCCAACCCCCATTACATCAGGGTCCCCATCCCCGCTCTTACATAAGGGTCCCCATCCCCCCTCTTACATAAGGGTCCCCATCCCCCCTCTTACATCAGGGTCCCTATCCTCCCCTTCTCTTACATTAGGATTTCCATCCTCCCACCTCTTACATCACGGTCCCCATCCTCCCCCCTCCTGCATCAGGGTCCCCATCCTCCCCCCTCTTACATCAGGGTCCCTATCCTCCCCCTCTTACATCAGGGTCCCCATCCTCCCGCCTCTTACATCAGGGTCCCCATCCTCCCCCTCTTACATCAGGGTCCCCATCCACCTTAGATCAGGGTCCCCATCCCCCTTACATCAGGGTCCCAATCCTCCTTTCCTTTCATCGGGGTCCCCATCCTCCCCCTTACATCAGGCTCCCCATCCCCCCTTACATCAGGGTCCCCATCCCCCTCCCCCCTTACATCCGGGTCCCCAACCTCCCCCCTCTTACATTAGTGTCCCCATCCTCCCCCCTCTTACATCAGGATCCCCATAATCCCCCCCTTACATCAGGGTTCCCATCCTCCACCCTTATATCAGGGTCCCCATCCTCTCTCCTTACATCAGGGTCCTCATCCTCCCCCTTACATCAGGGTCCCCATCCCCCCCTTACATCAGAGTCCCCATCCTCCCCCCTTACATCAGGGCCCCAACCTCCCCCCTCTTACATTAGTGTCCCCATCCTCCCCCCTCTAACATCAGGGTCCCCATTCTCCCCCCTCTTACATCAGTGTCCCAATCCCCCCTTACATCAGGTCCCCATCCCCCTTACATCAGGGTCCCCATCCCCCCTTACATCAGGGTCCCCATCCCCCTTACATCAGGGTCCCCACCCCCCCTTACATCAGGGTCCCCATCCTCCCCCCTCTTACATCAGGGTCCCCATCCCCCTTACATCAGGGTCCCCATCCCCCTTACATCAGGGTCCCCACCCCCCCTTACATCAGGGTCCCCATCCTCCCCCCTCTTACATCAGGGTCACCATCCTCCCCCCTTACATCAGGGTCCCCAACCCCCCTTACATGAGGGTCCCCATCCTCCCCCCTTTTACATCAGGGTCCCCATCCCCCTCTTACATCAGGGTCCCCATCCTCCCCCTTTTACATCAGGGTCCCCATCCTCCCCCTTACATCAGGGTCCCCATCTTCCCCCTTACATCAGGGTCCCCATCCTCCCCCCCTCTTACATCAGGGTCCCTATCCTCCCCCCTCATACATCAGGGTCACCATCCCCCTTACATCAGCGCCCCCCCTTACATGAGGGTCCCCATCCTCCCCCCTTTTACATCAGGGTCACCATCCTCCCCACTTACATCAGGGTCCCCAACCCCCCTTACATGAGGGTCCCCATCCTCCCCCCTTTTACATCAGGGTCCCCATCCCTCTCTTACATAAGGGTATCCCCCCTCTTACATCAGGGTCCCCATCCCCCCTCTTACATCAGGGTCCCCATCCCCCCCTTACATCAGGGTCCCCATCCCCCCTTACATAAGGGTCCCCATCCTCCCCCCTTACATCAGGGTCCCCATCCTCCCCCCTTACATCAGGGTCCCCATCCTCCTTCCCTTACATCAGGGTCCCCATCCTCCCCCCTCTTACATCAGGGTCCCCATCCTACCCCTTACATCAGGGTCCTCATCCTCCCCACCTCTTACATCAGGGTCCCCATCCTCCCCCCTCTTACATTGGGGTCCTCATCCTCCCCCCTCTTACATAAGGGTCCCCATCCCCCCTCTTACATCAGGGTTCCCATTCTCCTCCACTCTTACATCACGGTCCCCATCCTCCCCCTCTTACATCTCTTATATCAGGGTCCCTTTTCTCCCCCCTTACATCAGGGTCCCCATCCCCCCTCTTATATCAGGGTCCCCATTCTTCCTCCCTCTTACATCAGGGTCCCCATCCTCCCCCCTTACATCAGGGTCCCCATCCCCCCTCTTACTTCAGGGTCCCCATTCCCCCCTTACTTAAGGGTCCCCAACCCCCATTACATCAGGGTCCCCATCCCCCCTCTTACATAAGGGTCCCCATCCCCCCTCTTACATAAGGGTCCCCATCCCCCCTCTTACATCAGGGTCCCTATCCTCCCCTTCTCTTACATTAGGATTCCCATCCTCCCACCTCTTACATCACGGTCCCCATCCTCCCCCCTCCTGCATCAGGGTCCCCATCCTCCCCCCTCTTACATCAGGGTCCCTATCCTCCCCCTCTTACATCAGGGTCCCCATCCTCCTGCCTCTTACATCAGGGTCCCCATCCTCCCCCTCTTACATCAGGGTCCCCATCCACCTTAGATCAGGGTCCCCATCCCCCCTTACATCAGGGTCCCCATCCACCCACCTCTTACATCAGGGTCCCCATCCTCCCACCTCTAACATCAGGGTCCCTATCCTCCCCCCTATTACATATCTTACATAAGGGTCACTATCCTCCCCCCTCTTACATCAGGGTCCCCATCCTCCCCCTCTTACATCAGGGTCCCCATCCCCCCTTACATCAGGGTCCCCATCCCCCTTACATCAGGGTCCCCATCCCCCCTTACATCAGGGTCCCCACCCCCTTATATCAGGGTCCCCACCCCCCCTTACATTAGGGTCCCCATCCTCCCCCTTCTTACATCAGGGTCCCCATCCCCCCTCTTACATCAGGGTCCCCATCCTCCCCCTTTTACATCAAGGTCCCCATCCTCCCCCTTACATCAGGGTCCCCATCCTCCCCTTACATAAGGGTCCCCATCCTCCCCCTTACATCAGGGTCCCCATCCCCCTCCCCCCTTACATCCGGGTCCCCATCCCCCCTTACATCAGGGTCCCCATCCTCCCCCCCTTACATCAGGGTCCCCATCCCCCCCTTACATCAGAGTCCCCATCCTCCCCCCTCTTACATTAGTGTCCCCATCCTCCCCCTCTTACATCAGGGTCCCATTCTCCCCCCTCTTACATCAGGGTCCCCATCCCCCCTTACATCAGCATCCCCATCCTCCCCCCTTACATCAGTGTCCCCAACCCCCTCTTACACATCAGGGTCCCAATCCCCCTCTTACACATCAGGGTCCCCAACCCTCTCTTACATCAGGGTATCCCCCTCTTACATCAGGGTCCCCATCCTCCCCCCTCTTACATCAGGGTCCCCATCCCCCTTACATCAGGGTCCCCATCCTCCCCCTTACATCAGGGTCCCCATCCTCCCCCCTTACATCAGGGTCCCCATCCTCCCCCCTTACATCAGGGTCCCCATCCTCCTTCCCTTACATCAGGGTCCCCATCCTCCCCCCATCTTACATCAAGGTCCCTATCCTCCCCCCTCTTACATCAGGGTCCCCATCCCCCTTACATCAGGATCCCCATCCCCCTTACATCAGGTTCCCCATCCCCCTTACACCAGGGTCCCCATCCCCCTCTCTTACATCAGGGTCCCCATCCCCCTTACATCAGGGTCCCCATCCTCCCCCCCTTACATCAGGGTCCCCATCCTCCCCCCTCTTACATCAGGGTCCCCATCCTCCCCCCCTCTTACATCAGGGTCCCCTTTCTCCCCCTTACATCAGGGTCCCCATCTCCCCACTTACATCAGGGTCCCCATCCCCCTTACATCAGGGTCCCTATCCTCCCCCCTTTTACATCAGGGTCCCCATCCCCCCTCTTATATCAGGGTCCCCATTCTCCCTCCCTCTTACTTCAGGGTCCCCATCCTCCCCCACTTACATCAGGGTCCCCATCCCCCCTCTTACATCAGGGTCCCCATCCCCCCTCTTACTTCAGGGTCCCCATCCCCCTCTTAATTAAGGGTCCCAACCCCCTTACATCAGGGTCCCCATCCCCCCTCTTATATCAGGGTCCCCATCCTCCCCCTTACATGAGGGTCCCCACACCCCTCTTACTTAAGGGACCCCATCCTCCCCCTTACATCAGGGTCCCCATCCCCCCTCTTACATCAGGGTCCTCATCCCCCCTCTTAAATCAGGGTCCCCATCCTCCCCCCTCTTACATCAGGGTCCCCATTCTCCCCCCTTACATCTCTTACATCAGGGTCCCCATCCTCCCCCCTTTTACATCAGGTCCCCATCCTCCCCACCTCTTACATCAGGGTCCCCATCCCCCCTCTTACATTGGGTCCCCAGGCCCCCTCTTACATCAGGGTCCCCATCCTCCCCCCCTTACATCAGGGTCCCCATCCTCCCTCTTACATCAGGGTCCTCATCCTCCCCACCTCTTACATCAGGGTCCCCATCCTCCCCCCTCTTACATTGGGGTCCTCATCCTCCCCCCTCTTACATAAGGGTCCCCATCCCCCCTCTTACATCAGGGTTCCCATTCTCCCCCCCTCTTACATCACTTATATCAGGGTCCCTATTCTCCCCCTTACATCAGGGTCCCCATCCCCCCTCTTACTTCAGGGTCCCCATTCCCCCCTTACTTAAGGATCCCCAACCCCCATTACATCAGGGTCCCCATCCCCCTTCTTACATAAGGGTTCCCATCCCCCTCTTACATAAGGGTCTCCATCCCCCCTCTTACATCAGGGTCCCTATCCTCCCCTTCTCTTACATCACGGTCCCCATCCTCACCCCTCCTGCATCAGGGTCCCCATCCTCCCCCTCTTACATCAGGGTCCCCATCCTCCCCCTCTTACATCAGGGTCCCCATCCTCCCCCTCTTACATCAGGGTCCCCATCCTCCCCCTCTTACATCAGGGTCCCCATCCACCTTAGATCAGGGTCCCCATCCCCCCCTTACATCAGGGTCCCCATCCACCCACCTCTTACATCAGGGTCCCCATCCTCCCACCTCTAACATCAGGGTCCCAATCCTCCCCCTATTACATATCTTACAGCAGGGTCACTATCCTCCCCCCTCTTACATAAGGGTCCCCATCCTCCCCCTCTTACATAAGGGTCCCCATCCCCCCTCTTACATCAGGGTCCCTATCCTCCCCTTCTCTTACATCAGGATTCCCATCCTCCCACCTCTTACATCAAAGTCCCCATCCTCCCCCTCTTACATCAGGGTCCCCATCCCCCCCTTACATCAGGGTCCCCATCCACCCACCTCTTACATCAGGGTCCCATCCTCCCACCTCTAACATCAGGGTCCCTATCCTCCCCCCTATTACATATCTTACATCAGGGTCACTATCCTCCCCCCTCTTACATCAGGGTCCCCATCCTCCCCCCTCTTACATTGGGGTCCTCATCCTCCCCCCTCTTACATCAGGGTCCCCATCCTCCCCCCTCTTACATCAGGGTCCCTATCCTCCCCCCTGTTACACCAGGGTCCCCATTCCCCTCTCTTACATCTGGGTCCCCATCCCCCTTTACATCAGGGTCCCCATCCTCCCCCATTACATCAGGGTCCCCATCCTCCCCCCTCTTACATCAGGGTCCCCATCCTCCCCCCCTCTTACATCAGGGTCCCCATCCTCCCCCTTACATCGGGGTCCCCATCTCCCCTCTTACATCAGGGTCCCCATCCCCCTTACATCAGGGTCCCTATCCTCCCCCCTTTTACATCAGGGTCCCCATCCCCCCTCTTATATCAGGGTCCCCATTCTCCCTCCCTCTTACATCAGGGTCCCCATCCTCCCCCACTTACATCAGGGTCCCCATCCCCCCTCTTACTTCAGGGTCCCCATCCTCCCTCTTACTTCAGGGTCCCCATCCCCCTCTTAATTAAGGGTCCCAACCCCCTTACATCAGGGTCCCCATCCCCCCTCTTATATCAGGGTCCCCATCCCCCCCCTTACATGAGGGTCCCCACACCCTTCTTACTTAAGGGACCCCATCCTCCCCCTTACATCAGGGTCCCCATTCCCCCTCTTACATCAGGGTCCTCATCCTCCCTCCTTACATCAGGGTCCTCATCCCCCCCTCTTACAGCAGGGTCCCCATCCTCCCCCCTCTTACATCAGGGTCCCCATCCCCCCTCTTACATTGGGTCCCCAGGCCCCCTCTTACATCAGGGTCCCCATCCTCCCCCTTACATCAGGGTCCCCATCCTCCCTCTTACATCAGGGTCCCCATCCTCCCCACCTCTTACATCAGGGTCCCCATCCTCCCCCCTTACATAAGGGTCCCCATCCCCCCTCTTACATCACGGTCCCCATCCTCCCCCTCTTACATCTCTTATATCAGGGTCCCTATTCTCCCCCCTTACATCAGGGTCCCCATCCTCCCCCCTCTTATATCAGGGTCCCCATTCTTCCTCCCTCTTACATCAGGGTATCCATCCTCCCCCCTTACATCAGGGTCCCCATCCCCCTTCTTATTTCAGGGTCCCCATTCCCCCTTACTTAAGGGTCCCCAACCCCCATTACATCAGGGTCCCCATCCCCCCTCTTACATAAGGGTCCCCATCCCCCCTCTTACATAAGGGTCCCCATCCCCCGTCTTACATCAGGGTCCCTATCCTCCCCTTCTCTTACATCAGGATTCCCATCCTCCCACCTCTTACATCACAGTCCCCATCCTCCCCCCTCCTGCATCAGGGTCCCCATCCTCCCCCCTCTTACATCAGGATCCCCATCCTCCCCCTCTTACATCAGGGTCCCCATTCACCCCGCCTCTTACATCAGGGTCCCCATCCTCCCCCTCTTACATCAGGGTCCCCATCCACCTTAGATCAGGGTCCCCATCCCCCCTTACATCAGGGTCCCCATCCACCCACCTCTTACATCAGGGTCCCCATCCTCCCACCTCTAACATCAGGGTCCCTATCCTCCCCCCTATTACATATCTTACATCAGGGTCACTATCCTCCCTCCTCTTACATCAGGATGCCCATCCTCCCCCTCTTACATCAGGGTCCCCATCCTCCCCCCTCTTACATCTGGGTCCCCATTCTTCCCTCTATTACATCAGGGTCCCCATCCCCCTTACGTCAGGGTCCCCATCCCCCCTTACATCAGGGTCCCCATCCTCCCCCCCTTACATCGGGGTCCCCATCTCCCCACTTACATCAGGGTCCCCATCCCCCTTACATCAGGGTCCCTATCCTCCCCCCTTTTACATCAGGGTCCCCATCCCCCCTCTTATATCAGGGTCCCCATTCTCCCTCCCTCTTACATCAGGGTCCCCATCCTCCCCCACTTACATCAGGGTCCCCATCCCCCCTCTTACTTCAGGGTCCCCATCCCCCCTCTTACTTCAGGGTCCCCATCCCCCTCTTAATTAAGGGTCCCAACCCCCTTACATCAGGGTCCCCATCCCCCCTCTTATATCAGAGTCCCCATCCTCCCCCTTACATAAGGGTCCCCACACCCCTCTTACTTAAGGGACCCCATCCTCCCCCTTACATCAGGGTCCCCATCCCCCCTCTTACATCAGGGTCCTCATCCTCCCTCCTTACATCAGGGTCCTCATCCCCCCCTCTTACATCAGGGTCCCCATCCTCCCACCTCTTACAGCAGGGTCCCCATCCTCCCCCCTCTTACATCAGGGTCCCCATTCTCCCCCCTTACATCTCTTACATCAGGGTCCCCATCCTCCCCCCTTTTACATCAGGGTCCCCATCCCCCCTCTTACATTGGGTTCCCAGGCCGCATCTTACATCAGGGTCCCCATCCTCCCCCTTACATCAGGGTCCCCATCCTCCCTCTTACATCAGGGTCCCCATCCTCCCCACCTCTTACATCAGGGTCCCCATCCTCCCCCTTACATAAGGGTCCCCATCCTCCCCCCTCTTACATCAGGGTCCCTATCCTCCCCTCTTACATCAGGGTCCCCATCCTCCCGCCTCTTACATCAGGGTCCCCATCCTCCCCCTCTTACATCAGGGTCCCCATCCACCTTAGATCAGGGTCCCCATCCCCCTTACATCAGGGTCCCCATCCACCCACCTCTTACATCAGGGTCCCCATCCTCCCACCTCTAACATCAGGGTCCCTATCCTCCCCCCTATTACATATCTTACATAAGGGTCACTATCCTCCCCCCTCTTACATCAGGGTCCCCATCCTCCCCCTCTTACATCAGGGTCCCCATCCTCCCCCCTCTTACATCAGGGTCCCCATCCCCCCTTACATCAGGGACCCCATCCCCCTTACATCAGGGTCCCCATCCCCCCTTATATCAGGGTCCCCATCCTCCCCCTTCTTACATCAGGGTCCCCATCCCCCCTCTTACATCAGGGTCCCCATCCTCCCCCTTTTACATCAAGGTCCCCATCTTCCCCTTACATCAGGGTCCCCATCCTCTCCTTACATAAGGGTCCCCATCCTCGCCCTTACATCAGGGTCCCCATCCCCCCTTACATCAGGGTCCCCATCCCCCTCCCCCCTTACATCCGGGTCCCCACCCCCCCCTTACATCAGGGTCCACATCCTCCCCCCCTTACATCAGGGTCCCCATCCCCCCTTACATCAGAGTCCCCATCCTCCCCCCTTACATCAGGGCCCCAACCTCCCCCCTCTTACATTAGTGTCCCCATCCTCCCCCCTCTTACATCAGGGTCCCATTCTCCCCTCTCTTACATCAGGGTCCCCATCCCCCCTTACATCAGCGTCCCCACCCCCCCCCTTACATGAGGGTCCCCATCCTCCCCCTTTTACATCAGGGTCCCCATCCTCCCCCCTTACATCAGTGTCCCCAACCCCCTCTTACACATCAGGGTCCCAATCCCCCTCTTAAACATCAGGGTCCCCAACCCTCTCTTACATCAGGGTATCCCCCCTCTTACATCAGAGTCCCCATCCTCCCCCCTCTTACATCAGGGTCCCCATCCCCGTTACATCAGGGTCCCCATCCTCCCCCCTTACATCAGGGTCCCCATCCTCCCCCCTTACATCAGGGTCCCCATCCTCCCCCCTTACATCAGGGTCCCCATCCTCCCCCCTTACATCAGGGTCCCCATCCTCCTTCCCTTACATCAGGGTCCCCATCCCCCCATCTTACATCAAGGTCCCTATCCTCCCCCCTCTTACATCAGGGTCCCCATCCCCCTTACATCAGGATCCCCATTCCCCCTTACATCAGGGTCCCCATCCCCCTTACACCAGGGTCCCCATCCCCCTCTCTTACATCAGGGTCCCCATCCCCCTTACATCAGGGTCCCCATCCTCCCCCCTTACATCAGGGTCCCCATCCTCCCCCCTCTTACATCAGGGTCCCCACCCCCCTTACACCAGGGTCCCCATCCCCCTCTCTTACATCAGGGTCCCCATCCCCCTTACATCAGGGTCCCCATCCTCCCCCCTTACATCAGGGTCCCCATCCTCCCCCCCCTTACATCAGGGTCCCCATCCTCCCCCTTACATCAGGGTCCCCATCCCCCTTACATCAGGGTCCCTATCCTCCCCCCTTTTACATCAGGGTCCCCATCCCCCCTCTTATATCAGGGTCCCCATTCTCCCCCTTACATCAGGGTCCTCATTCTCCCTCCCTCTTACATCAGGGTCCCCATTCTCCCTCCCTCTTACATCAGGGTCCCCATCCTCCCCCACTTACATCAGGGTCCCCATCCCCCCTCTTACTTCAGGGTCCCCATCCCCCCTCTTACTTCAGGGTCCCCATCCCCCTCTTAATTAAGGGTCCCAACCCCCTTACATCAGGGTCCCCATCCCCCTCTTATATCAGGGTCCCCATCCTCCCCCTTACATTAGGGTCACCACACCCCTCTTACTTAAGGGACCCCATCCTCCCCCTTACATCAGGGTCCCCATCCCCCCTCCTACATCAGGGTCCTCATCCCCCCTCTTAAATCAGGGTCCCCATCCTCCCACCTCTTACAGCAGGGTCCCCATCCTCCCCCCTCTTACATCAGGGTCCCCATTCTCCCCCTTACATCTCTTACATCAGGGTCACCATCCTCCCCCCTTTTACATCAGGGTCCCCATCCTCCCCACCTCTTACATCAGGGTCCCCATCCCCCCTCTTACATTGGGTCCCCAGGCCCCCTCTTACATCAGGGTCCCCATCCTCCCCCCCTTACATCAGGGTCCCCATCCTCCCTCTTACATCAGGGTCCTCATCCTCCCCACCTCTTACATCAGGGTCCCCATCCTCCCCCCTCTTACATTGGGGTCCTCATCCTCCCCCCTCTTACATAAGGGTCCCCATCCCCCCTCTTACATCACGGTCCCCATCCCCCCCTCTTACATCACTTATATCAGGGTCCCTATTCTCCCCTCTTATATCAGGGTCCCCATTCTTCCTCCCTCTTACATCAGGGTCCCCATCCTCCCCCCTTACATCAGGGTCCCCATCCCCCCTCTTACTTCAGGGTCCCCATTCCCCCCTTACTTAAGGGTCCCCAACCCCCATTACATCAGGGTCCCCATCCCCCCTCTTACATAAGGGTCCCCATCCCCCCTCTTACATAAGGGTCTCCATCCCCCCTCTTACATCAGGGTCCCTATCCTCCCCTTCTCTTACATCAGGATTCCTATCCTCCCACCTCTTACATCACGGTCCCCATCCTCCCCCCTCCTGCATCAGGGTCCCCATCCTCCCCCCTCTTACATCAGGGTCCCCATCCTCCCCCTCTTACATCAGGGTCCCCATCCTCCCCCTCTTACATCAGGGTCCCCATCCACCTTAGATCAGGGTCCCCATCCCCCCCTTACATCAGGGTCCCCATCCACCCACCTCTTACATCAGGGTCCCCATCCCCCTTACATCAGGATCCCCATTCCCCCTTACATCAGGGTCCCCATCCCCCTTACACCAGGGTCCCCATCCCCCTCTCTTACATCAGGGTCCCCATCCCCCTTACATCAGGGTCCCCATCCTCCCCCCTCTTACATCAGGGTCCCCATCCTCCCCCCCTCTTACATCAGGGTCCCCATCCTCCCCCCTCTTACATCAGGGTCCCCATCCTCCCACTTACATCTGGGTCCCCATCTCCCCACTTACATCAGGGTCCCCATCCCCCTTACATCAGGGTCCCTATCCTCCCCCCTTTTACATCAGGGTCCCCATCCCCCCTCTTATATCAGGGTCCCCATTCTCCCTCCCTCTTACATCAGGGTCCCCATCCTCCCCCACTTACATCAGGGTCCCCATCCCCCCTCTTACTTCAGGGTCCCCATCCCCCCTCTTACTTCAGGGTCCCCATCCCCCTCTTAATTAAGGGTCCCAACCCCCTTACATCAGGGTCCCCATCCCCCTCTTATATCAGGGTCCCCATCCTCCCCCTTACATTAGGGTCCCCACACCCCTCTTACTTAAGGGACCCCATCCTCCCCCTTACATCAGGGTCCCCATCCCCCCTCTTACATCAGGGTCCTCATCCCCCCCTCTTATATCAGGGTCCCCATCCTCCCACCTCTTACATCAGGGTCCCCATTCTCCCCCCTTACATCTCTTACATCAGGGTCCCCATCCTCCCCACCTCTTACATCAGGGTCCCCATCCCCCCTCTTACATTGGGTCCCCAGGCCCCCTCTTACATCAGGGTCCCCATCCTCCCCCCCTTACATCAGGGTCCCCATCCTCCCTATTACATCAGGGTCCTCATCCTCCCCACCTCTTACATCAGGGTCCCCATCCTCCCCCCTCTTACATTGGGGTCCTCATCCTCCCCCCTCTTACATAAGGGTCCCCATCCCCCCTCTTACATCAGGGTTCCCATTCTCCCCCACTCTTACATCACGGTCCCCATCCCCCCCTCTTACATCACTTATATCAGGGTCCCTATTCTCCCCTCTTATATCAGGGTCCCCATTCTTCCTCCCTCTTACATCAGGGTCCCCATCCTCCCCCCTTACATCAGGGTCCCCATCCCCCCTCTTACTTCAGGGTCCCCATTCCCCCCTTACTTAAGGGTCCCCAACCCCCATTACATCAGGGTCCCCATCCCCCCTCTTACATAAGGGTCCCCATCCCCCCTCTTACATAAGGGTCTCCATCCCCCCTCTTACATCAGGGTCCCTATCCTCCCCTTCTCTTACATCAGGATTCCTATCCTCCCACCTCTTACATCACGGTCCCCATCCTCCCCCCTCCTGCATCAGGGTCCCCATCCTCCCCCCTCCTGCATCAGGGTCCCCATCCTCCCCCCTCCTGCATCAGGGTCCCCATCCTCCCCCCTCCTGCATCAGGGTCCCCATCCTCCCCCCTCTTACATCAGGGTCCCCATCCTCCCCCTCTTACATCAGGGTCCCCATCCTCCCCCTCTTACATCAGGGTCCCCATCCACCTTAGATCAGGGTCCCCATCCCCCCCTTACATCAGGGTCCCCATCCACCCACCTCTTACATCAGGGTCCCCATCCTCCCACCTCTAACATCAGGGTCCCAATCCTCCCCCTATTACATATCTTACATCAGGGTCACTATCCTCCCCCCTCTTACTTCAGGGTCCCCATTCCCCCCTTACTTAAGGGTCCCCAACCCCCATTACATCAGGGTCCCCATCCCCCCTCTTACATAAGGGTCCCCATCCCCCCTCTTACATAAGGGTCTCCATCCCCCCTCTTACATCAGGGTCCCTATCCTCCCCTTCTCTTACATCAGGATTCCTATCCTCCCACCTCTTACATCACGGTCCCCATCCTCCCCCCTCCTGCATCAGGGTCCCCATCCTCCCCCCTCCTGCATCAGGGTCCCCATCCTCCCCCCTCCTGCATCAGGGTCCCCATCCTCCCCCCTCTTACATCAGGGTCCCCATCCTCCCCCTCTTACATCAGGGTCCCCATCCTCCCCCTCTTACATCAGGGTCCCCATCCACCTTAGATCAGGGTCCCCATCCCCCCCTTACATCAGGGTCCCCATCCACCCACCTCTTACATCAGGGTCCCCATCCTCCCACCTCTAACATCAGGGTCCCAATCCTCCCCCTATTACATATCTTACATCAGGGTCACTATCCTCCCCCCTCTTACATAAGGGTCCCCATCCTCCCCCTCTTACATAAGGGTCCCCATCCCCCCTCTTACATCAGGGTCCCTATCCTCCCCTTCTCTTACATCAGGATTCCCATCCTCCCACCTCTTACATCTGGGTCCCCATCCTCCCCCCTCCTGCATCAGGGTCCCCATCCTCCCCCCCTTACATCAGGGTCCCCATCCACCCACCTCTTACATCAGGGTCCCATCCTCCCACCTCTAACATCAGGGTCCCTATCCTCCCCCTATTACATATCTTACATCAGGGTCACTATCCTCCCCCCTCTTACATCAGGGTCCCCATCCTCCCCCTCTTACATCAGGGTCCCCATCCTCCCCCCTCTTACATCAGGGTCCCCATCCCCCCCCCTCTTACATCAGGGTCCCCATCCTCCCCCCTCTTACATCAGGGTCCCCATTCCCCCCCCTCTTACATCAGGGTCACTATCCTCCCCCCTCTTACATCAGGGTCCCCATCCTCCCCCTCTTACATCAGGGTCCCCATCCTCCCCCCTCTTACATCAGGGTCCCCATCCTCCCCCCCTCTTACATCAGGGTCCCTATCCTCCCCCCCTGTTACATCAGGGTCCCCATCACCCTTACACCAGGGTCCCCATTCCCCTCTCTTACATCTGGGTCCCCATCCCCCTTTACATCAGGGTCCCCATCCTCCCCCATTACATCAGGGTCCCCATCCTCCCCCCTCTTACATCAGGGTCCCCATCCTCCCCCCCTCTTACATCAGGGTCCCCATCCTCCCCCTTACATCGGGGTCCCCATCTCCCCTCTTACATCAGGGTCCCCATCCCCCTTACATCAGGGTCCCTATCCTCCCCCCTTTTACATCAGGGTCCCCATCCCCCCTCTTATATCAGGGTCCCCATTCTCCCTCCCTCTTACATCAGGGTCCCCATCCTCCCCCACTTACATCAGGGTCCCCATCCCCCCTCTTACTTCAGGGTCCCCATCCTCCCTCTTACTTCAGGGTCCCCATCCCCCTCTTAATTAAGGGTCCCAACCCCCTTACATCAGGGTCCCCATCCCCCCTCTTATATCAGGGTCCCCATCCTCCCCCTTACATGAGGGTCCCCACACCCCTCTTACTTAAGGGACCCCATCCTCCCCCTTACATCAGGGTCCCCATCCCCCCTCTTACATCAGGGTCCTCATCCCCCCCTCTTACAGCAGGGTCCCCATCCTCCCCCCTCTTACATCAGGGTCCCCATCCTCCCCACCTCTTACATCAGGGTCCCCATCCCCCCTCTTACATTGGGTCCCCAGGCCCCCTCTTACATCAGGGTCCCCATCCTCCCCCTTACATCAGGGTCCCCATCCTCCCTCTTACATCAGGGTCCCCATCCTCCCCCCTTTTACATCAGGGTCCCCATCCTCCCCACCTCTTACATCAGGGTCCCCATCCCCCCTCTTACATTGGATCCCCAGGCCCCCTCTTACATCAGGGTCCCCATCCTCCCCCTTACATCAGGGTCCCCATCCTCCCCCCTTACATAAGGGTTCCCATCCCCCCTCTTACATCAGGGTTCCCATTCTCCCCCACTCTTACATCACGGTCCCCATCCTCCCCCTCTTACATCTCTTATATCAGGGTCCCTATTCTCCCCCCTTACATCAGGGTCCCCATCCTCCCCCCTCTTATATCAGGGTCCCCATTCTTCCTCCCTCTTACATCAGGGTATCCATCCTCCCCCCTTACATCAGGGTCCCCATCCCCCCTCTTACTTCAGGGTCCCCATTCCCCCTTACTTAAGGGTCCCCAACCCCCATTACATCAGGGTCCCCATCCCCCCTCTTACATAAGGGTCCCCATCCCCCCTCTTACATAAGGGTCCCCATCCCCCCTCTTACATAAGGGTCCCTATCCTCCCCTTCTCTTACATCAGGATTCCCATCCTCCCACCTCTTACATCACAGTCCCCATCCTCCCCCCTCCTGCATCAGGGTCCCCATCCTCCCCCCTCTTACATCAGGGTCCCCATCCTCCCCCTCTTACATCAGGGTCCCCATCCTCCCCTTCTCTTACATCAGGATTCCCATCCTCCCACCTCTTACATCACAGTCCCCATCCTCCCCCCTCCTGCATCAGGGTCCCCATCCTCCCCCCTCTTACATCAGGGTCCCCATCCTCCCCCTCTTACATCAGGGTCCCCATTCACCCCGCCTCTTACATCAGGGTCCCCATCCTCCCCCTCTTACATCAGGGTCCCCATCCACCTTAGATCAGGGTCCCCATCCCCCCTTACATCAGGGTCCCCATCCACCCACCTCTTACATCAGGGTCCCCATCCTCCCCCCTCTTACATCAGGGTCCCCATCCTCCCCCTCTTACATCAGGGTCCCCATTCACCCCGCCTCTTACATCAGGGTCCCCATCCTCCCCCTCTTACATCAGGGTCCCCATCCACCTTAGATCAGGGTCCCCATCCCCCCTTACATCAGGGTCCCCATCCACCCACCTCTTACATCAGGGTCCCCATCCTCCCACCTCTAACATCAGGGTCCCTATCCTCCCCCCTATTACATATCTTACATCAGGGTCACTATCCTCCCCCCTCTTACATAAGGGTCCCCATCCTCCCCCTCTTACATAAGGGTCCCCATCCCCCCTCTTACATCAGGGTCCCCATCCTCCCCCTCTTACATCAGGGTCCCCATCCTCCCCCCTCTTACATCTGGGTCCCCATTCTTCCCTCTCTTACATCAGGGTCCCCATCCCCCTTACATCAGGGTCCCCATCTCCCCATCCCCCCTTACATCAGGGTCCCCATCCTCCCCCCCTTACATCGGGGTCCCCATCTCCCCACTTACATCAGGGTCCCCATCCCCCTTACATCAGGGTCCCTATCCTCCCCCCTTTTACATCAGGGTCCCCATCGCCCCTCTTATATCAGGGTCCCCATTCTCCCTCCCTCTTACATCAGGGTCCCCATCCTCCCCCACTTACATCAGGGTCCCCATCCCCCCTCTTACTTCAGGGTCCCCATCCCCCCTCTTACTTCAGGGTCCCCATCCCCCTCTTAATTAAGGGTCCCAACCCCCTTACATCAGGGTCCCCATCCCCCCTCTTATATCAGGGTCCCCATCCTCCCCCTTACATAAGGGTCCCCACACCCCTCTTACTTAAGGGACCCCGTCCTCCCCCTTACATCAGGGTCCCCATCCCCCCTCTTACATCAGGGTCCTCATCCTCCCTCCTTACATCAGGGTCCTCATCCCCCCCTCTTACATCAGGGTCCCCATCCTCCCACCTCTTACAGCAGGGTCCCCATCCTCCCCCCTCTTACATCAGGGTCCCCATTCTCCCCCCTTACATCTCTTACATCAGGGTCCCCATCCTCCCCCCTTTTACATCAGGGTCCCCATCCTCCCCACCTCTTACATCAGGGTCCCCATCCCCCCTCTTACATTGGGTCCCCAGGCCCCATCTTACATCAGGGTCCCCATCCTCCCCCTTACATCAGGGTCCCCATCCTCCCTCTTACATCAGGGTCCCCATCCTCCCCCCTTACATAAGAGTCCCCATTCTCCCCCACTCTTACATCACGGTCCCCATCCTCCCCCTCTTACATCTCTTATATCAGGGTCCCTATTCTCCCCCCTTACATCAGGGTCCCCATCCTCCCCCCTCTTATATCAGGGTCCCTATTCTTCCTCCCTCTTACATCAGGGTATCCATCCTCCCCCTTAAATCAGGGTCCCCATCCCCCCTCTTACTTCAGGGTCCCCATTCCCCCCTTACTTAAGGGTCCCCAACCCCCATTACATCAGGGTCCCCATCCCCCCTCTTACATAAGGGTCCCCATCCCCCCTCTTACATAAGGGTCCCCATCCCCCCTCTTACATAAGGGTCCCCATAGCCCCTCTTACATCAGGGTCCCTATCCTCCCCTTCTCTTACATCAGGATTCCCATCCTCCCACCTCTTACATCACGGTCCCCATCCTCCCCCCTCCTGCATCAGGGTCCCCATCCTCCCCCCTCTTACATCAGGGTCCCCATCCTCCCCCTCTTACATCAGGGTCCCCATCCTCCCGCCTCTTACATCAGGGTCCCCATCCTCCCCCTCTTACATCAGGGTCCTCATCCACCTTAGATCAGGGTCCCCATCCCCCTTACATCAGGGTCCCCATCCACCCACCTCTTACATCAGGGTCCCCATCCACCCACCTCTTACATCAGGGTCCCCATCCTCCCACCTCTAACATCAGGGTCCCTATCCTCCCCCTATTACATATCTTACATCAGGGTCACTATCCTCCCCCCTCTTACATCAGGATCCCCATCCTCCCCCTCTTACATCAGGGTCCCCATCCTCCCCCCTCTTACATCTGGGTCCCCATTCTCCCCTCTCTTACATCAGGGTCCCCATCCCCCTTACATCAGGGTGCTCATCCTCCCCCTTACATCAGGGTCCCCATTCTCCCCCCTCTTACATCAGGGTCCCCATCCTCCCCCCTCTTACATCAGGGTCCCCATCCCCCTTACATCAGGGTCCCCATCCCCCCTTACATCAGGGTCCCCATCCCCCTTACATCAGGGTGCTCATCCTCCCCCTTACATCAGGGTCCCCACCCCCCTTACATCAGGGTCCCCATTCTCCCCCCTCTTACATCAGGGTCCCCATCCTCCCCCCCCTTACATCAGGGTCCCCATCCTCCACCCTCTTACATCAGGGTCCCCATCCTCCCCCCCTTACATCAGGGTCCCCATCCTCCCCCCCCTTACATCAGGGTCCCCATCCTCCACCCTCTTACATCAGGGTCCCCATCCTCCCCCCCTTACATCAGGGTCCCCATCCTCCACCCCCTTACATCAGGGTCCCCATCCCCCCTTACATCAGGGTCCCTATCCTCCCCCCTTTTACATCAGGGTCCCCATCGCCCCTCTTATATCAGGGTCCCCATTCTTCCTCCCTCTTACATCAGGGTCCCCATCCTCCCCCCTTTACATCAGGGTCCCCATCCCCCCTCTTACATCAGGGTCCCCATCCCCCCTCTTACATCAGGGTCCTCATCCTCCCCCCTTACATCAGGGTCCCCATCCCCCCTCTTACATCAGGGTCCTCATCCCCCCTTACATCAGGGTCCTCATCCCCCCTTACATCAGGGTCACCATCCCCCCCTTACATCAGGGTCCCCATCCTCCCCCCTCTTACATCTCTTACATCAGGGTCCCCATCACCCCCTTACATCAGGGTCCCCATCCTCCTACCTCTTACATCAGGGTCCCCATCCTCCCCACCTCTTACATCAGGGTCCCCATCCCCCCTCTTACATCAGGGTCCCCAGGCCCCCTTTTACATCAGGGTCCCTATCCTCCCACTTCTATACCGGGCACTTAGACACCTTCCTGCCCAGGCCCATTTTCAGCTTTCAGCGCTGTAGCAATTTGAATGACAATTGTGCGGTCATACAACACTGTACACAAACACATTTTTTATCACTTTGTTCAAACTAATAGAGCTTTCTTTTGGTGGTATTTGATTTTTATTTTTTGCGCAACAAATTAAAAAAGACCGAAAATTTTGAAAAAAAAGTTTTTCTTTGTTTCTGTTAAAATTTTTTGTAAATAAGTATGTTTTCTTCTTCAATAACGGGCACTGATAATTCGACACTGATGGGCACAGATGAGGTGGCACCAATGAGTTGGCACTGATGAGGTGGCACTGGCGGGCACTGATGATGGGCACTGATAGGTGGCACTGATGCGCACTGATAAGTGGCACACATAGGTGGCACTGATAGGCACTCATAGGCGGCACTGATGGGTATTTATGGGTGGCACTGATAGGTGGCACAGATGGGCACTGATGGGCACTGATAGGTGGGCACTGATGGGCATGGATGGGCACTGATAGGTGGCACTAATGGACACTGATGGGTGGCACTGATGACATTGATGGGTGGCATTACTGGGCATTACTGATGTCATTTGTTACATAATGGTGCCAGTCAATGCCCATTTGTGGGCACTGATTGGCACAGATTGGGCATTCTTTTGCACATGTGGATGGCCATGGGGTACATACCTGGCCATCTACATGTTGCCCCCTTCCCTGGTGGTCCTGGCAGCTTTCCTAGTGGTCCAGTGTGGGCATCGGCGGGGGGGCTGCACTGATAAACAATCAGTGCAGACCCCCCATCAGAAGAGCCGCCGATCGGCTCTCCTCTACTCGCATTTGTCAGGCGCGAGTGAGGAAAAGCCGAGCAACGGCTTTTCCTGTTTACATCATGATCAGCCGTGATTGGTCACGGCTGATCACGTGATAAAGAGCCTCCGATGGGCGCACGGCGGCTGTTATCCTGAAGGAAGTCATATGACGCCCAATCAGGATAACTGAACCATCACCCGTCATTTTGCTATAGGCCGGGCAGGAAGTGGTTAAAGAAATCCAAAGCTCACCAAAAGGTCATATAAGGAGGATCACTATAGTATGGTATGTGGGACTTTATTATTAAATAAGTAAGATAAAAAATGGACACAAAAGAATTCTAAAACCCACTTCCAATGTCAATGTTGTCAAAACAACTTCCCCTTGTCCTCCCCGTCCATCTCTTACTGCCTCCACCAAAACAAATGCTAATGGCTGCTGTTCTACACAGGTCCTTATTATTATGTGGCTTCACCCCAGGAGGTTAAAGTTGACTTTCCCTATGTAAATGTTTTCCTAATAATAATGGCCAAATGTAAAGCCCAAGACTTGCATGTACAACTGTCAATATGGCACAACAAAGCCCACAGATCACAAATGTTTCCTTTTGTAATAAGCTATTGAGCAACTCACAGTAAATATCTAATGTCGCGTACACACATTGGACTTTTCGTCTACAAAAGTCCGACGGACGCCGACGGACTAAAGCTGGCTGACAATCCGATCGTGTGTGGGCTTCCCCGGACTTTTAGCGGACTTTTCCAGCCACAAATCTGACGGACTTTAGATTTGAAACATGCTTCAAATCTTTACGTCGTAACTACGCCGGACCCAGAAATCCGCTCGTCTGTGTGCTAGTACGACGGACAAAAACCCACGCTAGGGCAGCTATTGGCTACTGGCTATCAACTTCCTTATTTTAGTCCAGTGTACGTCATCACGTACGAATCCGTCTGACTTTTGTGTGGTCGTATGTAGGCAAGTCCGTTCGTAAGAAAGTCTGCCGCAAGTCCGCCAAAAGTCCGACAAAAGTCAGTCGAAAGTCTGTCGGACAGGCTGTCAAACTTTTGTAGCCGAAAAGTCCGACCGTGTGTACGCGGCATTAGCCATTTGTTATAGCCAAGGCAGGGCCACTTTACAAACTCCATGAAATATATTGTAGTTACAGGACACCTGAGGCCGACTGGTGGTGTTACAGAGACATCAGACATACCCTTGAAGATTGTCTATCTACTTGCTGACCAGACCTTTTCTGTTTACAGGTTTAAATCAATATTTTTTACTAGAAAATGACTTATAACCCCCAAATGTTTTCTATCTATCTATCTATCTATCTATCTATCTATCTATCTATCTATCTATCTATCTATCTATCTATCTATCTATTTGAGAGTAATTTGGTTTCAGAGCGTTTTGCAAGACAAGCAAAATTTTTTAATAATTTGTGACTTGATATACAAGCGATGTCTTGATATACAAGTAGCGTCATGTCACAACCGAGTATAAAAGAGAAGAGAGGCGCCTCTAAGTGTAGCAATATGGTTACATTTAATGGAGGTACAACATTTAGCAACTCCCATGGTTGATGATTAACCACTTGCTTACTGGGCACAAAAAGGATCACTAAAGAGTTTTTTTTTTAACTGCTTCCCGACCGCCTAACGCAGATATACTGTGGCAGAAGGGCTTGTACAGGCAAAATCACGTACCTGTACGTTCCCCCCTTAAAAGGCGGTCGGCGGGCGCGCGGCAAGCTCCGTGAGTCGGGTCGCGGGTCCCGCGGACTCGATCGCCACGGGGATACCCACGATCGCCTCACGGCTCACGGGGAGGAAGAACGGGGAGATGCTGATGTAAACAAGCATCTCCCCATTCTGCCTAGTGACAAGTGTCACTCGATCTCTGCTCCCTGTCATCGGAGCAGAGATCAGTGATGTCACTCACACAGCGCACCCCCCCTGACAGTTAGTAATCACTCCCTAGTACTGATTTAACCCCTCCCCGCCCCCTAGTGGTTAACCCCTTCACTGCCAGTGTCATTTACACAGGAATCAGTGCATTTTTATAGCATTGATTGCTGTATAAATGACAATGGTCCCAAAAATGTATCAAAAATGTCTGATGTGTCCGCCATAATGTCGTAGTCACAATAAAATTCGCTGATCGCCACCATTTAAAAAAAAAAATTTTAATAAGAATGCCAAAAAACTATCCCCTATTTTGTAAACGCTATAACTTTTGCGCAAACCGATCAATAATCGCTTATTGCGATTTTTTTACCAAAAATATGTAGAAGAATACGTATCGGCCTAAACTGGGGAAAACAAATGTTTTTTCATATATTTTTGGGGGATATTTATTATAGCAAAAAGTAAAAAATAATGCATTTTTTCAAAATTGTCGCTCTATTTTTGTTTATAGCGCAAAAAATAAAAACCGCAGAGGCGATCAAATACCACCAAAAGAAAGCTCTATTTGTGGGGAAAAAAGGACGTTAATTTTGTTTGGGAGCCACGTCGCATGACCACGCAATTGTCAGTTAAAGCCACGCAGCGCCGAATTGCAAAAAGTGCTCTGGTCAGGAAGGGGGTAAATTCCTCCGGGGCTGAAGTGGTTAAATAACAAACATGTTATACTTACCTCCACTGTGCAGCTCGTTTTGCACAGAGTGGCCCCGAACCTGGTCTTCTGGGGTCCCTCGGCGGCTGTCTCGGCTCCCCCCCGCAAGGACTCAACACCTTCATGTGAGCTCCCTCGCATGGTGATGAGTGCTTGCGGGCGCGCTCCCGTGATACAGCCGGCGGCCATAGCTGCTCACTGTATCACTCGGCCCCGCCCCCCCTGCACACCGCTCATTGGATGTGATTGACAGCAGCGCGAGCCAATGGCTGCTGCTGCTTTCAATCCATTCACTCTAACCAATCAACGGCCAGGCTGAGCGGCGAAGAGGATGTCGGGGGCGAGCGCGGGACTTTTGAGGGGTCAGGTAAGTAAAACTGGGGGACTGGGGGGGCCGGTATTGTCAGATGAATGCATAGAATGCATTAAGGTGAAAACTTTTACCTTTACAAACCCTTTAAACCCCCTCCTGCCCAGACCAATTTTCAGCTTTCAGCGCTGACGCACTTTGAATGACAATTGCGCGGTCATACAACACTGTACCCAAATGAAATTTTTATCACTTTTTTCCCACAAATAGAGCTTTCTTTTGGTGGTATTTAATCACAGCTGGGATTTTTTTTTTTCCTAAACAAACAAAAAAACATTTTTGAAAAAAAAAATCATGTTTCATAGTTTGTTATAAAATTTTGCAAACAGGTAATTTTCTCCTTCATTGATATGCGCTGATGAGGCGGCACTGGTGGGCACTGATGGGCACAGATGAGGTGGCACTGATGGGGACAGATAAGGCGGCACTGATGGCCACTGATAAGATGGCACTGATGGGTGGCACGGATGGGTGGCACTGATGGGCACTGATAGGTACCAGTGATAGATGGCACTGACAGGTGGCACTGATTTACATGATGGACACTGTTAGGTGGCACTGATGTGCAGCACTGTTGTTGAGGCACTGATTGTGGGCATTGATATGTGGCACTGTGGGCACTGATGGGTGGCACTGTGGGCACTGATTGGTGGCACTGGTAGGCGGCACTGTTGTCTACTGCTAGGTGGCACTGGCAGGGGGCACAGGTGGGCACTGAGGATCTGGCAGTAGCTCGCCCTGATTGGGACTGATGTCCCTCTCACAGCCACTGGTGATCGGCTTTATTTTTTCTCCTCACACTGTCAGCGCAAGGAGAAAAAATAGCCGATTACCGGCTCTGTTGACATCACATGTTCAGCTGTCATTGGCTGACAGCTGATCACGTGCTAAGGGGTCGGGATCGACCCCTTACTCCGATCTGTGGTCCAGCGAGTATCATAGACTCGCTGATCACAGAGCGCCCCACGCACCCTGAAGGGGTGCGCAGGCCGCTCGGGCATGGGAGGACGTCAATAGACGTACTCCTGGCAAAGCAGGTCTGCGCTGTAGCCGTCATTTGGCTATAGTGCAGATCTGAAGTATGTGGTCATCTGGGGTAAAGCTGTCCACATAGACCATCCTCCGCACCACCATCAACGTCATCCCTTCCACTTCCATCCCTTCCGCCAATTGCAGACTGACAGCGGTGAGAGCCGGTGGTGCAGAGGACAGTCTATGTGGACAGCTTTACCCCGGATGTCTGCATACTTAGATGTGCCGGTTTTAATCATCAACCATTATTGCTACACTTAGAGGCACCTCTCTTCTCTTTTATACTCTGGAGCTCCTGATGGATTTTGCTTCTAATCCCCTTTGTGGAGGCTTCCATTAGTGGATGGACATTTTATGGTTATACAACCGATCACATTGCTATAATCTTTTTATATGGACTATAAACTGAAGGACTTATGAATAAATGGTTGTGGAACGAATCATCTGAGTTTCCATTATATCTTATGGGGAAATTCACTTTGATATACAAGTGCTTTGGATTACAAGCATTTTTCAGGAACGAATTATGCTCGCAATCCAAGGTTTTACTATGTATGTATGTATGTATGTATATGTATGTGTATATATATATATATATATATATATATATATATATATATTTATTTATATATACTTAGCAGAGACTCTAGGGAATAAAATGGCGATCATTGCAATTTTTATGTTACACAGTATTTGTGCAGCATTTTTTCATTAAAAAAAAATAATGACTAAAAAAACACAATATATACCCCAATTTTTTTTGCAAAATATGAAAGATGAAGTTACGCCGAGTAAATAGATAACTAACATGTCACGCTTCAAAATTGCGCACGCTTGTGGAATGGCAACAAACTATGGTACTTAGAAATCTCCATAGGCAACGCTTTCATTTTTTTTTTTACAGCTTACCTGCTTAGAGCTACAGAGGTGGTCTAGCACTAGAAGTATTGCTCTTGCTCTAATGTTCGCTGGGATACCTCACATGTGTGGTGCGAACACCGTTTACATACACCTGCGCAACCCATAAATGCGTTCGCTTCTGCGAGCAAGCACAGAGGGATAGGGGCGCTTTCAATTATTTTTTTTACTTATTTATTTTATTTTTTATTTTTGATCAATTTTATTCCTATTACAAGGAATGTAAACATCCCAAACATAAGCACCTTGTAATAGAAATAAGGGATGACAGATCCTCTTTTTAGAGAGCTCTGGGGTCAAAAAGACCCCAAAACACTCCTTTACCTTAAAAGCAAAAGATCAAAACATTTATTTCTATTTTTTGATCTTTTGCTTTAAAAAAAATTGTTTACACCCTCGATCGGAAGTGACGTCATGATGTCGTTCTGGTCCTCCAAGGCCATAGACTGGATCAAAGACGAACTGGTCTTGGTTTGCCTCTGTGACCATCCGGCTGCCCTGTCAGATAGATTCTCGGGTGCCCTGGTGAAAACAGTAAACCCGAGAAACACCGGCGATCAGCGGGGTGGGGGAGATGTCCCTTCTGAAAGCAATCCAGTGGCTAATGAGCCCCTCTGAGCTCTTTCATGAGAAAGCCAGCCACAGGCTGAAAAAAAAAACAAGATTATGGCTGATAACTTCAGCCATAACCTCATAACCTTGGTAAACCTCTTGCAAACCGCAACATATATATACGTATTGCGGGTGTCAAGTGGTTATGGTCCAACCTGAATTGGGTTGAACATTAATAGAGCAGCAGTTACATGCAACATGCAAAACGCCCGCGCTAGAGCGTCACTCTATACAAAATCCATCATAAGTTCACTGCAGCAAGCTTTGTCACTGATAAGAGAAGTCCATCATGGGAGTTTTGCTTCCCCTTACCATACGCCATGGATGTATGCCAGAGTCTCACTGGAATCACTGCATCAATGGAAGAGTGAGCAGCACATCCACTAGACTGGTGGCACCTCACAATGGCGGCAGGTGGGCCAATGACTTCCAGGTCAGAATTGCATCCACTGATTGGTGGACTTGGTCAGAACTCCAAA
This sequence comes from Aquarana catesbeiana, assembly GCF_042186555.1. Classification (NCBI taxonomy): domain Eukaryota; kingdom Metazoa; phylum Chordata; class Amphibia; order Anura; family Ranidae; genus Aquarana; species Aquarana catesbeiana. The sequence continues at coordinate 634,419,635 of NC_133328.1, forward strand.
GTTTTAGAGTTCTCACCAGAGCCAGAGACCAAGAGGAAATCATCCAATGGAGATGAATGTTTCTGTGACAACATCATAAGATTGATTTTCCCTTACCTTGTGGAAATCTTCTCTCACTTCCTGTTGCGTTTCCAGGACAGAAAGTGAAGGGAAATTTCTCCAAAGGGATAAAGGTGATGGATTGGCCAAGCATGTCTCCAGACCTAAACCCTATTGAGCATCTGTGGGACATCCTCAAATGGAAGATGGAGGAGCACAAGGTCTCTAACATCCACCAGAACCGTGATGTCATCATGGAGGAGTGGAAGAGGACTCCAGTGGCAACCTGTGAAGCTCTGGGGAACTCCATGCCCATAAATTGCAGGAAAATAATGGGGGCCACACAAAATATTGACACTTTGGGCCCAATTTGGACATTTTCACTTATGGGTGTAGTCACTTTTGTTGCCAGCGGTTTAGACATTAATGGCTGTGTGTTGAGTTATTTTGAGGGGACAGCAAATTTACACTGTTATACAAGCTGTACACTCACTACTTTACATTGTAGCAAAGTGTCATTTCTTCAGTGTTGTCACATGAAAAGATAGAAAAAAATATTTACAAAAATGTGAGGGGTGTCGTCTCCCAGTCTCACCGTGCTCGTGCACCCATGGGGGTGCACCGATCGGAGGCACACCGTGTCCCTGGGACACAGCGCGACCCTGATCTTGGTAGAGAGCCAATGATGCGGCTCTTTACCCATGTGATCAGCTGTGTCCAATCACAGCTGATCACATGTAAACAAGGAAATGCCGGTAATCGGCTCTCCTCACGTCACACTGACAGAGTATGTGAAGAGGACAGCCAATCAGTGGCATCTCCTCACAAGGGAGATCTGTACAGATAATCCAGGCACTGATCATCAGTGCAGCCCCAACAGTGCCCAGCAGTGAGGCCAGTCAGTGCCCAGAAGTTATGCCAATTTGTACCCTATAGTCATGCCAATCTGTGCTCATTAGTGATAAAAGTCAGTGCTGCCTTTCAGTGCCCATCAGTGTCACCTATCCGTGCCGCATATTAGTGCCCATCAGTGCGGCATATTAGTGCCCCGTCATCAGTGCCCATCAGTGCCCCCTCATCAGTGCCCATTAGTACAGCCTCATCAGAGCACACCAGTGAAGGAGAAAAATTACTTATTTACAAAAAACTAAAAACTATGAAAAATTTTTATTTTCTTTTAAAATTGGTCTTTTTTTAGCAAAAAATAAAAACCCCAGCGGTGATTAAATACCACCAAAAGAAAGCTCTATTTGTGTGAAAAAAAGATAAAAACGTCCTTTGGGTACAGTGTAGCATGACCGCGTAATTGTCATTCAAAGTGTGACAGCGCTGAAAGCTAAAAATTGGCCTGGGCAGGAAAGTGCCCGGTATTGAAGTGGATAATCCTTCCCTACTTTATCCAAAAACACTTTAAAATATGGACCATGCATATGTAACATTTTTTATAATATGTTACTGATGTCATGATTCGACATTCTTCCAAATTCATTATTTTCACTTCCAGGCAGAGAAAAGTTAAAGCACATTTTCTGTGCGAGAGGGACTGTCCATGGCCAATTTTTGTCATTAAACACGGGGAGTGGTGGCCCTGAAACGCGTTGCCACCCGCCCATCCCTGTGAAATGAGAATGAGGGAAAAATGAAGAGGAAGGAGGGACAGAGGGACAAATCAGGGTCCTCAAAATCCGGGACAGTCCCTCAAAATCTGGGACAGTTGGGAGTTATGGGTTTGGAATGCTGTTACATCTATGTCCACATGCTGCTACAAAATGTCATGGATGACTTATGAGATTCAAACAGCATGGCTGGTGGCTGGCCTGTGTCTTTTCACACCAGATTTGGGTTCCCGGTTCTCATTATTATCACAAATTCTTCATCGGTTGGAATATTCTGATTAGAACATAAATACTATACTTCAGTTGGGATTGTTCATCTTTACTTTTCCTATAACTGATAATAAGAATGACATTATGAATCACTTCGCTCACATAAGAGGAAGGAGAAGGTCAATGATTGGATATGGAAACACTTTAAAACAATGTCAGGGGTGAAGCACTTCTCAGTGCAGGGTTAGGTGGGATATAATCTAATTTCATATCAAGTAGAGAAAGTTTTATGTTTTAAGACAAAGGCATTAGAAAGATATTATTTAAAGCCACGCCTTAGACTGGGGCGCCTGCAGATTGAAAATACTTTCCAAAGGCGCCCTGGCTGTAAAACAGCTTGAGAAACACTTTGCTGTGTATGTGGAGCTGATAGAAAGAATATTCTACCTTTGTTCAATAGTACCATCTAGTGGGCAAAATTGATATTGCAAAACTCCAGCCTTCATGCTGCCATGATTTTGCTAAAACTTTATTTCTCAACCAGGGAACCCCCAGAGGCTCCAATGTAAGGGGACACTATTACACTGACCACCAATGTAAGGGGACACTTCTACACTGACCACCAATGTAAGGGGACACTTCTACACTGACCACCAATGTAAGGGGACACTTCTACACTGACCACCAATGTAAGGGGACACTTCTACACTGACCACCAATGTAAGGGGACACTTCTACACTGACCACCAATGTAAGGGGTCACTTCTACACTGACCACCAATGTAAGGGGTCACCTCTACACTGACGACCAATGTAAGGGGACACTTCTACACTGACCACCAATGTAAGGGGTCACTTCTACACTGACCACCAATGTAAGGAGTCACTTCTACACTGACCACCAATGTAAGGGGTCACTTCTAAACTGACCACCAATGTAAGGGGTCACCTCTACACTGACCACCAATGTAAGGGGTCACTTCTACACTGACCACCAATGTCAGGCTGGGTTTACACTAGAGCATGGAGCGTCTCACAGCAGGGGGTCTGCGTCTCCACTCACTGGTTCAGGTCCGATTTCAGCCAGAATTTTGGGCTGAATTTGGACCTGAAACGGACCAAAGACGCACAGGACTCCTGTAGAATTTGCAACGGAGCCGCTCCGGAGATGTGTGAACCAGCTCCATAGAGAGCCGGCCACAGTTTCCTGATATGTGAATTGGATGAGAGGAAACCCTCATCCAATTCACAAATGTGTGAACCCAGTCTAAGAGGTCACCTAAACTCACCACCAATGTAAGGGGTCACCTCTACATGACCACCAATGTAAGGGGTCACCTCTACACGACCACCAATGTAAGGGGTCACTTCTACACTGACCACCAATGTAAGGGGTCACTTCTACACTGACCACCAATGTAAGGAGACACTTCTATGTTAACCAATGTAAGGGGACACTTCTACGTTAACCACCAATGTAAGAGGAAAGCTCTACACTGACGACCAATGTAAGGGGGTTCTTCTACACTGACCACCAATGTAAGCGGACATGTCTATGTTGACCACCAATGTAAAGGGTTACTTCTACACTGGCCACCAATGTAAGGGGTCACTTCTACACTGACCACCAATGTAAGGGGTCACTTCTACACTGACCACCAATGTAAGAGGTCATCCCCACATGACCATCAATGTAGGGGGGTCTTCTACACTGATCACCAATGTGAGGAGACACTTCTATGTTGACTAATGTAAGGGGTCACCTCTACACTACCCAACAATGTACGGGGTCACTTCTACACTGACCACCAATGTAAGGGGTCACTTCTACACTGACCACCAATGTAAGGGGTCACTTCTACACTGACCACCAATGTAAGGGGTCACTTCTACACTGACCACCAATGTAAGGGGACACTTCTACACTGACCATCAATGTAAGGAGTCACTTCTACACTGACCACCAATGTAAGGGGTCACTTCTAAACTGACCACCAATGTAAGGGGTCACCTCTACACTGACCACCAATGTAAGGGGTCACTTCTACACTGACCACCAATGTCAGGCTGGGTTTACACTAGAGCATGGAGCGTCTCACAGCAGGGGGTCTGCGTCTCCACTCACTGGTTCAGGTCCAATTTCAGCCAGAATTTTGGGCTGAATTTGGACCTGAAACGGACCAAAGACGCACAGGACTCCTGTAGAATTTGCAACGGAGCCGCTCCGGAGATGTGTGAACCAGCTCCATAGAGAGCCGGCCACAGTTTCCTGATATGTGAATTGGATGAGAGGAAACCCGCATCCAATTCACAAATGTGTGAACCCAGTCTAAGAGGTCACCTAAACTCACCACCAATGTAAGGGGTCACCTCTACATGACCACCAATGTAAGGGGTCACCTCTACACGACCACCAATGTAAGGGGTCACCTCTACACGACCACCAATGTAAGGGGTCACCCCCACATGACCATCAATGTAAGGGGGGTCTTCTACACTGACCACCAATGTAAGGGGTCACCTCTACACTAACCACCAATGTAAGGGGTCACTTCTACACTGACCACCAATGTAAGGAGACACTTCTATGTTAACCAATGTAAGGGGACACTTCTACGTTAACCACCAATGTAAGAGGAAAGCTCTACACTGACGACCAATGTAAGGGGGTTCTTCTACACTGACCACCAATGTAAGCGGACATGTCTATGTTGACCACCAATGTAAAGGGTTACTTCTACACTGGCCACCAATGTAAGAGGTCATCCACACATGACCATCAATGTAGGGGGGTCTTCTACACTGATCACCAATGTGAGGAGACACTTCTATGTTGACTAATGTAAGGGGTCACCTCTACACTACCCAACAATGTACGGGGTCACTTCTACACTGACCACCAATGTAAGGGGTCACTTCTACACTGACCACCAATGTAAGGGGACACTTCTACACTGACCATCAATGTAAGGGGTCACTTCTACACTGACCACCAATGTAAAGGGGCACTTCTACACTGACCACCAATGTAAGGGGTCACCTCTACACCGACCACCAATGTACGAGGCCACCTCTACACCGACCACCAATGTACGGGGTCACTTCTACACTGACCACCAATGGAAGGGGTCACCTTTACACTGAAAACCAATGTAAGGGGACACTTCTACACTGAAAACCAATGTAAGGGGACATTTCTACACTGACCACCAATGTAAGGGGACACTTCTACACTGACCACCAATGTAAGGGGTCACTTCTACACTGACCACCAATGTAAGAGGTCACTTCTACACTGACCACCAATGTACAGGGTCACTTCTACACTGACCACCAATGTAAGGGGTCACCTTTACACTGACCACCAATGTAAGGGGACACTTCTACACTGACCACCAATGTAAGAGGTCACTTCTACACTGACCACCAATGTAAGGAGTCACTTCTACACTGACCACCAATGTAAGGGGTCACTTCTACACTGACCACCAATGTAAGGGGTCATTTCTACACTGACCACCAATGTAAGAGGTCACCCCCACATGACCATTAATGTAGGGGAGTCTTCTACACTGACCACCAATGTGAGGAGACACTTCTATGTTGACTAATGTAAGAGGTCACCTCTACACTAACCACCAATGTACAGGGTCACTTCTACACTGACCACCAATGTAAGGGGAAACTTCTACACTGACCATCATTGTGAGGGGTCACTTCTACACTGACCACCAATGTAAGGGGTCACTACTACACTGACCACCAATGTAAGGGGTCACCTTTACACTGACCACCAATGTATGGGGTCACTTCTACACTAACTACCAATGTAAGGGGTCACTTCTACACTGACCACCAATGTAAGGGGTCTACACTGACCACCAATGTAAGGGGACACTTCTACACTGACCACCAATGTAAGAGGTCACTTCTACACTGACCACCAATGTAAGAGGTCACTTCTACACTGACCACCAATGTAATAGGTCACTTCTACACTGACCACCAATGTAAGGGGTCTCCTCTACACCAATCACCAATGTAAGGGGTCACTTCTACACTGATCACCAATGTAAGGGGTCTCCTCTACACCAACCACCAATGTAAGGGGTCACTTCTACACTGACCACCAATGTAAGGGGTCATTTCTACACTGATCACCAATGTAAGGGGTCACTTCTACACTGACCACCAATGTCAGGCTGGGTTCACACTAGAGCATGGAGCGGCTCACAGCAGGGGGTCCGCATCTCCATTCACTGTTTCGGGTCCCATTTCAGACAGAATTTTGGGCTGAATTCGGACCTGAAACTGACCAAAAGATGCACAGGACTCCTGTGGAATTTACATCGGAGCCGCTCCGGAGATGTGTGAACCAGCTCCATAGAGTGCCGGTCACAGTTTCCTGATATGTGAATTGGATGAGGGGAAACCCGCATCCAATTTGCAAATGTGTGAACCCAGTCTAAGGGGTCACCTAAACTCACCACCAATGTAAGGGGTCACTTCTACACGACCATCAATGTAAGGGGTCACCTCTACACCGACCACCAATGTAAGGAGGCACTTCTACACTGACCATCAATGTAAGGGGTCACTTCTACACTGACCATCAATGTAAGGGGTCACTTCTACACTGACCATCAATGTAAGGAGACACTTCTATGTTGACCAATGTAAGGGGTCACTTCTACACTAACCACCAATGTAAGGGGGCACTTCTACACTGATCACCAATATAAGGGGTCACCCCCCATGACCATCAATGTAGGGGTCACCTCTACACTGACCACCAATATACACTTCTACCCCTGGGGAGACATGTATGGGATGTCAACCAGGGAAGATTTCCGGACATAACAATTCTGATACTTGACCGGATCCACCCCAGTACAAGGGGTGGGGACCAGGACAATATCCTCCTTCAAAGGGAGACCAGGTGGATAGTGTTTTACGTGCCATTCATCCACCCGGGTTAAACGATTCAGCCAGTTATGGCCCATTCCTGGAAGGGTTCATATCGGGACTATGGGATGGACTCGGTTAATCCCATTGACCACTAATGGGATTGAGCGGACTTCATCCTTTAGGGAATCTGAATGAACATCAGCAGAGAGATATTCACACTATCCGCTATGTATGAATGGTCACATTTACTGTGCATTTCATGATCTGTAATGTTCCAATTAGGGATGAGCTTCGAGTTCGAGTCGAACTCATGTTCGACTCGAACATTGGCTGTTCGCAAGTTCGCTGAACAGCGAACAATTTGGGGTGTTCGCGGCAAATTCGAATGCCGCGGAACACCCTTTAAAAGTCTATGGGAGAAATCAAAAGTGCTAATTTTAAAGGCTAATATGCAAGTTATTGTCATAAAAAGTGTTTGGGGACCTGGGTCCTGCCCCAGGGGACATGGATCAATGCAAAAAATTTTTTTAAAAACGGACGTTTTTTCAGGAGCAGTGATTTTAATAATGCTTAAAGTCAAACAATAAAAGTGTAATATCCCTTTAAATTTCGTACCTGGGGGGTGTCTATAGTATGCCTGTAAAGGGGCGCATGTTTCCTGTGTTTAGAACAGTCTGACAGCAAAATGACATTTTGAAGGAAAAAACTCATTTAAAACTACCGCGGCTATTGCATTGCCGACAATACACATAGAAGTTCATTGATAAAAACGGCTTGGGAATTCCCCAAAGGGGAACCCCGAACCAAAATTAAAAAAAAAAAAGACGTAGGAGTCCCCCTAAATTCCATACCAGACCCTTCAGGTCTGGTATGGATTTTAAGGGGAACCCCGCGCCAAAAAAAAAAAAAAAATGGCGTGGGGTCCCCTTAAAAATCCATACCAGACCCTTATCCGAGCATGCAACCTGGCAGGCCGCAGGAAAAGAGGGGGGGATGAGAGTGCACCCCCCCTCCTGAACCGTACCAGGCCACATGCCCTCAACATTGGGAGGGTGCTTTGGGGTAGCCCCCCAAAACACCTTGTCCCCATGTTGATGAGGACAAGGGCCTCATCCCCACAACCCTGGCCGGTGGTTGTGGGGGTCTGCGGGCGGGGGGCTTATCGGAATCTGGAAGCCCCCTTTAACAAGGGGACCCCCAGATCCCGGCCCCCCCCCTGTGTGAAATGGTAAGGGGGTACAAAAGTACCCCTACCATTTCACTAAAAAACTGTCAAAAATGTTAAAAATTACAAGAGACAGTTTTTGACAATTCCTTTATTTAAATACTTCTTCTTTCTTCTATCTTCCTTCATCTTCTGGTTCTTCTGGTTCTTCCTCCGGCGTTCTCGTCCAGCATCTCCTCCGCAGCGTCTTCTATCTTCTTCTCCTCGGGCCGCTCCGCACCCATGGCATGGGGGGAGGCTCCCGCTCTTCTCTTCATCTTCTTCATCTTCTTCTCTTCTTCTTTTCTTCTCTTCTTCTCTTCTTCATTTTCTTCTCCGGGCCGCTCCGCACCCATGCTGGCATGGAGGGAGGCTCCCGCTGTGTGACGGCACTCCTCGTCTGACAGTTCTTAAATAATGGGGGGCGGGGCCACCCGGTGACCCCGCCCCCCTCTGAAGCACGGTGACTTGACGGGACTTCCCTGTGACGTCACGGGGAATGCTACAGGGAAGTCCCGTCATGTCCCGTGCGTCAGAGGGGGGCGGGGTCACCGGGTGTCCCCGCCCCCGTTATTTAAGAACTGTCAGACGAGGAGCATCGTCACACAGCGGGAGCCTCCCTCCATGCCAGCATGGGTGCGGAGCAGCCCGGCGCGGAGAAGAAAATGAAGAAGAGAAGAAGAGAAGAAAAGAAGAAGAGAAGAAGATGAAGAAGATGAAGAGAAGAGCGGGAGCCTCCCCCCATGCCATGGGTGCGGAGCGGCCCGAGGAGAAGAAGATAGAAGACGCCGCGGAGGAGATGCTGGACGAGAACGCCGGAGGAAGAACCAGAAGATCCAGAAGAACCAGAAGAACCAGAAGATGAAGGAAGATAGAAGAAAGAAGAAGTATTTAAATAAAGGAATTGTCAAAAACTGTCTCTTGTCATTTTTAACATTTTTGACAGTTTTTTAGTGAAATGGTAGGGGTACTCCCTTACCATTTCACACAGGGGGGGGCCGGGATCTGGGGGTCCCCTTGTTAAAGGGGGCTTCCAGATTCCGATAAGCCCCCCCGCCCGCAGACCCCCACAACCACCGGCCAGGGTTGTGGGGATGAGGCCCTTGTCCTCATCAACATGGGGACAAGGTGTTTTGGGGGGCTACCCCAAAGCACCCTCCCAATGTTGAGGGCATGTGGCCTGGTACGGTTCAGGAGGGGGGGTGCACTCTCATCCCCCCCTCTTTTCCTGCGGCCTGCCAGGTTGCATGCTCGGATAAGGGTCTGGTATGGATTTTTAAGGGGACCCCACGCCATTTTTTTTTTTTTTTGGCGCGGGGTTCCCCTTAAAATCCATACCAGACCTGAAGGGTCTGGTATGAAATTTAGGGGGAACCCCACGTCATTTTTTTTTTTAATTTTGGCCGGGGTTCCCCTTAATATCCATATCAGACCTGAAGGGCCTGGTATGGAATTTAGGGGGACTCCTACGTCTTTTTTTTTTTTTTAATTTTGGTTCGGGGTTCCCCTTTGGGGAATTCCCATGCCGTTTTTATCAATGAACTTCTATGTGTATTGTCGGCAATGCAATAGCCGTGGTAGTTTTAAATGAGTTTTTTCCTTCAAAATGTCATTTTGCTGTCAGACTGTTCTAAACACAGGAAACATGCGCCCCTTTACAGGCATACTATAGACACCCCCCAGGTACGAAATTTAAAGGGATATTACACTTTTATTGTTTGACTTTAAGCATTATTAAAATCACTGCTCCTGAAAAAACGGCCGTTTTGAAAATTTTTTTTTGCATTGATCCATGTCCCCTGGGGCAGGACCCAGGTCCCCAAACACTTTTTATGACAATAACTTGCATATTAGCCTTTAAAATTAGCACTTTTGATTATTCATGTTCGTGTCCCATAGACTTTAACGGTGTTCGCGTGTTCGAACAAACTTTTTTCCTGTTCGCATGTTCTGGTGCGAACCGAACAGGGGGGTGTTCGGCTCATCCCTAGTTCCAATGAGAGGTCAATCTGTCATATCCATTCTTTGGTTACATCCTTGCTCTGTATATATATCTTTTTTGTGAAGAGTAGATTAACATTAATATTTTGTTTTATTTTATATGTTCATTTCCTTGCTGTTGCTGTATCTTGTTGTTGGTCTGTGAACCTCCATTTTATGGGTTGATGCAATCCCGATAGGAATGTACCCGATACCATGAACCGGCTTTTTTCCATTGGGTTATGGTGAATGGTGCAGTATTCTATATAAGCACAAGATGGCGAAAGACGCAATCGATTCTACAATGTTGCTTCGGAGCAGTCTAAATTTCACCCCAGGAGTTGCTAGGAGATGTCCTAATCTAGCCACGAACCGATCATGTTTCATTGGCCGGTGCCATTTTTGACTGGCCCCTACGCTACTATCCTATTAGACCAAGCAAGTAAGAAGTGCTTGCTGCCTGTGGAACGCATGGCCACGGCCCCGCTAGTCGGAGTGGGTGTGCCATGCAATCAGCCAATGCATTTACCAGCTATCGCACATGTGCGTACTAGTATCAGTATCGGGACCGATACCGAGTATTTGCAGGAGTACTTATGCAGTTGCTTCTGATGCTTCACCCGATACCCGGACACTCAGAAACAATCGATGTAGTGGCGGGGGAAGTTATAATCACTGATCTCCCTGTGTGGCTTTTAATAAAGCAGCTGAAAGCCACAGAGGAGAGAGGAGGAGAAGCACAGGGAGATCGGTGATTGTAACTTCTGCCTGCACCGATTGTTCCTGAGTGTCCCCTGTATCCTCTTCCACCCCCCATCCCCCTCCGCTCCCCCTTCGTGCGCTCCTCTGTGTTAATCTCCGGTCCCCCTCTATGTGCTCCTCCTCCTCAGTGTTCTCCTCCGGTCCCCCCGTCCTCCTCCTAGTGATTACTGACTATGCCCATTCATAATAAATGAGCATCGTAAACTGGTCCCTCTCCATGCGCTACTCCTCCTCAGTGTTCTCCTCCGGTCCCCCCCTCATCCTCCTCCGGTCCCCCTCTATGCGCTCCTCCTCCTCCGTGTTCTCCTTTGGTTCCCCCCTCCTCCAGTCCCCCTCCATGCGCTACTCCTCCTAAGTGTTCTCCTCTGGTCCTCCCCTCCTCCTCCTCCGGTCCCCCTCCATGTACTACTCCTCCTCTGTGTTCTCCTCTGGTCCCCCCTCATCCTCCTCTGGTCCCCCTCCATGTGCTCCATCTCCTCAGTGTTCTCCTCTGGTCCCCACGGTCCTCCTCCACCCCCCTGCCAGATCTTTCAGGATGGAGAGCGGAGGAAGGAGCCGGTAATTTACCAGCTCCTTCCTTTTCTGAATGCACAGAGTCCGTGATTACTGACTCTGCCCATTCATAATAAATGAGCATCGTAAACTGTGTTTATGATGCTTCAGTTTATGAATGGAGAGGAGCCTTTGTCTCCTATTCATTCATCTTCAGTGCAGATGAGGCTGCTGAGAAAGGGACTTGGAAATCTGTGTCCTCAGTCCCTTTCCATGTCTCAAAGGGGAGATGTCAGGGGTTTGTTTAGACCCCTCATATCTCACCAAAGCCCCCCATATCCCCCAACAGGGTTGAATAAAAAATATTCTAACGTAAAATTGTAAATATAATAATTTATAAAATAAACACTGCCACTGATTGTCCACTCCCCCCCCTGACAGAAACCATGAAATCAGGCTGAGACAGAAGTACAGTTAAATCACACTTGTTTAATAATAAAAGTAAAAAGAACAAACGTAGTCAAAACATAGCCAGAGTTCAGTAAATTGGGTCCAATTAGCCATTTTCCCTCCCCGGTGTCATGTGACTCGTCTCAGGTGTGAATGGGGAGCAGGTGTGTTAAATTTGGTGTTATCACTCGCACTCTCCCATACTGGTCACTGGAAGTTCAACATGGCACCTCATGGCAAAGAACTCTCTGGTGATCTGAAAAAAAGAATTGTTGCTCTACATAAAGATGGCCTAGGCTATAAGAGGATTGCCAAGACCCTGAAAGTGAGCTGCAGCAAGGTGGCCAAGACCATACAATGGTTAAACAGGACAGGTTCCGCTGAGAACAGGCCTCGCCATGGCCGACCAAAGAAGTTAAGTGCACGCACTCAGTGTCATATCCAGAGGTTGTCTTTGGGAAATAGACGTATGAGTGCTGCCAGCATTGCTGCAGAGGTTGAAGGGGTGGAGGGGTCAGCCTGTCAGTGCTCAGACCATACGCCGCACACTGCATCAAACTGGTCTGCATGGCTGTCATCCCAGAAGGAAGCCTCCTCTAAATATGATGCACAATAAAGCCCACAAACAGTTTGCTGAAGACAAGCAGACTGAGGACAGGGATTACTGGAACCATGTCCTTGGTCTGATGAGACCAAGATAAACTTATTTGGTTCAGATGGTTTCAGGCGTGTGTGGTGGCAACCAGGTAAGGAGTACAAAGACAAGTGTGTCTTGCCTACAGTCAAGCATGGTGGTGGGAGTGTCATGGTCTGAGGCTGCATGAGTGCTGCCGGCACTGGGGAGCTACAGATCATTGAGGGAACCATGAATGCCAACATGTACTGTGACATACTGAAGCAGAGCATGATCCCCTACCTTCGGAGACTGGGCTGCAGGGAAGTATTCCAACATAACGACCCCAAACACACCTCCAAGATGACCACTGCCTTGCTAAAGTAACTGAGGGTAAAGGTGATGGACTGGCCAAGCTTGTCTCCAGACCTAAACCCTATTGAGCATCTGTGGGGCATCCTCAAACGGAAGGTGGAGGAGCGCAAGGTCTCTAACATCCACCAGCTCTGTGATGTCGTCATGGAGGAGTGGAAGAGGACTCCAGTGGAAACCTGTGAAGCTCTGGTGTACTCCATGCCCAAGAGGGTTAAGGCAGTGCTGGAAAATAATGGTGGCCACACAAAATATTGACACTTTGGGCCTAATTTGGACATTTTCACTTAATGGTGTACTCACTTTTGTTGCCAGCGGTTTAGACATTAATGGCTGTGTGTTGAGTTATTTTGAGGGGACAGCAAATTTACACTGTTATACAAGCTGTACACTCACTACTTTACATTGTAGCAAAGTGTCATTTCTTCAGTGTTGTCACATGAAAAGATAGAAGAAAATATTTACAAAAATGTGAGGGGTGTACTCACTTTTGTGAGATACTGTGTGTGTATCTATCTATCTATCTATATATATATATATATATATACCGTATTTATCGACGTATAACACACTTTTTTCCCCTTAAAATCAGGGGAAAATCGTGGTTGCTTGTTATACACCGATCCCCTCTAATTATGATCGATCAGAGCGATCGCTGTGATCGCCGCCGACATACACATAGCATGTAGATTTAGAGTTCACAGGGACTCGGCGGAGCGGAACGAGTGCCGCCAAGATCACAGTTACTGGGCGGAGCCGAGATACACATAGCCGAGTGTACTCGGCTGTTCTCGGCGCCGTTCACAGTTACGCCCAGTCCCGCCATTGGACCTGTATTATGTCCATCATAGGACGGGACTGTGCGTGACTGTGAGCGGTGCTGAGAAGAGCCGAGTACACTCGGCTACGTGAATCTCGGCTCCGCCCAGTCACTGTGATCTCGGCGGCGCTCATTCATCTACGCCGAGTCCCTGCGAACTCTGCGGCACCTTATTTAAATCTACGCGCTATGTGTATGTCGGCGGCGATCTGTCCAAGCCTGTAATGGACACTGGGGGCAAGGCTGAAATGACAAGGCTGCACTGACCACTGGGGCAAGGCTGCACTGGGGCAAAGCTGCACTGGGGCAAAGTTGCACTGACAAGGCTGCACTGGGGCAAAGCTGCACTGACAAGGCTGCACTGGGGCAAAGCTGCACTGACAAGGCTGCAATGGACACTGAGGCAAGGCTGCACTGACACTGAAAAGGCTGCAATGACACTGACGAGGCTGCAGATGGACACGATAAGGCTGCATTGATGGGCATTTTAATGTAAGTTTTTCTTCCTTAAACTCCCCTCCTGAAAGTTTTTTTCCTTAAAATTCCCTCCTAAACTTGGGATGCGTGTTATACGCTGATAAATACGGTACATTGTAAAAAAATAAATTGTAAAAAAATAATCGGTATCGGCGAGTACGTATTGGTACTTTGTACTCGGTCTTAAAAAAGTGGTATCGGGACAAGCCTAGTATGCATAGTTTAAAATATACTGTACATTAACATAGGCGCTTTGCTAAATTATGCTATCAGAGTGTTCCTTTGTAGGGATGAGCCGAATACCCCCCTGTTCGGTGCGCACGAGAATATCTGAACAGGCAAAAAATTTGTTCAAACACACGAACACCGTTAAAGTCTATGGGACACGAACATGAATAATCAAAAGTGCTAATTTTAAAAGCTTATATGCAAGTTATTGTCATAAAAAGTGTTTGGGGACCCGGGTCCTGCCCCAGGGGACATGGATCAATGCAAAAAAAAGTTTTAAAAACGGCCGTTTTTTCAGGAGCAGTGATTTTAATAATGCTTAATGTCAAACAATAAAAGTGTAATATCCCTTTAAATTTCGTAGCTGGGGGGTGTCTATAGTATGCCTGTAAAGGGGCGCATGTTTCCCATGTTTAGAACAGTCTGACAGCAAAATGACATTTCAAAGAAAAAAAGTCATTTAAAACTACTCGTGGCTATTGCATTGCCGGTCCGACAATACACATAAAAATTCATTGATAAAAACGGCATGGAAATTCCCCACAGGGGATCCCCGAACCAAAATTTAAAAAAAATGACGTGGTGGGTCCCCCTAAATTCCATACCAAGCCCTTCAGGTCTGGAATGGATTTTAAGGGGAACCCCGCGCCAAAATTTTTTTAAAAATGGCGTGGGGTCCCCCCAAAAATCCATACCAGACCCTTATTCGAGCACGCAACCTGGCAGGCCGCAGGAAAAGAGGGGGGATGAGAGAGCGCCCCCCCTCCTGAACCGTACCAGGCCACATGCCCTCAACATTGGGAGGGTGCTTTGGGGTAGCCCCCAAAACACCTTGTCCCCATGTTGATGGGGACAAAGGCCTCATCCCCACAACCCTTTCCCTGTGGTTGTGGAGGTCTGCGGGCAGGGGGCTTATCGGAATCTGGAAGCCCCCTTCAACAAGGGGACCCCCAGATCCCGGCCCTTCCCCCTGTGTGAAATGGTAAAGGCGTACCTACCATTTCACAAAAAAAGTGTCAAAAATGTTAAAAATGACAATAGACAGTTTTTGACAATTCCTTTATTTAAATGCTTCTTCTATCTTCTATCATCTTTCTTCTAGCTTCCTTTGGTTTCTTCCTCCATCTTCTTCTTCTTCTGGTTCTTCCACCGGTGTTCTCGTTCCTCTGTAGCGCTGGCGTCTTCTTCACTTCGTCTTCTGGGATGCTCCGCATCCAGCATGATGGGAGGCTCCCGCTGTGTGACGCTTCTTCTCTTCTGACGGACCATAAATAACAGAGGGCGGGGCCACCCAGTGACCCCGCCCCCCTCTGACACAAAGGGACTTGACGGGGACTTCCCTGTGGCATTCCCCGTGACGTCAGGGGGGGCGGGGTCACCCGTTACGTAATGGGTGACCTCTGCACAGTGTTCAGCTAAAGCTACAAGTTAGTGTAGTGCGTCCTCCTCACAGTGTTCAGCTAAAACTACAAGTTAGTGTAGTGCGACCTCTGCACAGTGTTCAGCTAAAGCTACAAGTTAGTGTAGTGCGTCCTCCTCTCCAGTGTTCAGCTAAAACTACAAGTTAGTGTAGTGCGAGCTCTGCACAGTGTTCAGCTAAAGCTACCTGTAGAAGGTTGGTGGTATTTTCCTGATCCTATCAGTACCCCAGGCAGCTAAATAAGCTACAAGTTCGTTTTTTGCGAGCTTTGCACAGTGTTCACCTAAAGCTACCTGTAGAAGGTTGGTGGTGTTTTCCTGATCCTATCACTAATGCAGGCAGCTAAATAAGCTACAAGTTATTTTTTTGCAAGCTCTGCAGTGTTCACCTAAAGCTACCTGTAGAAGGTTGGTGGTGTTTTCCTGATCCTATCACTACTGCAGGCAGCTAAATAAGCTACAAGTTAGTGTAGTGCGTCCTCCTCACAGTGTTCAGCTAAAATGACAAGTTAGTGTAGTGCGACCTCTGCACAGTGTTCAGCTAAAGCTTCAAGTTAGTGTAGTGTGTCCTCTGAACAGTGTTCAGCTAAAACTACAAGTTAGTGTAGTGCGACCTCTGCACAGTGTTCAGCTAAAGCTACAAGTTAGTGTAGTGCGTCCTCTGAACAGTGTTCAGATAAAACTACAAGTTAGTGTAGTGCGACCTCTGCACAGTGTTCAGCTAAAGCTACAAGTTAGTGTAGTGAGTCCTCTGAACAGTGTTCAGCTAAAGCTACAAGTTAGTGTAGTGCGTCCTCCTCAAAGTGTTCAGCTAAAGCTACAAGTTAGTGTAGTGTGAGCTCTGCACAGTGTTTGGCTAAAGCTACCTGTAGAAGGTTGGTGGTGTTTTCCTGATCCTATCACTACCACAGGCAGCTAAATAAGCTACAAGTTAGTTTTTTGCAAGCTCTGCACAGTGTCCAGCTAAAGCTACCTGTAGAAGGTTGGTGGTGTTTTCCTGATCCTATCACTACTGCAGGCAGCTAAATAAGCTACAAGTTATTTTTTTGCGAGCTCTGCACAGTGTTCACCTAAAGCTACCTGTAGAAGGTTGGTGGTGTTTTCCTGATCCTATCACTACTGCAGGCAGCTAAATAAGCTACAAGTTAGTGTAGTGCGTCCTCCTCACAGTGTTCAGCTAAAATGACAAGTTAGTGTAGTGCGACCTCTGCACAGTGTTCAGCTAAGGCTACAAGTTAGTGTAGTGTGTCCTCTGAACAGTGTTCAGCTAAAACTACAAGTTAGTGTAGTGCGACCTCTGCACAGTGTTCAGCTAAAGCTACAAGTTAGTGTAGTGCGTCCTCTGAACAGTGTTCAGATAAAACTACAAGTTAGTGTAGTGCGACCTCTGCACAGTGTTCAGCTAAAGCTACAAGTTAGTGTAGTGAGTCCTCTGAACAGTGTTCAGCAAAAGCTACAAGTTAGTGTAGTGCGTCCTCCTCAAAGTGTTCAGCTAAAGCTACAAGTTAGTGTAGTGTGAGCTCTGCACAGTGTCCAGCTAAAGCTACCTGTAGAAGTTTGGTGGTGTTCTCATATTACAGGCAGGCAGTTGATTTTGCTAGTTGCAGTATATATATATATATATATATATATCCCAGCTTAGTGCAGCTACAGGCCATTAGTATGTCTGGAAGGCCAACAAGGAGAGGCAGACAGTCACAAGCCAATAAAAGAGGGCAAGCAGGCTCTGTTCTGTGTCTAGAGGCAACAGTGCTGGTCATGGAGACGGTGCATCCTCATCAGCACGTGGCCGTGGGACACGCTTGGCCTTTTTTTCGGCAGCTGGCTGTGTTGAGCTGCAACATGCAGAAGACTTGGTCGAGTGAATGACCAAGCCGTCCTCATCCTCCTCATCCTCTCTCACCCATGCTCAGGGTACTTTGGCAAAGCAGCTGCCAACGAGGCCTCTTCCCTCGGCTCAATGGCATCAGTGACTCCTTCCCTAGCCCGACCATGTCCTCCTGAGGAGTCCCTCGAACTGTTTGACCACAGTGTTGGGTACATGCTCCAGGAGGATGCCCAGCGTTTAGAAGGCTCTGATGATGATACTGAGCTACATGAAGTCAGTAACGTGAACACGGACAGAGGGGGTGCCCAAGAAGGACAGCAATCTGGCAGACATGCTCCCCCTGCTGCAGCATACTGCCAGGTTTGCTCCAGTGATGAGAAAGGAGGGGATGATGAGGTCACTGACTCAATGTGCGTGCCTGATAGGAGAGAGGAGGAGGAGGCACATCACCAACGAGGCTGGATGCCCTCCAGGGGCCAGCCTAAGGGCAGCACACTGACTGCATCACACCCCAAAGCTCAGCATGTGCAGGGCACTGCTGTCTCTGCACATTATTCCAAAAGTTCTTTAGTGTGGGCCTTTTTTGAGACAAGTGCATCAGCTCGCACCGCTATTTGCAACATATGTCTCAAGCATATCTCGCGTGGCCAAAACATCTCCCGCTTGGGCACCACATGCTTGACCAGACATATGTTGACCTGCCATGCAGTTCGTTGGCAAGCGTATCTAAAAGACCCACACCAAAGAACAAAGAGAACCTCTTCTTGCTCCTAATCAGCTGAGATCTCCAACCCCATGATACCTTCAGTCCTCTCTGAGACCTGCACTGAGAGGAATGAAGGTGTAGAATTAGGTGTGTCACAACCAAGTACTTGTGGGCAATCTGCTTTTGGTACACCGATGTCAGATTGTACCAGGCAAATTTACCTGCCCCAGCTGCTGCACCACCGAAAGAAGATCTCTCCCAGCTATCCACATGCCCAGTGGTTGAATGCTAGCTTGGCAAAATTGCTAGCACTTCAACTGCTGCCTTTTCAGTTGGTAGACTCTGCCCCCTTCCGTGAGTTTGTGGAATGTGCGGTTCCTCAGTGGCAAGTACCCAAATGCCACTTTTTCTCACGGAAGGCGATTCCAGCTCTCTACCGGCATGTGGAAGGCAATGTCCATGAATCGCTGGACAGGGCGGTCAGCGGTAAGGTGCATATTACCGCTGACTCATGGTCCAGCAGGCATGGACAGGGACGTTACCTAAGTTTCACCACGCATTGGGTGACTTTGCTGGCAGCTGGGAAGGATGCAGGACAAGGTGCAGTAGTGTTGGAGGTTGTTCTGCCACCACGCCTCCAAAATGCCACTACTAATGATTGTGACACACCTCTCTCCTCCACCCCCTCTTCTTCTTCCTCCATGGCCTCTTCCTGTGCTTTGTCCTCAGAACCAGCGGTGCTCCGTAGCCGTTCAAGGGGCTATGCAAGTATGCAGGCCAAAAGATGCCATGCTGTGCTTGAGCTGGTGTGCTTGGGGGACAGGAGCCACACTGAGGCAGAGGTTCTGTCAGCTCTGCAGGGGCAGTTTCAGAGGTGGTTGACGCCACGCCAACTTAAGGCAGGAATGGTGGTTTGTGACAATGGCACCAACCTCCTCTATGCCCTCCAACAGGGACAAATGACCCATGTGCCCTGTTTGGCTCACGTCCTTAACTTGGTGGTGCAGCGGTTCTTGGGCAGGTACCCGGGCTTACAGAATGTCCTGAGGCAGGCCAGGAAAGTCTGTGTGCATTTCCGCCGGTCATATAATGCCAGTGCTTGGCTGGCAGACCTCCAAAAGGAGTTTAACCTGCCCAAGAACCGCCTAATCTGTGACATGCCCACCAGGTGGAACTCAACGTTGGCCATGCTGCAGCGGCTGCACACGCAGCAGAGGGCCATCAATGAGTACCTGCGCGACTATGGCACCAGGACAGGGTCAGGGGAGCTTGTTTTTTTTCCCCACGCCAGTGGGCCATGATCAGGGATGCATGCACTGTCCTGTCACCATTTGAGGAGGCCACAAGGATGGTGAGCAGTGACAGTGCATGCATCAGTGACACTGACCCCCTTGTTCACCTGTTGGAGCACATGCTGAGTGGAATAATGGACAGGGCACTTGAGGGAGAACAGAGGCAGGAAGAGTAGGACTTCCTTAGCTATCAAGACCCCCTTTATCCAGACAGTGTTCCTGCGTGCCTGCCAATCACACAGGAAGAGGACGAGGAGGAGGAGGATTGTGTCAGCATGGAGGTGGAGCCTGGCACTCAGCATCAGCAGCAGTGTTTCAGGGGTCATTTACAGTCCCAAGAAACCCATGGACTTGGCTTGGAGGAGGTGGCTGCAGATCATGTCATCCTTAGTGACCCAGAGGACTCCGGACCGAATGCCTCAGCAAACCTACACTGCATGGCCTCCCTGATCCTGCAAAGCCTGCGTAAGGATCCTCGTATTCGTGGTATCAAGGAGAGGGATCAATACTGGCTGGCAACCCTCCTTGATCCACGTTACAAGGGTAAGGTTGCGGACCTTATCTTGCCATCGCAGAGGGAGCAGAGGATGAAACGTCTTCGGGAGGCCTTGCAGAAATGTCTGTGCAACGCATTCCCAGAGACTGGAAGTTTACAAACTCCTGTTCCTGGACAACATGTTGCTGAGGCTTCGGTCAGTCAAAGAAGGAGCGGTGGAGAAGGAGGCAGTCTCACCGATGCGTTCAGACAATATTTTAGTTCGCAGCCCCAAGGTATGATCGGTTCCAGCAACCATCGCCAATGTCTGTTTTACATGGTGCAGGAATACCTAGGGGCAAGATCTGACTTGGACACCTTTCCCACCGAAAATCCTCTGGGTTACTGGGTCTTGAGGATAGATCACTGGCCAGAGCTTGCACAGTATGCAATTGAGCTACTGGCCTGTCCTGCATCCCGCGTTCTTTCGGAATGCACATTCAGTGCTGCTGGAGGCTTTGTAACCAATCACAGGGTGCGTCTGTCCACCGACTCAGTCGATCGACTGACCTTCATAAAAATGAATCAGTCTTGGATCACCACCAGCTACCAAGCACCTGATGCTGATGTAACCGAATAACTTTTTTTGAAATGTCAGATCCCTTTAAGACTGCCTATGCTGATGCTGAGTGACTATCCTGTTATGCTGAGTGATTATCCTCTTCCTCCTCAATGCTAATGCTGATAGCTTGTAAGAACATTTTTGGTTCTGGGCGCTGCCACCAATGGCTAAGGCCCAATTCTTCTGCCCCTGTTTAACAGGGGCATGTAATTACAATTTTTGATGCAATATTTTGCAGGAGGGTTCGTTGCTGTGCTCAAATAGAATATCTGTGAGGGGTTGCAGTGTTGTGGCACTAGCACCAGTGCCTAAGGCCCAATTTTTCAGCCCCTGTTTAACAGGGGCGTGTAATTACAATTTTTGATGCAATACTTTTCAGCAGGGCTTGTTCCTGCGCTCCAACTAGAGTATCTGTGAAGGGTGGCACCAGCACCAGTTCCTAAGGCCCAATTTTTCTGCCCCTGTTTAACAGGGGCATGTAATTACAATTTTTGATGCAATATTTTGCAGTAGGGTTCGTTGCTGCGCTCAACTAGAGTATCTGTGAGGCGTTGCAGTGTTGTGGCACCAGTGCCTAAGCCCCAAATTTCTGCCCCTGTTCAACAGGGACATGTAATTACAATTCTTGATCTAATATTTCACAGCAGGGCCCGTTCCAGCGCCCACCAAGAGTAACTGTGAGGACTTACAGTGTTGTGGCACTAGCACCACCACCACCAAAGGCCCAATTTTTCTGCCCATGTTCAACAGGTGCATGTAATTACAATTCTTGATCTAATATTTCACAGCAGGGCCTGTTTCTGCGCCCACCAAGAGTAACTGTGAGGACTTACAGTGTTGTGGCACCAGCACCACCACCAAATGCCCAATTTTTCTGCCCCTGTTCAACAGGTGCATGTAATTACAATTCTTGATCTAATATTTCACAGCAGGGCCTGCTCCAGCACCCACCAAGAGTAACTGTGAGGACTTACAGTGTTGTGGCACCAGCACCATCACCAAAGGCCCAATTTTTCTGCCCCTGTTCAACAGGGGCATGTAATTACAATTCTTGATCTAATATTTCACAACAGGGCCCTTTGAGGGCTTACAGTGTTGTGTCAACACCAACACCTAAGGCCACAATTTCTGCAGAGTATATAGGGCAAGCCCCTAATTTAACCCCTTCCAGACCGGGGCACGACGATGTACGTCAGCAGAATGGCATGGCTGGGCAAATGGGCGTATATATACGTCCATTTGAAATCCCCGCCGTGTCATTGCATGCGTGCACGCCACCGGCGGCGCACGCCGGCCGGGAGCTCCATGAGTCGGGTCGCGGGTCCTGCGGACTCGATCGCCGTGGGGATACCCACGATCGTCTCACAGAGAGCATGAACGGGGAGATACTGATGTAAACAGCATCTCCCCGTTCTGCCCAGTGACAGTGTCACTGGATCTCTGCTCCCTGTCATTGGAGCAGAGATCAGTGTACTGATACACACAGCCCCTCCCCCTACAGTTAGACACACCTCCCTAGTACTGATTTAACCCCTCCCCGCCCCCTAGTGGTTAACCCCTTCACTGCCAGTGTCATTTACACAGGAATCAGTGCATTTTTATAGCACTAATTGCTGTATAAATGACAATGGTCCCAAAAATGTGTCAAAAATGTCCGACGTGTCTGCCATAATGTCGCAGTCACGATAAAAATCGCTGATCTCCGCCATTACTAGTAAAAAAAAAATTATTAATAAAAATGCCATAAAACTATCCCCTATTTTGTAAACGCTATAACTTTTGTGCAAACCAATCAATAAACGCTTATTGCGATATTTTTTTTACCAAAAATATGTAGAAGAATACATATCGGTCGCACGACCGCGCAATTGTCAGTTAAAGCGACGCAGTGCCGAATCACAAAAAGTGCACTGGTCAGGAAGGGGGTAAATTCTTCCGGGGATGAAGCGGTTAAAACATCCAACTTACAAACGATTCCTACTTACAAACGGAAGGAGATAACAGGAAGTGAGATGAAATCTACCCCTAGGAAGGGAAATTCTCTCCTGTAAGAGTTAATATGGGAAAAAGTTTCTCCTTTCCACTGATGCTTTATCACCAATCCTTGTTTCACTAAAAACCCCAAATTTTCTAAAAACATTTGTCATTGGGACAGAAAGTGAGGTGAAATCTTCTGAAGAGGAGCACAGACAGCAAAACAAATGTCACAGGGGTGATAACCCTTCCCTAGGTTTTCCAAAAAGCTTAATAGATTTTTTGGATGGAGCTAAACACGTTAAAAATGTACCAGTTTAAAATTACAAACAGATTCTACTTAACAACAAACCTATCTTGTTTGTACCGCATGTATACTGCTGTTCAGAGTATATAGGGCCTTGTGGCACCACGCCTTTCCTTTTTATAATTTGGGTGCAGGGTTCCCCTTAATATCCATACAAGACCCAAAGGGCATGGTAATGGACTGGGGGGTACCCATGCCGTTTGTCTCACTGATTTTCATCCATATTGCCAGGACCCGACAAGCAGTTTTAAATGACTTTTATTCCTTTAAAAATGTCATTTTGTGCAGGGACTGTTCTAAGTATGGGAAACAGGCACCACTTTACAGCAAACTATAGACACCCCCCAGGTACGATATTTAAAGGAATATTTCACTTTTTTTTTTACTTTAAGCATCATTAAAATCACTGCTCCCGAAAAAACAGCAGTTTTTAAAACTTTTTTTTGCATTGATACATGTCCCCTGGAGCACGAACAGGGTCCCCAAACCCTTTTTAGGACAATACCATGCAAATTAGCCTTTAAAATTAGCACTTTTGATTTAGAACGTTCGAGTCCCATAGACGTCAATGGGGGTCAATTTTCGGTCCGTTCGCAGGTTCTGGTGCAAACCAAAACGGGGGTGTTCAGCTCATCCCTATTCTTGGGCAGGCATAAGCAGAGAAGTATGGTAAAAAAAAAATGATATTTGGTCCAATTGATCTTGTCCCCCTGCGTTGGAAAATATGAAGCACTTTTCTCTCCTGTGAAAACTCAATAAATAAAGTTACACGGAAAAAAAATAACTTTCTTGAGGAATTTTCAAAACAGCTTTGACCACTTCTTAATTGTAATACGAAGAGATGCAAGAACATCATTTATTGGAGTTTCTGTGTTATTTTTCATACCATATGGTAAGAAAATAATCCACATCTCTTAGATGTAGTAATGCTAAAGAATCAATAAAGTGTAAAAGGAACAAGGTACTTAATGTACCCAGATGATCAGTTAAAACAGTGCTTGTCAACCTGCAAGGAAAAGGGGCATCAAATGCGGCCCCCAATATCTCCAAGAGGCAAAAATATAATATTTATTACATTTAATGCTATAGAAAACTATCACAGACTGAAGACTTACTCGAGAAAATGTTCACAGAATGTTCTACTAGAGCAGCAGTCTCTAAACTTTGGCCCTTTGCTTGCCTTTATCTTGCCTTGGGGCACTATTCCACCCACTGACACCAAAAATGGGGCATAATTCCTTTCATCGACACCAAGGATGGGGCACTATTCCTCCTACTGACACCATCAAAAGGGCACAATTCATTCCATTGACACCAACAATGGGGCACTAGTCCTTTTATTGACACCAGCGATGGGGGACAATTCCTTCCATTGATACCAATAATGGGACACAACCCCTTCCATTAACACCAATGATGGGGCACTATTCCTCCCCTTGACACCATTAATGGGGGACAATTCCTTTCATTATCACCAATGATAGGGCACAATTCTTTCCATTGACATCAAAGATAGGGCGTTGTTTAATCCCACTCGACACCAGGACATTTTCTATTCCCAATGACTCTAGTCTGACCCCCCTTCTGCCTGAAGGACAGTAAACTGGCCCTTTGTTTAGAAAGTTTGGAGACCCCTGTACTAGAGTGGTTGGAGACCAAAGTCATGCTATAGGAGACCATCAGAGACTAGGCAAATGTTGCAAGAGACCACTGGACATTACTACAGTTAAGGGACCCTTTACAAATCAGTGCTCCCTGTACTGACTGCTGGGGCTAAGGGCTGCACTTTAAGCACGAAAAGGCCACAGGTTGGGCACCAGGGAGTTAGCAGAATCTTATAAAGAATGATACATAGAATGAAAGTCCAACACAAATCTGTCCCTACTTAACACTGCAACAATGCGCCCCCTTATGACCCCAGAGTCCCTGCGCATGCTGGGACTGTGACGTCACAAGGGGGCGGGGTCACCGCCTATATAAATGGCTACACAGCTCACACACAGCATTCCAGCAGGAGAGAGCGTCGTGTGAACATCTCTGGAAGGGAAGAGGGGACAAGACATCTCTGAGTATCGGGCTCCTCCGCTAGCAAAAGAGCGGCAAAAGAGCAGAAGATAGCGGAGGAGCCCGGCAGAAGGCACTGGAGAAGAACCAGAGAGCCCCGGAGACTACACCGGAGAGAGGGAGAAGAGGCCTGAGAGACCCCCGAAGTTGACAGAAGACCCCAGAAGTCAGAAGAAGAGCTGCCTAATAAATACTTTTAAAACCTGTGTAGTGTGTTTTTTTTTTTTTATTGACACTTTTCTCTAGGTGAATGGGTAGGGGTACCCCGACAACCAACGACCAGGGTTGTTGGGAAGAGGCCCTTGTCCTCATCAACATGGGGATAAGGTGCTTTGGGGTGGGGGGGGGCCCGCTGACCGCACTGCCTGTTGCTCATCGTAAAAGGAAAAAAAAAAGTTTTCCTTTCCCAATCAGCGAGCCAGCTGGGCGCTGGCTCCTGCGACGGGGCTCGCAGGTGTCAAATCTCGCCGATAAATGCGGTGATATTGACACAATATCTCGGTCACTTTCTGTAAATGTCATCAAGTCAATGTGCGTGTATGGAGAGTAATGTTGGTTCCAAATATATTTATTTTTTACTCAAAATTACAATACCAGCTGGGAAATTCTAATGTCCAGTATAGAATAGGTTCTTGTATGTGTGAGTCCATTCTGTGCTGGATAAATATGGCCTTTAGATTGACTTCTTCTGGTCCCCATAATATCTGACCATACAATCTTTGCACTATCAACTTTAGATAAAAAAGAAGCAATGTAATATGAGGACCTACCTAATCTATCCAATGAATTTGAATCCAATCAGGCAGGCCCTTACACTACATCATGGGTGCTCAACCTGTGGCCATCCAGATGTTGCAGAACTACAAGTTCCATGAGGCAATGCAAAGATGATATTTACAAGCATGACTCCCAAAGGCAGAGGCATGATGGGAATTGTAGTTTGGCAACAGCTGGAGGGCCACAGGATGAATACCCATGCACTACATAGTTGTTGGTAGATCTAAGGTTGCCACCTCATCCCTTTAAACCCAAACACATATGAATTACACTGGTTCTGATGTTAATTTAATGCATATAGGGCACCAAGTGAGTTTTATTGCCACGTTAATCAGCCACAGAACCTGTGTAATTAATATGTGTTCAGTTTTAAAGGGATGAGGTGGCAACCCTAGGTAGATCAAAAAGAAATATTACAATCAGATTGCCGCACGTGGTCAGCTTTAGGGTCACCAAACAAGTTACAATTTGACCATACAATCTTTGCCCAATAAACTTTAGATTTACTAAAACTATAAAAGAACCTACCTGATCTATCCAATTTGTATCCAATCAGGAAGGCCCTTACACTAGATAGTTGATGTTGGATCTAAAGGATATTGTACAATCAGATTGTAACAAATGTGTTTATTCTTAATGTGAGTATTCAGTTCACCATTACACAAGAATGTGGAATATTGATGGCCAATGTGACGAACCTGACACCATTCCTGTTAGGGTTACAAGTCCAAGGACATTTGTGAAAACTGGAGTTAGACTTACCGGTAACTCCTTTTCCAGTGGGCTTCCAGGACAGCCCTTGAGAGATGGAGTCCCTCCCATCGACCCAGGAAACACATTGCCAAAACAGTTCAAAAGGCGGTCCCTCAGGTCCCTGGCCAGTCATTTACCAAGAACCAAAGGATGGAACTGCAAAAACATAACCATAACAGGTAATAATGTTAGTACATTAACATAATCAAAAAAAAAGGTGGGATCGTGCTGTCCTGGAAGACCACTGGAAAAGGAGTTACCGGTAAGTCTAACTCCAGTTTTCCCCAGTTGTCATCCAGGACAGCCCTTGAGAGGATCCCCAAGTACTCACCAGATTAGGGGGGGACCACGGCTTGGAGAACTTTTCTCCCAAAAGCCTGATCCTGACTGGACATTGAGCCTAGTTGATAATGCCTAGTAAAGGTGGAAAAGCCTGACCACGTGGCTGCTTTACATATTTGCTCCGGGGTGGCACCAGCTCTTTCTGCCCAGGATGCTGATAATGCCCTTGTGGAGTGGGCTTTAATACCCCCAGGAGGATATTTGTTTACTGTCTTATAACGCTCTGCTATAGCTAGCCTAATCCACCTAGCTATGGTGACTTTAGAAGCTTTTTGCCCCTTGCGTTGTCTGGAAAAAAGACCAAAAAGTGAATCTGAGATTCTGAATGGATTGGTTACCCTAAGGTACTCTAGGATACACCTCCTCACATCTAATAAATGAAAACGCTTTTCTTTCTCGTTTGAAGCCTTCTGACAGAAAGAAGGGAGGACAATATCTTGTGACTAGGGATGAGCTTCGAGTTCGAGTCGAAGTCATGTTCGACTCGAACATTGGCTGTTCGCAAGTTCGCCGAACAGCGAACAATTTGGGGTGTTCGTGGCAAATTCGAATGCCGCAGAACACCCTTTAAAAGTCTATGGGAGAAATCAAAAGTGCTAATTTTAAAGGCTTATATGCAAGTTATTGTCATAAAAAGTGTTTGGGGACCCGGGTCCTGCCCCAGGGGACATGGATCATTGAAAAAAAAAGTTTTAAAAATGGCCGTTTTTTCAGGAGCAGTGATTTTAATAATGCTTAAAGTCAAACAATAAAAGTATAATATTCCTTTAAATTTCGTACCTGGTGGGTGTCTATAGTATGCCTGTAAAGGGGCGCATGTTTCCCGTGTTTAGAACAGTCTGACAGCAAAATGACATTTCGAAGGAAAAATTCCATTTAAAACTACCCGTGGCTTTTGCATTGCCGACAATACACATAGAAGTTCATTGATAAAAACGGCATGGGAATTCAACACAGGGAAACCCCGAACCAAAATTTAAAAAAAAAAATGACGTGGGAGTCCCCCTAAATTCCATACCAGGCCCTTCAGGTCTGGTATGGATATTAAGGGGAACCCCGGCCAAAATTTAAAAAAAAATGACGTGGGGTTCCCCCTAAATTCCATACCAGACCCTTATCTGAGCACGCAACCTGGTAGCCCCCAAAACACCTTGTCCCCATGTTAATGAGGACAAGGGCCTCATCCCCACAACCCTGGCCGGTGGTTGTGGGGGTCTGCGGGCGGGGGGCTTATCAGAATCTGGAAGTACCCTTTAACAAGGGAACCCCCAGATCCCGGCCCCCCCTGTGTGAAATGGTAAGGGGGTACTTACCCCTAACATTTCTCTAAAAAACTGTCAAAAATGTTAAAAATGACAAGAGACAGTTTTTGACAATTCCTTTATTTAAATGCTTCTTCTTTCTTCTATCTTCCTTCATCTTCTTCTGGTTCTTCTGGCTCTTCTGGTTCTTGCTCCGGCATTCTCGTCCAGCATCGCCTCCGCGGCATCTTCTATCTTCTTCTCCTCGGGCTGCTCCGCACCCATGGCATGGGGGGAGGCTCCCGCTCTTCTCTTCATCCTCTTCTTCATCCTCTTCTCTTCTTCCTTCTTCATTTTCTTCTCCGGGCCGCTCCGCATCCATGCTGGCATGGAGGGAGGCTCCCGCTGTGTGACGGCATCTCCTCGTCTGACGGTTCTTAAATACCACCCGGTGACCCCGCCCCCTCTGACGCACGGGACATGACGGGACTTCCCTGTGGCATTCCCCGTGACATCACAGGGAAGTCCCATCAAGTCACCATGCGTCAGAGGTGGGCGGGGTCACCGGGTGGCCCCGCCCCCCATTATTTAAGAACCGTCAGATGAGGAGACTCCATCACACAGCGGGAGCCTCCCTCCATGCCAGCATGGGTGCGGAGCGGCCCGGAGAAGAAAATGAAGAAGAGAAGAAGGAAGAAGAGAAGAGGATGAAGAAGAAGATGAAGAGAAGAGCGGGAGCCTCCCCCATGCCATGGGTGCAGAGCGGCCCGAGGAGAAGATAGAAGACGCCGCGGAGGAGATGCTGGACGAGAACACCGGAGGAAGAACCAGAAGAACCAGAAGAAGAAGATGAAGGAAGATAGAAGAAAGAAGAAGCATTTAAATAAAGGATTGTCAAAAACTGTCTCTTGTCATTTTTAACATTTTTGACAGTTTTTTAGTGAAATGGTAGGGGTAAGTACCCCCTTACCATTTCACACAGGGGGGGGCCAGGATCTGGGGGTCCCCTTGTTAAAGGGGGCTTCCAGATTCTGATAAGCCCCTCGCCTGCAGACCCCCACAACCACCGGCCAGGGTTGTGGGGATGAGGCCCTTGTCCTCATCAACATGGGGACAAGGTGTTTTGGGGGGCTACCCCAAAGCACCCTCCCAATGTTGAGGGCATGTGGCCTGGTACGGTTCAGGAGGGGGGGCCGCACTCTCATCCCCCCCTCTTTTCCTGTGGCCTGCCAGGTTGCGTGCTTGGATAAGGGTCTGGTATGGATTTTTGGGGGGACCCCACGCAGTTTTTTTTTTTTTTTGGCGCGGGGTTCCCCTTAAAATCCATACCAGACCTGAAGGGCCTCGTCTCGTGTTAGAGTTTACCTTGTGTTTGATCCAGTTGATATCTGCTCTGTGTATTTCGTGTATGACCCGGCTCGTTGACTCTGTTTGCTTGCTTCTGATTCGGTACCGTTTGGACTCTGATCTTCCTGTGTATGACCCAGCTTGCCTAGACTATGTTTTTACTAGTGCCTTCATCTGCAGCGGTGAACTACAAGCACCAGACATCTATCCTCACCTGCAGCGTTAACTACAAACACCAGATGCCATCTATCCTCATCTGCAGAGGTGAACTACAAGGTCCAGCAAACATCTACCCACATCTACAGCGGTGAACTACAAGTCCCAGCTGACCTGCTCTACTCATAGTTACATAGTTACATAGTTACATAGTTAAGTAGTAGGTGAGGTTGAAAAAAGACACAAGTCCATCAAGTCCAACCTATGTGTGTGATTATGTGTCAGTATTACATTACATATCCCTGTATATTGCGGTCATTCAGGTGATTATCTAATAGTTTCTTGAAGCTATCAATGCTCCTCACTGAGACCACCGCCTGTGGAAGGGAATTCCACATCCTTGCCGCTCTTACAGTAAAGAACCCTCTACGTAGTTTAAGGTTAAACCTCTTTTCTTCTAATTGTAATGAGTGGCCACGAGTCTTATTAAATGCTCTTCTGTGAAAAAGTTTTATCCCTATTGTGGGGTCACCAGTACAGTATTTGTAAATTGAAATCATATCCCCTCTCAAGCGTCTCTTCTCCAGAGAGAATAAGTTCAGTGCTCGCAACCTTTCCTCATAACTAAGATCCTCCAGACCCTTTATTAGCTTTGTTGCCCTTCTTTGTACTCGCTCCATTTCCAGTACGTCCCTCCTGAGGACTGGTGCCCAGAACTGGACAGCATACTCCAGGTGCGGGCGGACCAGAGTCTTGTAGAGCGGGAGAATTATCGTTTTATCTCTGCAGTTGATCCCCCTTTTAATGCATGCCAATATTCTGTTTGCTTTATTAGCAGCAGCTTGGCATTGCATGCCATTGCTGAGCCTATCATCCACTAGGACCCCCAAGTCCTTTTCCATCCTAGATTCCCCCAGAGGTTCTCCCCCCAGTGTATAGATTGCATTCATATTTTTGACACCCAAATGCATTATTTTACATTTTTCTACATTGAACCTCATTTGCCATGTAGTCGCCCACCCCATTAATTTGTTCAGGTCTTTTTGCAAGATTTCCACATCCTGCGGAGAAGTTATTGCCCTGCCCAGCTTAGTATCGTCTGCAAATACAGAGATGGAACTGTTTATCCCATCCTCCAGGTCGTTTATGAACAAATTAAATAGGATTGGTCCCAGCACAGAACCCTGGGGGACCCCACTACCCACCCCTGACCATTCTGAGTACTCCCCATTTATCACCACCCTCTGAACACGCCCTTGTAGCCAGTTTTCAATCCATGTACTCACCCTATGGTCCATGCCAACGCACCTTATTTTGTACAGTAAACGTTTATGGGGAACTGTGTCAAATGCTTTTGCAAAATCCAGATACACCACGTCTACGGGCCTTCCTTTATCTAGATGGCAACTCACCTCCTCATAGAAGGTTAATAGATTGGTTTGGCAAGAACGATTCTTCATGAATCCATGCTGATTACTGCTAATGATATCATTCTTATTACTAAAATCTTGTATATAGTCCCTTATCATCCCCTCCAAGAGTTTACATACTATTGATGTTAGGCTAACTGGTCTGTAATTCCCAGGGATGTTTTTTGGGCCCTTTTTAAATATTGGTGCTACATTGGCTTTTCTCCAATCAGCTGGTACCATTCCAGTCAATAGACTGTCTGTAAAAATTAGGAACAATGGTCTGGCAATCACCTGACTGAGTTCCCTAAGTACCCTCGGATGCAAGCCATCTGGTCCCGGTGATTTATTAATGTTAAGTTTCTCAAGTCTAATTTTAATTCCGTCCTCTGTTAACCATGTAGGTGCTTCCTGTGTTGTGTCATGAGGATAAACACTGCAGTTTTGGTTACTGAAGCCCCCCGATTCACTCGTGAAGACTGAGGAGAAGAATAAATTCAATACCTCTGCCATCTCCCCATCCTTTGTAACCAGATGTCCTTCCTCATTCTTTATGGGGCCAATATGGTCTGTCCTCCCTTTTTTACTGTTTACATACTTAAAGAATTTCTTGGGATTTTTTTTGCTCTCCTCCGCTATGTGTCTTTCATGTTCTATCTTAGCCATCCTAATTGCACCCTTACATTTCTTATTGCATTCTTTATAAATTCTGAATGCTGTGGATGATCCCTCAACCTTGTATTTTTTGAAGGCCTTCTCCTTTGCTTTTATATGCATTTTTACATTGGAGTTAAGCCATCCAGGATGTTTGTTCGCTCTTTTAAATTTATTACCCAATGGGATACATTGGCTAATGCCCTTATTTAATATGCTCTTAAAGCAAACCCATCTCTCCTCTGTATTCTTTGTTCCTAATATTTTATCCCAATTTATGCCTTTTAGCCAGGTTTGTAGTTTAGGGAAGTTGGCTCTTTTGAAATTCAGTGTCTTTGTGTTCCCTTCATGTCTCATATTTGTGTGATTTATACTGAAACTAATTGACCTGTGATCGCTGTTACCTAAATTGCCCCGTATTTCCACATCTGTTATCAGGTCTGTATTGTTGGTAATCAGTAGATCTAGTAATGTTTTATTTCTAGTTGGTGCGTCTACCATCTGACCCATAAAATTGTCCTGCAAAACATTAAGGAACTGGCGAGCCTTAAATGAATGCGCGGTTCCCTCCGCCCAGTCTATGTCTGGATAATTAAAATCCCCCATTATGATAACACTTCCCATCCTTGCTGCTAATCCAATTTGTGATAGGAGATCCGTCTCCACTTCCTCCCTCAGGTTAGGGGGCCTATAGCATACTCCCAGTATTATTTTCCCCTTAGCTTCATCCCTTTGGAGCTCTACCCATAAAGATTCCACCTCCTCCCTAGCCCCCTCAGTGATGTCATCTCTCACATTCACTTGTACATTATTCTTGATATATAGGCATACCCCTCCCCCTTTTTTACCCTCTCTATCCTTGCGGTATAGGGTATACCCTTGAATGTTTGCCAGCCAATCATGAGAGCTGTTGAACCAGGTCTCTGAAATTCCCACAAAATCCAAATCCTCCTTGTACAAGAGTATCTCTAGTTCACCCATCTTGTCCGCCAGGCTCCTGGCATTGGTGAACATGCCACATAGTTTAGACCGGTCGCATATTGTCCTCGTATTGGGTGTTTCAAGATTGCAACTTGGACTTGCTACTATACTCACCTTGCGTTTTTGTGCTTTGGTTAACCTACCACTAATGCCCCCAATACTACCCTCTGGAGTATCTTCCGCGCTGGCTATCACTGTCTCTGGACCCTCCCCCCATCGCCTAGTTTAAAAACCCCTCTAACTTTTTGGCCATCTTCATTCCCAGAAGATCTGCACCCTCCTCATTTAGGTGCAGTCCGTCCCTCCTATAGTACCGGTTACCGACTGAGAAGTCGGCCCAGTCCTCCAGGAACCCAAACCCCTCCTTACTACACCAGCTCTTCAGCCACTTGTTTACTTCCCTAATCTCCCTCTGCCTCTCTGGTGTGGCTCGATGTACCGGTAGTATTCCTGAAAACACTACCTTGGAGGTCCTTTTCCTCAATTTAGCTCCTAAGTCCCTAAAATCGTTCTTTAGGACACTCCATCTGCCTCTGACTTTGTCATTGGTGCCAACGTGCACCATGACAGCCGGGTCTTCCCCAGCCCCTCCCAGTAATCTGTCCACAAGATCCGTGATGTGCCGAACCCGAGCGCCCGGTAGACAACATACTGTTCGGCGCTTCAGGTCTTGGTTACAGATTGCCCTCTCTGTCCTTCTAAGAATTGAGTCCCCTACCACCAGAATCTGTCTTTCCTTTCCCTTTGCTGCCCCCCCACTCTCACTGGAGGAGTTCTTCCCCTGGCAGCTAGGAGAGTCCCTCAACTCCAGCAGTGCTGGTCCCTGACTGGTTACACCAATGTCACTCAATGGAGCGTACTTATTGGGATGCTCCAGTCCTGGATCGGCCTCCCTGGCACTTCCCCCTCTACCCCTCCTGACTGTCACCCATCTACTCTTTGCTAGTGCCTGCACCTCTTTGTCTCCACCCGCCTCTGTGCTGGCCCCTGCCGGCACCTGCCGTGTACATTCCTGGCTCACCTTTAGTATGGAGGGACTTCTCAGTGCTGACAGTTGCTTCCCCAGATTCAGAACCTGGGCTTCCAGGGAAACAATGTGCTTACATTTTGCACAGCAGTATTCGCCCTCGATCGGATGATCAAGGAACGCATACATGCGGCAAGATGTACAAAGAGTCGCCTCTCCACACCCGCCGGGCATCGTACCTATTAAATTTAGTGAGGATTTGGGGATTTTACCCTGTCCAAATTACCTAACAACTAGCTTCCTGGCACTAATACTCAAGACAATACACAGGTACAAGACAATACACAGGTACACAATACACAAGTACTAACGATCCACACACACTACTCAGACAACACTCAGATACTCACACTACACAGGTACTATGACCCCTGTTATAACCTCCTGTTTTAAACTCTTGTTTATAACTCCCACTTACACCAAGCTCCACAGCTTCAAACTGAGCACGCTCAACTGAGTCCTACAACAAGTTAAATAGGCACCTGGGAGCAATTAACCACACCCCTTAATTGATAGACTGATGAAACAGGAAAAAAAAAAAGCTATTTAAAAAGTGACAGCAAAAGGCAAGTTAAAAACTAAAAGGAAAAGTCCCCAAAATGCAACCCAGCAAACACCAACAGACAGCAGCAATACACACACCAACAGACAGCAGCAATACACACACCAACAGACAGCAGCAATACACACACCAACAGACAGCAGCAATACACACACCAACAGACAGCAGCAATACACACACCAACTGACAGCAGCAAACACACACCAGCAGACAGCAAACACCAACAGACAGCAAGACTTGTATACTCTAACACTTGTTTATAACTCCCACTTAATCCAGCTCCACTTACACCAAGCTCCACAGCTTACTCAGACCTGCTCATGCTGGTTCCAACGCCGATCCGAGGGATACGATTTATGGGTGTCGTACTTCATATCTTTGGGCCCGATTACGCATGAGGAACACAGCCACGTGGCAGCCACTCCACCAACTTTGCCCGTTCGGGCCAACTGTAACCCAG
Organism: Aquarana catesbeiana; assembly: GCF_042186555.1. Classification (NCBI taxonomy): domain Eukaryota; kingdom Metazoa; phylum Chordata; class Amphibia; order Anura; family Ranidae; genus Aquarana; species Aquarana catesbeiana. The sequence goes on from NC_133328.1 coordinate 634,454,202, forward strand.
CACCACCCAAGCCTGATTGACTCTACCTGGCGTATGCCTTGTTGGGTCCACCAAGTCTGGTAAGCCTCTTCACTTCTATTGGTGGTGTGTGGGCTCCCTTCACAGATGATGTACACTTCTGTTGACATTTGTTCCAGAGGACTTTTCAAATTCCCTCCAGGGATGTTCTTTTAAACACACAAACTTTGAACTGTTAGTCCATAGACTCCATTTCCTGACCTCTTTCTAGTGCTACACTTATTTTGTTTTTTGATATTGTTTACACTTGCTGGTTGTGTTAGCTGCTGTTTCTATCCCCCTTTTTTGGCAGCGCAGAATTATTGTGTATATATTTATGGAATTTAGGGGGACTCCCACGTCATTTTTTTTTTTTTAAATTTTGGTTCGGGGTTTCCCTGTGTTGAATTCCCATGCCATTTTTATCAATGAACTTCTATGTGTATTGTCAGCAATGCAATAGCCGCGGGTAGTTTTAAATGGAATTTTTCCTTCGAAATGTCATTTTGCTGTCAGACTGTTCTAAACATGGGAAACATGCGCCCCTTTACAGGCATACTATAGACACCCCCCAGGTACAAAATTTAAAGGGATATTACACTTTTATTGTTTGACTTTAAGCATTATTAAAATCACTGCTCCTGAAAAAACAGAAGTTTTTAAAACTTTTTTGCATTGATTCATGTCCCCTGGGGCAGGACCCGGGTCCCCAAACACTTTTTATGACAATAACTTGCATATAAGCCTTTAAAATTAGCACTTTTGATTATTCATGTTCGTGTCTCATAGACTTTAACGGTGTTCGCGCGAACTTTTTTCCTGTTCGCATGTTCTGGTGCGAACCGAACAGGGGGGTGTTCGGCTCATCCCTACTTGTGACCTATGGAAATTAGATGCCACCTTTGGTAAGATCCAGGGTCTGTCTTTAGGATGACTCTGTCCTCTAGAATTTGGAGGAAGGGCTCTCTGACAGAGAGAGCTTGGATTTCACTAACTCTGCGTGCTGAAGTGATTGCCACAAGCAGTACTGTCTTGAAAGTGACCAGTCTTAGAGAGACCTCTGAGATAGGTTCAAAAGGTGACCACAAAAAAGCCTTTAGAACGACTGATAGATCCCAGGATGGGGCGATGTTAACTCTAACTGGTTTGCTTCTGGAGATTGCTTTACAGAACCTAGCAATGAAAGGGTCTTCTTGCAACCTTTTCTCTAAGTACACACTTAAGGCCGCTATCTGGACCTTAATAGTACTAGGAGTTAGCCCTTTGTCTATCCCCTCCTGGAGAAACTAAGATATTTGTTGTATCCATGTTTACCTCACCTCGGCTGTTCAACCAGCTGTTATATTTTCTCCATACCTTCCTGTAAATGGCTTGAGCGACAGGTTTTCTACTCTGTAGCAGGGTCTGAATCACTCTATCAGTCAGGCCCTTGCTCCTCAATATTTCCTCCTCAGTAACCACGCTGAGAGGTTCAGCATGGATACTTGTGGATGAAAGAGAGGTCCCTGAGACAGAAGGTCTGGTCTGCAGGGAAGCCTCAGAGGAGGTTGATCTGTCAACTGTAGCAACGTTGTGAACCATGGTCTCTTGGGCCAAAATGGTGGCACTAAGATTAAACACGTTTCCTCCACTAGAAACTTTGCTAAAACCCTCGGGATGAGGTGAATCGGAGGAAACGCATACGCTAAACTGAAGGTCCATGGGGTCTGTAAGGCGTCTACTGCCCAGGGCTGATCTCCTGGGTGTAGCGAGCAAAAATTTGGAACTTTTGCATTCTCCTTGTTTGCAAACAGGTCCACTACTGGTTTTCCCCAGTAAGCTGCTATGTAGTTGAACACTTCCGGTGTAGAGACCATTCTTGATTCGACACTCGTTGTCGACTCAAGAAATCTGCAGTGTTGTTCAGCTCCCCTTTCAGGTGAATTGCAGAGATGGATGCGATTGGATTCTGCCCATTGAAAAATGCGACTGGCCACCAGCATTAGTCGATGACTTCTGGTGCCTCCTTTCTTGTTTATATAAGCTACAGCCGTCATATTGTCTGAACGGACCTGTAGATGATGACCTTGTATTGTATTCTAAAAGAATAACAGAGCCCTGAGGACAGCTGTTAGCTCCTTCCAATTGGATGAGAGAAGCTTCTCCTCTGACGTCCACCTGCCTTGTGCCCAGTCTGAGTTGAGGTGGGCTCCCCAGCCCCAGCTGCTCGCATCCGTAGTTAGTATGGATGTGACAGGAGAGATCCAGAGAACCCCTTTGTTTAAATTCTCTGTCTCCTTCCACCACCACAGGGAGTGCTTTACTCTGGTGGGGATTGAAATCTCTTCTTCCAGATCCTTGACTTTTAATTGTTCCAACAGAAACCTCTGAAGGTCTCTTTGGTGGAACCTGGCCCATTGTACAGCTGGAATGGCTGCTGTCATAAGTCCTAAGACCGACATCACATCCCTCACTGTACACTTGGCGCTGCTTTGAAGAAAACACATTCTCTGGTGCAGATTCAACATCTTTCCTTCCGGCAGGACTATTCTCTGCTCTACTGACAGGATCTTGTACCCCAAGTACAAAATGTTCTGTGTTGGAGTAGTCTTGGACTTTTCCAGACTGATTATCCACCCCAACCGACTCAGGCTGAGCTGTGTCAACTCTAGGTCCCAAGGAAGTTGTTTCTCAGAATGGGCTATGAGGAGTAAGTCATCTAGATATGGAATGATCGAGACTGACTGAAGTCTTAACGGAACTAATGCCTCCCCGAAAACCTTGGTAAAGATTCTCAGGGAGGACGACAGTCCGAAGGAAAGTGCTCTGCACTGGAAATGATACATTTTGGTTTCTATCTGGATCACCATCCGAAGAAATTTCTGGCATTCCTTCCTTATTGGGATATGCAGATAGGCGTCCCTTAAATCCAGGGTAGCCATGAACACCTCTTTTTGGAGAAGATTCCTTATCGAGTAAATGGACTCCATCCGGAATTTTTTGTATTGGATGGAGCGGTTCAGAGGTCGGAGGTTCATGATTAGTCTGAACTTTCCAGACGGCTTTTTTACCACAAAAATGTGCGAGTAACAACCGTCCCCCTGTTCCTGAATGGGGACTGGTGTCAATACCTCTTGATCCACCATTTCCCCTATTAACAGAGGTAAGGCCTTGGCCTTTTCTGAGTGTCTTGGAAGCTTTGTCACAAGAAACTTTGAGGATGGATCGCTGTGAAATTCCAGCGCATACACTCTTTTTATAATGTTTAAGACAAACTCGTTTGAGGTTATCTTTTCCCACTGTGGGAGAAAATTCACTAACCTTCCTCCCACCGGAACCCTGATGTCACTGGGGTTTAGGGTTTGAATTGGGGCGGTTAAAAATTATGCCCCCTTTCCCTTTTTGTCCTGTCCAGTGCTTTTTGGGTTTGAACTCCTTCTATGACTTGGAGGGTCCCTTTGAGGGACAAAAAAATTTTCTTTGAAAATTTTTCTTTTTAATGGGAAAGGTTTTCTTTTTATCCGCCGTTCTTTCCAAGGCGGTATCTAGGTCAGGCCCAAAGACTAAGTCTCCTGTAAAGGGGACACTGCACAGGCGTGTTTTAGACGCCGTGTCTCCCCCCCACCCCAGGTTTTCATCCATACTGACCTCCTGGCTGTGACAGAAAGCGCCACGGTTTTAGCCGTAAATTTTATGGCATTAGTGGAAGCATCAGAGATGAAACTTGTCACCTTAAAAAGCATAGGGAAGGTTTTCAAGAGCTCCCCCCTAGGCATGCTTGCCTTTAGGTGTTCTTCTAGTTGGGATAACCAGAACTCCAGATTCTTGGCAACACAAGAAGTGGCTAGAGCTGGTTTTAAGCCTGCCATAGAAGCATCCCAGGCCCTCTTTAAGACTGTCTGTTTTCCTGTCCATTGGGTCCTTTAAAATGACCCATATCCTCAAAAGCAAGGTCAGACTGTTTTGAGACTTTGGACAGAGGGGCATCTAGCTTAGGATTTTTATTCCAGACCACCTCTGGGCTCTCATCAAAGGGGAATCTCCTTTTAAGGGAATTTGGAAAGAAGACCTTTTTATCTGGCTTGGCCCACTCCTTGCGGACAAGGTCAGAAAGCACTTTATGTATAGGGAATACCTTAGCTTTCTTTTTCCCCAGAGCCTCATACATTTTATCATGTCTGGTCAATTGAGTTTCTTCCTCATCAATTTCCAGCGTATCATAAATAGCGCTCAACAGCTCATCTACTTCCTCAAGAGACAGCTTGTATTTTGCTGCTTTGTTAGCTACAACCTGATCCTCCTCCTGATCCGAGTCTGCATCAGAGGATTCAGGGCTAACCAACATGGGGCTATGCTCCCTGACTGTACGGGGCTCCCCAGAACTGGGTGTTGTAAGGCATGGTGAGGAGAGAATCGCAGCTGCTTTACTGGTGGAAGCAGACGTGCTTACATCTGCGATTAACTCGCGGAGAGATTTAAAGGTTGATGCCATCTCCTCCTTAAAGGAACCAAGGAATTTTGCCAAGGGAGAGTCTGCATCTGTTTTAAGTAAGCCTGCAATACACTGCTTGCATAAGGCTTTGTTAGAGCCTGAGGACAACTTATTTCCACAATTGGGGCACTTTTTGCGGCCTGACTTGTCTTCCCTTGGGGCCTCCTTAGCCTGCAATAAAGAATAAACGATCTTTAGCATCAAAATCCCTCTAACTTTTAGTAGAAAACACCCGTACTGCCACCACTGCTGCATAAACCCGGGACTGTGAGATAACCACCACCATGGGGTACTACCAATCCCAGCCTTACAACAAAACCCCAGTAATAAACACAGTAAGGGCTTGCCCAGCAGCCTACCTGTGTTTGGCTGGTGCCTGCATCCACCGGAGTTTCCTGGGGATTAGCCTCCATGGTCCCCCTCTCGAGCTCCAGATCCCGTCGCTAGTCCGGTATGGCTGGTCGGGATTTGTAGGCCCAGCATGGGCTTTTCCTCTTTGTGCCTCCAGAGACCCGGAACCAGAAGTCTCGGCATACATCGATGACGCGGTTCTGCCAGAAATGACGCTCGGTGTCTGACCCCCACTGCCCTTACAGCACGGAGCTGAGATGGAAGAAACCATCTACACCGCTCTGGGGGGGGGGGACAAGCATCAACCTGCCACTGGCCACCTCGGCACCGGAAAGAGGGGGGGGGGCAACGGGTCTGCTCCTGTCAGCCAGACAGTACCCGAGCCCAGAAAAAAAAAAAAAAAAAGGGGTAGGACTAATCTGGAGCTGCTGGATAGGACCCGGTCCCCCTGTGCAGCTCCACTCACCTCAGGCAGCCCCTGAGAGATAGAGTCCTTCTGACCTGGTTCCTGGCAACATGTTCCTCCGATGGAGGAAACACAAATGACTGGCCAGGGACCGCCTTTTGAACTGTTTTGGCAATATGTTTCCTGGGTAGATGGGAGGGACTCCATCTCTCAAGGGCTGTCCTGGAAGACAACTGGGGAAAGTGACTTTCCATGCCTGGAGTAGTCTCACTTCTAAGTCTGAACCCTGTTTGCAGTAATTAGCATATGACAAAAGCCTTAAGTAACCCATCAGGCCCCCATTGTTTTCTTGATGTGTCCCATCAACCCTTCATCCCCCCGTGTAACTCCAACCTTCATTTACATCTCAACTACCCCAACAATGCTGAGCGATCTCAGTGTACATCACACCCTTCTAAACATTACAACCACCCATTCAGTGGCATCACTAGGGTTGGCGTCACCTGGCGCGGTAAAACAAGGTGTCACCCCCCTGTCTATCCTGCCCAGTGCCCTGCAGGCAGTCCAGTCATAGGGTGCACCCCAAACCGGTCCCTGCAAATGATAGTATAGGGTGGTATAGTGGCAGGCTAGGGTGGTGTAGTGGCAGGTTGGGGTGATATAGAGCATTGGGGAGGTATAGGGCAGTTTGGGGTTATGTAGGGTAGGCTGGGGTGGTGTAGGGCAAGTTAGGGCAGGATATGGGGGGTATAGAGAAGGTTGGGGTGGTAAAGGCGGTTGGGGTGGTATAGGGCAGGTTGGGGTGGCGTAGTGGTAGGATGGGGTGCTGTAGGGTACAGGGCAAGTTAGGGTGATATAGGGCCGGTTGGGGTAATATAGGGCAGTTTGATGCAATATTGGGCAGGATGGGGTGGTATAGGGCAGTTTAGGGTGGTATAGGGCAGGTTGCAGGAACTTACAGCATAGCTGCAGAGATGAAGACACTCTTCTCCTCCTTCAGCTGTGGGAGTGAATAAGTCTGTGGGAGGAGTGGAGGAGGCAGCCACACCTGAGTTCCGCCGCCCAACCCCAGCTGAAGGAGATATTGAAGATCCAAGGGTTAGCTTCACTGACTGGGGAGTGTTATAGGCAGCCTCCCTTGCATGGCTACATGTCCCACTCTCACCGCTCTGCAAGTGCATGCAATATAGTGCACTGTGTAGCAGCGCCCCCCGTGTCACCTCTCTGGCAGGTGTCACCCAGTGCGGGCCGCACCCCCCTGGCCCCCCATAGAGACACCACTGCTCTCATTATCGGGAGACACGAGCCGAGGAATTTCGAATACAACCAATACACCCGCAGGAATCTTTATAAAGATGGAAATTGTTATTTCGTTACAAATCTCATATATAAAACATTTGTGTTTTGATGCCTTCTGTCACATTCTCCATAACATAAAAATTAAAAATGGTGCCGGGATGGTGGGAAGTTGGGAACCCTTTATAATGGGGACAGCAAGTGTGTAAAATCAGGAGATACAAGACCCTGTCAGGGCAATTAATTCACCAGCATTAGACAAATACTGAAATGTCACTTTTGTGTGGACTGACCCTTTAAGAACTATACTATACAGTTGATATATACATTTTCAGAGTATTTTACTAGTTCTAATCTTGATACCCATGTGGACAATTACAACACTGATGCCAAATTTCAGTAAAACAAAAATTCAAATTTATTTCAAGTGAATATAATCAGACAAGATAATGATTGTCATATATACATGTGAGCCAATTCCAATGCCTTTGGACTGTATGTCATGTTTGGTGCCACCTCCGCTGGGCTACATGAGTTGAGTGCCAATCAGTGTTAATTTTGGCAGCAAATTTCAGTTTAGTTTTAATCATAGTTTAACTAAAATGGCATTTTAGTTTGTTATATTTTAGTCGACTAAAATCTAGTATATTTTTAGTTTAGTTTACCACTGGTGCCAACGTCATCAGGCAAGCCTTCAAGTGCAGCTAGTCCTTGGGACAAAAGTGAACGGCCCAAAACCAGCCTTGTCTCAGCATCTGGCCAATTAGTAAACGTTGGGTCTGTACCATGGGTACACTCCGAGCTGAGATAAATGTTGGCCATAAGCACCACCCTGAGATAATTGCTGCCCATACATGTTTTGGAGGTGACATGTAGCTCCCGTGTGGGGGATATATGGGGACATCAAAGATTGTTGTATCAGGAGGGAAATCTGGCAGGGAATTCCTGGTTTCAGAGGGTCTAGGCTGGGGAGACATTTGAGGTATCACATTGGGAGGGTCGACATCCCGCCGCACATGTGGCGCTTGAGTATGGGGAAGGCATGTAGTTACACAGAGTGAGTGAGGAGAAGTTGGGGTAAAGCAGAGGGTGTATGCTGGGAGGGGCCACGCATTTTGTGTACGATATTGGAAGGTTTCATAAGATCCTTGGGAAGGTTGAGGCGGGATGTACACTTGGCGGCTGGGTTGGTACTGGGACTGAGCCTCTTCTCTGACCGCAGTGCTTTCTATTGGAGGATGAGGGTTATGAAAAGTGGAAGCTCTGTAGGGCTGTCCATACAGTATAAAAAAGGAGCCAGGTCATGAGGGTAGGCTTCCTGGTGGGTGGCCATCGTATTCTGCAGCTTTGTGGCTTCAGCAGGAATCTGGCTCACATTCACTGTCCAGTAGTTGCCTTTAGGCTGCAGCTTCAGCAGATTTTTCAGGACCTGTAAAGAGGGAGAAGACGTTAGAGGCGTAAGCCAGCACAGCACATTCACACAAATTATTACAGGTCAGGGTAACAAAACCTTGTGACCTATTTACAATGATCAGAAAAGTCATTTCCCAGAATCCGCACCAATTTTTAAAAATTGGTTACTTTTACTTGGCTACAATATGTAGTAAATGAGCAAATTCTAAAAAACCAACAGCGATGAAAAATGGTTTAATTAAAGTAGAAATCTTTGCTTTATATAGAGTGGGAGATGGTTGGGTCCCCCATCGAGTGTGTAATAAGAAAACTTATAGCTGCAAGACTCACTGGTGTCTCACACAGCTAGCGGGTACCGCCATCCAAAGAGCTCATCCCGGCACCAGGGAAAATACACAGAAGCAGCCGATGGGATACCACACATTGGAAACAGCCAGAATATAAGAAGGTGAGATCTGGCTTCAACCCAGGCCATGCCCAACTGACACATTTCACCATGCCCACAGGGCTTAGTCGTAGAGGTCTGGATGGGGTGAAGCACGTCAGCTGGGCTTTGCCTGGGGAGGAGCTTTGGGCTAAAGGCGCATCTCACCACCTTATATGATTTTTATGTTTGGGTAAAATATAATATAAGGCTCCTTGAGTCTGCAGGATAGTTCATAATGCTTAGAAAAAGTTGTTACTTTTCCTTTCACTGCGCTTTGCAACGCCGCATAGACGCTTCAAACAGAAAGTTTTGCTGAAATATTAAAACAATAGCGTAAAAATAAATAAAATGGATAAAAAAAAAAAAAAAACTCTTGCCAACAGATTTTTCATCCCAAAGTAATTCAGATCTTTACAGCGCTCTGGAAGAGTTCTATCACCACATCTCAAAATTATAGCTCAGCACGCTTTAGTATTATCACATTCGCATCGTGATTTGGGGACTATCCTGCAAGAGCCATAAGAGCCGATCACCATCCTAGGAACAACAAGTCCTTACCTTTCGGAAGCAATCATTGGAGGAGAGGTTATGTCGAATAGAGTCCTTCCAGCCCTGATAATCCCCCTTGAAGAAAGGGAAGAGGATGCTGATCTCATGTTGGATCTGCCAAAAAAAAAATATTTAGTATAGTTGTAAGTGAATGAATATGACCATAAACCAAGATACATAATAAAAGTATAACCAGGAGACCTGTACTTAGATACTTGAGAGGACATCACTGTAGACCTCCTATCCATTTGTGGTACAAGACTTCCTAAATTAAGCATGTAGAAAGTGATGTCAGTGTATAGAAAGAATGCTTTGTGCATGCTTGTATTGAATTGGGCAGGTAGGAGAGAGAGAGAGAGAGAGAGAGAGAGAGAGAGAGAGAGAGAGAGAGAGAGAGAGAGAGAGAGAGAGAGAGAGAGAGAGAGAGAGAGAGAGAGAGAGAGAGAGAGAGAGAGAGAGAGAGAGAGAGAGAGAGAGAGAGAGAGAGAGAGAGAGAGAGAGAGAGAGAGAGAGAGAGAGAGAGAGAGAGAGAGATATTAACCAGTTGCCGACCGCCGCACGATGATGTACGTCGACAGAGCGGCACGGGCAAGCAAAAGGGCTTACCTGTACGTCCTTGCCTGCCCGCGGGTGGGGGGGTTCGATCCGACCCCCCCCCCCCCGGTGCCTGCGGCGGTTGGCAAATGTCCCAGCGATCAGTGGTGAGGGGGAGGCCATCCATTCGTGGCCCCCCCTCGCGATCGCTCCCAGCCAATGGGATCATTTCCCTGCCTCTGTATTGTACGCAGAGGAAATGATGTCATCTCTCCTCGGCTCTGTATTTTCCGTTCCGGGCCGAGGAGAGAAGACTGTAATGTGAGTGCACCAACACACACACACACACACACACACACACACACACACACACACACACTACACCCCGATCCCCCCCGATCACCCCCCTCCCCCTGTCACAAACTGTGTCAGGGAAATGGCCGTGTTATGGGCAATTCCGCCAGTAACCGTCATGGTGGCAGGCGAGTCTAGTGAGCACGCCCTGATCTTGTAGGCACACCCCTCTGGCCTATTTAAACCTGCCACTGACACTTGCAGTTTGCTGGATTATCAAACAGCTCCTGTGTTCCTGTGCCTTGTAAACTCTGAAGACCTCTGCTTGACCTCTGCCCGGCTTGACCAGTGTTCCTGTTTATCTCCTCGCTCTGACCCCGGCTTGGCTGACTACTCTCCGATCTTCTGCCCTCTGTGTATGACCCGGCTTGTTCCTGTACTTCTCTCGGACTGTCTTTTGGTATCTGATCCCTGGCCTGGCTGCGGACCCTGTTCCTGATTTACCCTGCTGTTACCGTTCAAGACTTCTCTCCGCACGGCTGCCACAACGCACTCTAGCTACTTACAGCCAACCAGCCAGCTTGCAGTATTCCTGGCAACCCATGCACCTCTGTGCATCGCATTCCCTGTACCCAAATCCAGGGACGTGCTGCACTCAGCCGCAAGGGGCGCCCTCTCAGCAACCCGGCCTCACACTACGGACTTGACAGTATAATCCAGCCATGACTGAGGCCGGCGGAGGTGCGTCCCCATTAGAGACTTTGTGCCAACAAGCCATCACTCTGACCCAAGCAGTTCAGAAATTACAGGAAGGTTATCTGCAACTAACGGATAAGTTGCAACACCTGTCAGAGTCACCTGCTCATGAACAAACCTCTGCGGCTCCCTTGATGATGTTCCCGCCTCCAGAACCCCGAGTTCCCATTCCGGAGCGATTCTTCGGAGACCGTAAAAAGTTCAGATCATTCAAGACTGCCTGTCTATTGTACCTAGCCCTGCAACCCCGGACTTTTGCTTTAGAGACTGTTAAAGTCGGGTTCCTCATCTCTTTGCTGTCCGATGAACCTCAGGCCTGGGCCCATAACTTATGGGAACAAAAGAGTCCAGTCATTTGCACGGTGGATGCATTCCTGGCAGCTATGGCACAGCTTTACGAAGATCCCCAGCGTACTGCCACCGCTGAAGCCGCTCTGCACTCTCTGCAGCAGGGTGGGCAACCAGTAGAGGACTATACCCTGGACTTCCGGCGGTGGTCCGCAGACACAGCCTGGAATGAGGCAGCTTTACTACACCAGTTCCGTCTAGGACTCTCCGAATCCCTCAAGGACGAGTTGGCCAGGATCGAGATTCCCACTACACTTGAGGGTCTCATCCAATTATCCATCCAACTGGATCGACGTTTGCGGGAGAGACAGTCCAAACGATCACGAACCTGCAGACCCGCCAGTACACCCACCTTTGGATCAGTTCCCAAGCAGATTGGCCTGTTACGTTCCGCACTAACTCCTGATGAAAGACGTCATCGTATCCTAGCCAATCTTTGCCTCTATTGTGGAGGAAATGGACATTTTCTATGCAACTGTCCCAGGAAGTTCAAGAAGCCACCTACCTACTCTCCAGCATATTTCCAGGTTTCTGGGACTTCTCCCTCACAACTCTTTCTTCCCATTTCACTGCAGTTGGGAGAAGAAGAGGTCCGGCTCCAGGCTATAATCGACTCTGGAGCATGCAGTTGCTTCATGGACTTGAACCTGGCAAGGAACCTTAGGTTGCCCCTCCTCCACAAGAAACGGGGTCTGGAAGTCCGTTTAGCAGATGGCACCCTACCTAACTCTGGCCTTGTTACTCAAGAGACTTCTCCTCTCCTTATTACCTCTCCCGATGGCCATCGGGAATTCATACGTTTTGACGTTTTGAGTTCACCTATGTCTCCAATTATCTTGGGTATCCCTTGGCTCCAAGCCCATAACCCCCAGATCGATTGGATTAAGAAGGAAGTCCTGTTCACTTCCCCCTATTGCCAACAACATTGCCTCATCCCTGAATTCAGAGATACCACCAGTTGTCTGACAGTCCAGTCGGTATCCTCCACCAACCAGGATGTACCCCAGGCGTACCATGAATTCCTGGACGTTTTTGATAAGAAAAAGGCAGAGGTTCTACCACCACATCGGCCATATGATTGTCCTATCGAGCTGCTTCCAGGGGCCGAAGTTCCATTTGGACGTATATTTCCCCTCTCTGAAGTGGAATTGGGGACACTACGACAGTACATAGATGAAAATTTGGCAAAGGGCTTCATTCGTCCATCTTCTTCTCCTGCCGGTGCCGGCATTTTCTTTGTCGAAAAAAAAGATAAGACTCTAAGACCATGTGTGGACTATAGGGAATTAAATAAAATCACCATAAAGAACCGATATCCACTCCCACTGGTCCCCGAACTCTTCCAGAGACTTCGTTCAGCTTAAGTGTTCACCAAACTCGACCTCCGTGGTGCCTACAACCTCGTTCGCATCCGTGAGGGCGATGAGTGGAAGACGGCATTCAGAACGAGGTTTGGGCACTTTGAGTATTTGGTGATGCCGTTTGGGCTCTGTAATGCCCCGGCTACTTTCCAGCACTTCATAAACAACATCTTCCGGGAATATCTTGACTACTTCGTCATCATCTATCTGGATGACATCCTTATCTTCTCAACCACCTTGGAGCTCCATCGGACTCACGTAAAGACAGTATTACTCACACTAAGAAAACACGGACTTTACGCGAAAGCAGAAAAGTGTGACTTTGAAAAGAAATCCATACAATTCCTAGGGCTCATCATCTCTACCGGTGGTGTAGCTATGGATCCACAGAAAGTGCAGGCAATCCTAGACTGGCCAACTCCGTCAGACAAGAAGGGTGTACAAAGGTTTGTAGGGTTTGCAAACTTCTATAGAAGGTTTATAAGGAACTTTTCTTCCATCATCTCGCCCATAACCCAAGTAACCCGCCTACATGTTCGCTTCCTGTGGTCCTCCAAAGCCCAATCTGCCTTTGAGAAACTGAAGTCTTTGTTTACTTCTGCACCAATTCTTCGACACCCCGATCCTGCCCTGCCCTATATTTTAGAGGTCGATGCCTCAGAGGTAGCTACAGGAGCAGTACTTTCACAGCGCCTGGGACCCAAGTCGCTGCTGCACCCTGTGGCCTTCTCCTCCCGGAAAATGAGCCAACCCGAGAGGAATTACGACGTAGGTGATCGTGAGCTTCTGGCCATTAAGACAGCCTTAGAAGAGTGGAGATACCTTCTTGAGGGAGCCACGCACCCAATAATGATATTCACCGATCACAGAAACCTCGAGTACCTCCGCACTGCCAAACGCCTGAGACCCCGTCAAGCTCGCTGGGCTCTGTTCTTTTCACGATTCAACTTTCACATCACCTACCGCCCTGGCTCCAAGAACGGCAAGGCCGATGCTTTATCCCGAATGTTTCCTGATACCCCAGAAGAAACAACATCCAGTACAATCTTGTCTCCACAGAACTTCCTTTTGATTCAACCTGATCTAAGGTCTTCTCTTGAACAGGCCTCCTGCCAATGCCAGGAACCAGAGACTTCCTCTTTAAGAAGCCAGGGGGGGTATCTCTGGTATCAGGACAAGATCTTTGTCCCACAACAAGCAAGAATCCAGGTCTTACAAACTTTACATGATCATCAACTTGCTGGCCACTTCGGTGTACGGAAAACTATAGATCTTGTTCAGCGATCCTTTTGGTGGCCTACCTTGAAAATTGATTGCAAAAAGTATGTAAGCTCCTGCACTACCTGCCAGCGAAACAAGGGGTCCAACATTAAGTCTTGGGGTCTGCTACGTCCTTTGCCGGTACCAGAACAACCATGGAGGAATATATCTATGGACTTCATAGTAGAGCTGCCACCCTCTGAAAGATTCACAACGATTCTAGTTGTTGTAGACCGTCTGTCCAAGATGTCACACTTCGTGCCTATGATAGGTACTCCTTCAGCTGCAGACACAGCAAAGGCCTTCATAAGAGAGATAGTCAGACTTCACGGCCTTCCTGACAGCATTGTGTCTGATAGAGGGGTCCAATTTACTTCCCGATTTTGGAAAGAGCTCTGCAAAGTTTTGTCTATTGAAGTTTGCCTATCCTCTGCCTATCATCCCCAGAGCAACGGTCAGACTGAAAGGACTAATCAGACCTTAGAACAATATTTACGCTGTTTTTGCTCCACTTCCCAGGATGACTGGTACTTGATACTCCCCTGTGCGGAATTCGCATACAATAACTCAGTACACTCAACCACCGATCAATCACCGTTTTGGGCCAACTATGGGTTCCATCCTTCATTTCTACCTAATGTCATTCCAGAGACCTCAGTTCCAGCAGTTCAAGACAGGATAAAATCCATTCAGACTAACTTTCAAACTCTCCGGTTAACCATGCAAAAGGCCCAAGAGGACTACAAGGAACAATATGACAAAAAGAGGGGGGAGAGTCCTAGCTTTAAGGTTGGAGATGAGGTTTGGCTCTCCTCGGCAAATCTTAAACTTCCTTGTCCCTCCCGGAAATTGGGACCAAGATTTATTGGCCCATTCAAGATTAGACGGGAGATCAATCCAGTAGCCTTTGAACTGTCACTCCCGAGTTCTTATAAAGTGCACCCTGTGTTTCATGTCTCCTTACTTAAAGCTGTTATCTCTAGTCCTTTTTCAGGAAGGAAAGAAGATCCTCCACCTCCAGTTTCTGTGGGAGATGAAACAGAGTATGAAGTTGAGGCCATCCTGGACTGCCGCCGGAGAGGTAGGATCATTCAATTTCTTATAAAGTGGAAGGGTTACCCAGCAGAAGAAAGTTCTTGGGAACCTGCAGCCAATATACATGCTCCTAGACTTTTGCAGAGATTCCGAGTTCGTTACCCCGAAAGATGGGCCAGGTTGGGCATCCGGAGGTTGCCCCTTGTGGGGGGGCAATGTAAGGGAAATGGCCGTGTTATGGGCAATTCCGCCAGTAACCGTCATGGTGGCAGGCGAGTCTAGTGAGCACGCCCTGATCTTGTAGGCACACCCCTCTGGCCTATTTAAACCTGCCACTGACACTTGCAGTTTGCTGGATTATCAAACAGCTCCTGTGTTCCTGTGCCTTGTAAACTCTGAAGACCTCTGCTTGACCTCTGCCCGGCTTGACCAGTGTTCCTGTTTATCTCCTCGCTCTGACCCCGGCTTGGCTGACTACTCTCAGATCTTCTGCCCTCTGTGTATGACCCGGCTTGTTCCTGTACTTCTCTCGGACTGTCTTTTGGTATCTGATCCCTGGCCTGGCTGTGGACCCTGTTCCTGATTTACCCTGCTGTTACCGTTCAAGACTTCTCTCCGCACGGCTGCCACAACGCACTCTAGCTACTTACAGCCAACCAGCCAGCTTGCAGTATTCCTGGCAACCCGTGCACCTCTGTGCATCGCATTCCCTGTACCCAAATCCAGGGACGTGCTGCACTCAGCCGCAAGGGGCGCCCTCTCAGCAACCCGGCCTCACACTACGGACTTGACAAACTGACACCAAGCAGGTTTTTTTTTTTTTTTTTCTGATTACTGTATTGGTGTCAGTTTGTGACAGTTACAGTGTTAGGGCAGTGAGTGTTAGGCCCCCTTTAGGTCTAGGATACCCCCCTAATAAAGTTTTAACCCCTTGATCACCCCCCGTCAGTGTTGCTAAGCGATCATTTTTCTGATCGCTGTATTAGTGTCGCTGGTGACGCTAGTTAGGGACGTAAATATTTAGGTTCGCCGTCAGCGTTTCATAGTGACAGGGACCCCCATATACTACCTAATAAATGTTTTAACCCCTTGCTTGCCCCCTAGTTAACCCTTTCACCACTGATCACCGTATAACCGTTACGGGTGACGCTGGTTAGTTCGTTTATTTTTTATAGTGTCAGGGCACCCGCCGTTTATTACCGAATAAAGGTTTAGCCCCCTGATCGCCCAGCAGTGATATGCGTCGCCCCAGGCAGCATCAGATTAGCGCCAGTACCGCTAACACCCACGCACATAGCATACGCCTCCCTTAGTGGTATAGTATCTGTATGGATCAATATCTGATCCGATCAGATCTATACTAGCGTCCCCAGCAGTTTAGGGTTCCCAAAAACGCAGTGTTAGCGGGATCAGCCCAGACACCCGCTAGCACCTGCGTTTTGCCCCTCTGCCCGGCCCGGCCCAGCCCACCCAAGTGAAGTATCGATCGATCACTGTCACTTACAAAACACTAAACGCATAACTGCAGTGTTCACAGAGTCAGGCCTGATCCCTGCGATCGCTAACAGTTTTCTTGGTAGCGTTTTGGTGAACTGGCAAGCACCAGCCCCAGGCAGCGTCAGATTAGCGCCAGTACCGCTAACACCCACGCACGCAGCATACACCTCCCTTAGTGGTATAGTATCTGATCGGATCAATATCTGATCAGATCTATACTAGCGTCCCCAGCAGTTTAGGGTTCCCACAAACGCAGTGTTAGTGGGATCAGCCCAGATACCTGCTAGCACCTGCGTTTTACCCCTCCGCCTTACCCAGCCCACCCAAGTGCAGTATCGATCGATCACTGTCACTTACAAAACACTAAACGCATAACTGCAGCGTTTGCAGAGTCAGGCCTGATCCCTGCGATCGCTAACAGTTTTTTTGGTAGCATTTTGGTGAACTGGCAAGCACCAGCGGCCTAGTACACCCCGGTCATAGTCAAACCAGCACTGCAGTAACACTTGGTGACATGGCGAGTCCCATAAGTGCAGTTCAAGCTGGTGAGGTGGCAAGCACAAGTAGTGTCCCACTGCCACCAAGAAGAAGACAAACACAGGCCCGTCGTGCCCATAATGCCCCTCCTGCTGCATTCGCCAATCCTAATTGGGAACCCACCGCTTCTGCAGCGCCCGTACTTCCCCCATTCACATCCCCAACCAAATGCAGTCGGCTGCATGAGAGGCATTTTCTTTATGTCCTCCCGAGTACCCCTACCCAAGGAACCCCCCCAAAAAGATGTCGTGTCTGCAAGCGCAGATATAGGCGTGACACCCGCTATTATTGTCCCTCCTGTCCTGACAATACTGGTCTTTGCATTGGTGAATGTTTTGAACGCTACCATTCACTAGTTGAGTATTAGCGTAGGGTACAGCATTGCACAGACTAGGCGCACTTTCACAGGGTCTCCCAAGATGCCATCGCATTTTGAGAGACCCGAACCTGGAACCGGTTACAGTTATAAAAGTTAGTTACAAAAAAAAAAAAAAAACACAAACAAAAATATAAAATAAAAAAAAATAGTTGGCGTTTTATTGTTCTCTCTCTCTCTATTGTTCTGCTCTTTTTTACTGTATTCTATTCTGCAATGTTTTATTGTTATTATGTTTGCTTTTCAGGTATGCAATTTTTTATACCTTACCGTTTACTGTGCTTTATTGTTAACCATTTTTTTGTCTTCAGGTACGCCATTCACGACTTTGAGTGGTTATACCAGAATGATGCCTGCAGGTTTAGGTATCATCTTGGTATCATTCTTTTCAGCCAGCGGTCGCCTTTCATGTAAAAGCAATCCTAGCGGCTAATTAGCCTCTAGACTGCTTTTACAAGCAGTGGGAGGGAATGCCCCCCCCCAACGTCTTCCGTGTTTTTCTCTGGCTCTCCTGTCTCAACAGGGAACCTGAAAATGCAGGCAGTGATTCAGCCAGCTGACCATAGAGCTGTTCAGAGACCAGAGTGGCTCCAAACATCTCTATGGCCTAAGAAACCGGAAGCTACGAGCATTTTATGACTTAGATTTCGCCGGATGTAAACAGCGCCATTGGGAAATTGGGAAAGCATTTTAGCACACCGATCTTGGTGTGGTCAGATGCTTTGAGGGCAGAGGAGAAATCTAGGGTCTAATAGACCCAAATTTTTGCAAAAAAGAGTACCTGTCACTACCTATTGCTATCATAGGGGATATTTACATTCCCTGAGATAATAAAAATGATTTAAAAAAAAAAAAAAAAAAAAAAAAAAAGCACCCCTGTCCCCCCTGCAATTGCACCATGCATGTGAGGTATCACCGCGAACGTCAGATTGAGGGCAGTAATTTTAGCAGTAGACCTCCTCTGTAAATCTAAAGTGGTAACCTGTAAAGGCTTTTAAAGGCTTTTAAAAATGTATTTAGTTTGTCGCCACTGCACGTTTGTGCGCAATTTTAAAGCATGTCATGTTTGGTATCCATGTACTCGTCCTAAGATCATCTTTTTTATTTAAATCAAACATTTGGGCAATATAGTGTGTTTTAGTGCATTAAAATGTAAAAAAATGTGTTTTTTCCCCAAAAAATGCGTTTGAAAAATCGCTGCGCAAATACTGTGTGAAAAAAAAATGGAACACCCACCATTTTAATCTGTAGGGCATTTGCTTTAAAAAAAAATATATAATGTTTGGGGGTTCAAAGTAATTTTCTTACAAAAAAATTTATTTTTTTATGTAAACAATAAGTGTCAGAAAGGGCTTTGTCTTCAAGTGGTTAGAAGAGTGGGTGATGTGTGACATAAGCTTCTAGATGTTGTACATAAAATGCCAGGACAGTTCAAACCCCCCCCAAATGACCCCATTTTGGAAAGTAGACACCCCAAGCTATTTGCTGAGAGTCATGTTGAGTCCATGGAATATTTTATATTGTGACACAAGTTGCGGGAAAGAGACAATTTTTTATTTTTTTTATTTTTTTTTTGCGCAAAGTTGTCACTAAATGATATATTGCTCAAACATGCCATGGGAATATGTGAAATTACACCCCAAAATACATTCTGTTGCTTCTCCTGAGTACGGGGATACCACATGTGTGGGACTTTTTGGGAGCCTAGCCGCGTACGGGACCCCGAAAACCAAGCACCGCCTTCAGGCTTTCTAAGGCCGTAAATTTTTGATTTCACTCTTCACTGCCTATCAGTTTCGGAGGCCATGGAATGCCCAGGTGGCAACCCCCCCCCAAATGACCCCATTTTGGAAAGTAGACACCCCAAGCTATTTGATGAGAGGTATAGTGAGTATTTTGCAGACCTCAGTTTGTCACAAAGTTTTGAAAAAAAAAAATTTTTTTTTCTCGTCTTTCTTTATTTTCAAAAACAAATGAGAGCTGCAAAATACTCACCATGCCTCTCAGCAAATAGCTTGGGGTGTCTACTTTCCAAAATGGGGTAATTTGGGGGGGGTTGTGCCACCTGGGCATTCCATGGCCTCCGAAACTGTGATAGGCAGTGAGGAGTAAAATCAAAAATGTACGCCCTTAGAAATCCTGAAGGCAGTGATTGGTTTTCGGGGCCCCGTACGTGGCTAGGCTCCCAAAAAGTCCCACACATGTGGTATCCCCATACTCAGGAGAAGCAGCTAAATGTATTTTGGGGTGCAATTCCACATATCCCCATGGCCTGTGTGAGCAATATATCATTTAGCGACAACTTTTTATAATTTTTTTTTGTCATTATTCAATCACTTGGGACAAAAAAAATGAATATTCAATGGGCTCAACATGCCTCTCAGCAAATTCCTTGGGGTGTCTACTTTCCAAAATGGGGTCATTTGTGGGGGTTTTGTACTGCCCTGCCATTTTAGCACCTCAAGAAACGACATAGGCAGTCATAAACTAAAAGCTGTGTAAATTACAGAAAATGTACCCTAGTTTGTAGACGCTATAACTTTTGCGCAAACCAATAAATATACGCTTATTGACATTTTTTTTACCAAAGACATGTGGCCGAATACATTTTGGCCTAAATGTATGACTAAAATTGAGTTTATTGGATTTTTTTTAGAACAAAAAGTAGAAAATATCATTTTTTTTCAAAATTTTCGGTCTTTTTCCGTGTATAGCGCAAAAAATAAAAAAACGGCAGAGGTGATCAAATATCATCAAAAGAAAGCTCTATTTGTGGGAAGGAGAGGACGCAAATTTTGTTTGGGTACAGCATTGCATGACCGCGCAATTAGCAGTTAAAGCGACGCAGTGCCGAATTGTAAAAAGTGCTCTGGTCAGGAAGGGGGTAAAACCTTCCGGGGCTGAAGTGGTTAAAGGAGCAGGAGGTAAAATCTCTAAAGAGCAACTTACAATGTGGTGTCCATTCAGGAAAGTTTATCCGTCCCAAAACCGATTGTTAAAAGCAATAGAAAATTTTAAGTGCTTTTGAAAGACAGACATTGACATTCAACACATCGAATATACTAATCAAAATCTTCAGGTTTGTACAAATTTACAAATGTTTGTTTGGAAATCTACTGGTGTATGGCCGGCTTTAGATTATTGTCACTTGAACAGCTTCTCCATTGGATGATTTCACCTCTGTACCTGTCTGGGTGACCTGTCAATTTTGGATTTTTCTTCACTTTCATTTCTGTTGGAACATATCACAATCATGAATCTAAAATGAAAAACAAAAGTAAAAAAAAAAAAAAACACCCTTTGAGGAATTTTCAAAACAGCTTTGAACACTTCTTAATTGTAATACGAAGAGATGCAAGAACATTGGAGTTTGTGTTATTTTTCATACCAAATGGTAAGAAAATAACCCACATCTCTTAGATGTAGTAATGTTAAAAGGATCAATAAAGTGTAAAAGGAACAAGGTACTTAAAGTGGGGATCCACAAAAAAAAAAAAAAAAAATTTTCACAAAAAAAAACATTTGGATATTTTTTTTTTTAACTTACCTCTAAATGCCTGTTGCTAGGGGGTCCCTCGTAGTCTGCCTCTTCTAGTGCCTGGGCTGGTGACATCACTTCCCCCTCGGCACAGGAAGGGCTCAGCTCTGCTCCCTCCTGTCAATCATCTGGGACCCATTACAGGTCCCAGGTGACTGAGCGGCCAATCGCGGTGCTGCTCGCGCATGCGCAGTGGGTGCCAGGCTGTGAAGCCACAGCCCAGCACCCACAGTTGCAATACCAGCACCGCTGAACGGAGGGGGAGACGAGCGGGGCTTTGAACCCCGCATCGCTGGACCCTGGGACAGGTAATTGTCCAATTAAAAAAGTCAGCAGCTGCAGTATTTCTAGCTGCTGACTTAATTTTTTTTTACTGGACCCAGATGATCAGTTAAAACAGTGGTTGTCAACTTGCAAGGGAAAGGGGGCCTCAAATGCAGCTCCTAATCTCTCCAAGAGGCAAAAATATAATATTTATTACATTTAATGCTACAGAAAACTATCACTAGACAAGACTTACTCGAGCAAATGTTCAGAGAATGTTCTACTAGAGCAGCAGTCTCTAAACTTTGGCCCTGGGGCCAGATGCGGCCCTTTGCTTGCCTTGGGGCACTATTCCGTCCACTGACACCAAAAATGGGGCATAATTCTTTTCGCTGACACCAAGGATGGCGCACTATTCCTCCTACTGACAGACCATCAGAGACTAGGCAAATGTTGCAAGAGACCACTGGACTTTACTACAGTTACGGAACCCTTTACAAATCAGTGCTCCCTGTACTGACTACTGGGGCAAAGGGCTGCACTTCAAGCATCGGAGGGCCATAGGTTGGGCACCAGGGAGTTAGAAGAATCTTATTAAAAAATGATATATAGAATGAATGTCCAACACAGATCTGTCCCTACTCAACATTGCAACAATGTAAATGTCATCAAGTCAATGTGCGTGTATGGAGAGTAATGTTGGTTCCAAATATATTTATTTTTTACTCAAAATTACAATACCAGCTGGGAAATTCCAATGTCCAGTATAGAATAGGTTCTTGCATGTGTGAGTCCATTCTGTGCTGGATAAATATGGCCTTTAGATCGACTTCTTCTGGTCCCCATAATATCTGACCATACAATCTTTGAACTATCAACTTTAGATAAAACAAAAAAACAAAAAATAGCACAATATATGAGGACTTACCTAATCTATCCAATGAATTTGTATCCAATCAGGCAGGCCCTTACACTACATCATGGGTGCTCAACCTGTGGCCATCCAGATGCTGCAGAACTACAAGTCCCATGAGGCACTGCAAAGATGATATTTACAAGCATGACTCCCAAAGGCAGAGGCATGATGGGCATTGTAGTTTGGCAACAGCTGGAGGGCCACAGGTTGAGTACCCATGCACTACATAGTTGTTGGTAGATCTAGGGTTGCCACCTCATCCCTTTAAACCCAAACACATATGAATTACACAGGTTCTGATGTTACTTTAATGCATATAAAGGCACCAAGTGAGTTTTATTGCCATGTTATTCAGCCACAGAACCTGTGTAATTAATATGTGTTCGGGATGAGGTGACAACTCTAGGTAGATCTAAAGGAGATATTACAATCAGATTCCCGCACATGGTTAGCTTTAGGGTCACCAAACAGGTTACAATTTGACCATACAAACGTAGCCCAATAAACTTTAGATTTACTAAAACTATATAAGAACCTACCTGATCTATCCAATTTGTACCCAATCAGGAAGGCCCTTACACTAGATAGTTGTTGGATCTAAAGGATATTGTACAATCAGATTGTAACAAATGTGTTGATTCTTAATGTAAGAATTCTCAGTTCACCATCACACAAGAACGTGGAATATTGATGGCCAATGTGACGAACCTGACACCATTCCTGTTAGGGTTACTAGTCCAAGGACATTTGTGAAAGGGACTTTACATTCCATGCCTGGAGGAGGCTCACTTCTCAGTCTGAACCCTGTTTGCAGCAATTAGCATATGACAGAAGCCTTAAGTAACCCATCAGGCCCTCATTGTTTTCTTGAGGTGTCCCATCAACCCTTCACCCCCCCCCCCGCAAAAAGCCTGTACACACGATCCGAAAAATGCCGCATTCAAAACAATCGTACGATAATCGGAACATTAGTACAAAGCTTTCAAGAGCCAATCAGGACAGTTCATCCGACATTATTCTGTCGGACATGCACGGAATTTTTCGTACAATGCCAGATCGTACAATTTTCATTCAATCAGTACACCTATCGTTCTAAAATGCAATACAAGCGCATTACAACACATGACATCACTTCCGAATTTTTATTCTGTCGTACCGGAATTTGTGACTTTAGTAAACTCAGATTCAATGTGAGATTAACATGCAAAAAAAAAAAATAAATAAGATCATTCGCCTGATAATCGGATCGTGTGTACTGGGCATTACTCCAACCTTCATTTACATCTTAACAACCCCAACAATGGTGAGCGATCTCAGTGTACATCACACCCTTCCAAACATCACAACTGCCCATTCAGTGGCATCACTAGGGTTGGTGTCACCTGGTGCGGTAAAACATGGCGTCACCACCCCCTGTCTATCCTGTCCAGTGCGCTGCAGGCAGTCCACGGTCACAGGGCGCACCCCAAACCAGTCCCTGTAAAATGATAGTATAGGCTGGTATGGTGGCAGGTTAGGGTAGTATAGTGGCAGGTTAGGGTAATGTAGGGCAGTTTGGGGTGGTATAGGGCAGGTTAGGGGGATAGAGTAGGGATGAGCTTCGTGTTCGAGTCGAACCCATGCCGCCTGCACATCGGCCCTGTGTAGTGTGTTCCGAAAGAAAAATAAAGATTTGATTTAAGTTAGATAGAGTAGGCAGGTCGAGTCAGTTAGCTGCACTTACAGAGATATATTATAGTATATTTAATATAATATATTTCAGTTTAGCAAGATCCTATTCTTCTTCTCCTAATATACTGACAGGCAGGCATTTTTACATTTTTTCCAGTTACTGTATTGTGTACCCCGCACAGTTGCACCTACAGTATAGCTACCTGAAGACAAGTGCAGGGGTCATCATACTAATACTACAGGCAGGCATTTGATTCTGCTAACTGCAGTATAATCGAATATAATATACACACACATCCCAGTTTTGTGCAGCTCACTGCAGGCCAATAGTATGTCTGGAAGGCCAACAAGGAGAGGCAGACAGTCACAAGCCAATAAAAGGGCAAGCAGGCTCTGTGTCTAGAGGCAACAGTGCTGGTCGTGGACACGGTGCATCCTCATCAGCACATGGCCGTGGGACACGTTTGGCCTTTTTTTTTTCAACAGCTAGCTGTGTTGAGCCGCAAAATGCGGAATACTTGGTCAAGTGGATGACCAAGCCGTCCTCATCCTCTCACTCAGGGTAGTTTGTTTGGCAAAGCAGCTGCCAACGCGGCCTCTTCCCTCGGCTCAATGGCATCAGTGACTCCTTCCCCAGCCCCACCATGTCCTCCTGAGGAGTCCCTCGAACTGTTTGACCACAGTGTTGGGTACATGCTCCAGGAGGATACCCAGCGTTTTGAAGGCTCTGATGATGGTACTGAGCTACATGAAGGCAGTAACGTGAGCCCGGACAGAGGGGGTGCCCAAGAAGGGCAGCAATCTGGCAGTCATGTTCCCCCTGCTACAGTATACTGCCAAGCTTGCTCCAGTGAGGAGGAGTAAAATAAATAAATAAAGGAAGGAACAAACATCACCAACGAGGCAGGATGCCCTCCAGGGGCCAGCCTAAGGGCAGCACACTGACTGCATCACACCACAGAGCTCCACATGTGCTGTCTCTGTGCATTATTCCAAAAGTTCTTTGGTGTGGGCCTTTGAGACGAGTGCATCAGATTGCACCGTTGCTATTTGCAACATATGTCTCAATGGTATCTCGCATGGCCAAAACATCTGCTTGACCAGACATGTGTTGACCTGCCATGCAGTTCATTGGCAAGCGTACCTAAAAGACCCACACCAAAGAATAAAGAGGACCTCTCCTTGCTCCTCATCAGCTGGGATCTCAAACCTCGTCTTGTTCCTCCATGGCCCTCTATACCTTCAGTCCTCTCTGAGACCTGCACTGAGGGGAATGAAGGTGTAGAATTAGGTGTGCAATCAGTACAGTACAATCAGTACACCGACGTCAGATTGTACCAGGCAAATTTCCCTGCCCCAGCTGCTGCACCGCAGAAAGTAGTTCACTCCCAGCCATCCACATGCCCAGCACTTGAATGCTAGCTTGGCAAAATTGCTAGCACTTCAACTGCTTCCTTTTCAGTTGGTAGACTCTGCCCCCTTCCGTGAGTTTGTGGAATGCGCGGTTCCTCAGTGGCAGGTTCCCAAACGTCACTTTTTCTCATGGAAGGCGATTCCGGCTCTCTACCGGCATGTGGAAGGCAATGTCTTGGCCTCGCTGGACAGGGCAGTCAGTGGTAAGGTGCATATTACTGCTGAATCATGGTCCAGTAGGCATGGATAGGGATGTTACTTAAGTATCACAGCGCATTGTGTGATTCTGCTGGCAGCTGGGAAGGATGCAGGACAAAGTGCAGTAGTGTTGGAGGTTGTTCCACCACCACGCCTCCAAAATGCCAGTACTGGTGATTCTGATACCTCTCTCCTCCACCTCGTCTTGTTCCTCCATGGCCTCTTCCTGTGCTTTGTCCTTGGAACCAGCGGTGCTCCATAGGCGTTCAAGGGGCTACGCAAGTACGCAGGCCAAAAGATGCCATGCGGTGCTTGAGCTGGTGTGCTTGGGGGACAGGAGCCACACTGGGGCAGAGATTGTCAGCTCTGCAGGGGCAGGTTCAGAGGTGGTTGACGCCACGGCAACTTAAGGCAGGAATGGTGGTTTGCGACAATGGCACCAACCTCCTCTGACAGGGACAACTGACCCATGCGCCCTGTTTAGCTCACGTCCTTCACTTGGTGGTGCAGTGGTTCTTGGGCAGGTACCTGGGCTTACAGAATGTCCTGAGGCAGGCCAGGAAAGTCTATGTGCATTTCTGCCAGTCATATAATGCCAGTGCTCGGCTGGCAGACCTCCGAAAGGAATTTAATCTGCCCAAGAACCGCCTAATCTGTGACATGCTCACCAGGTGAAACTCAACGTTGGCCATGCTACAGCGGCTGCACATGCAGCAGAGGGCCATCAATGAGTACCTGTGTGACAACGGCACCAGGACAGGGTCAGGGGAGCTTGTTTCCCCCCACGCCAGTGGGCCATGATCAGGGATGCATGCACTGTCCTGTCACCATTTGAGGAGGCCAAAAGGATGGTGAGCAGTGACAGTGCATGCATCAGTGACACTTTCCCCCTTGTCCACCTGTTGGAGCACACACTGCGTGGAATAATGGACAGGGCACTTGAGGCAGGAAGAGGAGGACTTCCTTAGCTCTCAAGGCCCCCCTTTATCCAGACAGTGTTCCTGCGTGCCCACTGATCACACAGGAAGAGGATGAGAAGGAGGAGGATTGTGTCAGCATGGAGGTGGAGCCTGGCACTCAGCATCAGTCTTTAAGGGATTATTTACAGTCCCAAGAAACCCATGGACTTGTACGTGGCTGGGAGGAGGTGGCTGCGGATCATGTTGTCCTTAGTGACCCAGAGGACTCCGGACTCAATGCCTCAGCAAACCTACGCTGCATGGCCTCCCTGATCCTGCAAAGCCTGCGGAAGGATCCTCGTATTCGTAGTATCAAAGAGAGGGATCAATACTGGCTGGCAACCCTCCTTGATCCACGTTACAAGGGTAAGGTTGCGGACATTATCTTGCCGTCGCAGAGGGAGCAAAGGATGGAACATCTTTGGGACGCCTTGCAGAAAGGTCTGTGCAACGCGTTCCCAGAGACTGGGAGGTTACAAACTCCTGTTCCTGGACAACATTTTGCTGAGGCTTCGGTCAGTCAAAGAAGGAGCAGTGGAGAAGGTGGCCGTCTGACCGATGAGTTCAGACAATTCAGGGTGCGTCTGTCCACTGACTCGGTCGATCGACTGACCTTCATAAAAATTAATCAGTCTTGGATCACCACCAGCTACCAAGCACCTCATCCTGATGTAACTGAATAATTTTTTTTGAAGTGTTAGATCTCTTCAAGACTGCCAATGCTGATGCGGAGTGACTATACTGTTATGCTGAGTGATTATCCTCTTCCTCAATGATCATGCTGATAGCTTGTAACAACATTTTTGGTTCTGGGCGCTGCCACCAGTGGCTAAGGCCCAATTTTTTAGCCCCTGTTTAACAGGAGCGTGTAATTACAATTCTGATCCAATATTTCACAGCAGGGCCCGTTCCAGCACCCACCAAGAGTAACTGAGGACTTACAGTGTTGTGAAACCAGCACCACCAAAGGCCCAATTTTTCTGCCCCTGTTCAACGGGTGAATGTAATTGCAATTCTTTATCTAATATTTCACAGCAGGGCCCTGTGAGAGCTTACAGTGTTGTGGCAACACCTAAGGCCACAATTTCTGTAGAGTATATAGGGCAGGCCCCTACTTTCAGACATCCAACTTACAAACGACTCCTACTTGCAAACGGAAGGAGACAACAGGAAGTGAGATGAAATCTACCCCTAGGAATGGAAATTCTCTCCTGTAAGAGTTAATATGGGAAAAATGTTTCTCCTCTCCACTGATGCTTTATCACCAATCCTTGTTTCACTAAAAACCCCAAAATTTTCTAAAAACATTTAAACATTTGTCATTGGGACAGAAAGTGAGGTGAAATCTTCTGAAGGGGAGCACAGGCAGCAAAACAAAGGTCACAGGGGTGATAACCCTTCCCTAGGTTTTCCAAAAAGCTTAAAAAAGATTTTTTGGATGGAGCTAAACACGTTAAAAATGTACCAGTTCAAAATTACAAACAGATTCTACTTAACAACAAACCTACAGTCCCTGTCTTGTTTGTACCGCCTGTATACTGCTGTTCAGAATACATAGGGCCTGATGGCCCCACGCCTTTTCTTTTTATAATTTGGGTGCGGGGTTCCCCTTAATATCCATACAAGACCCAAAAGGCCTGGTAATGGACTGGGGAGTACCCATGCCATTTGTTTCACTGATTTTCATCCATATTGCCAGGACCCAACATTACATTAAAGCCGCAGTTTTAAATGACTTTTAGTCCTTTAAAAACATCATTTTGTGCAGGGATTGTTCTAAGCATGGGAAACATGCACCACATTACAGGCATACTATAGACACACCCCCCCCCCGGTATTTATATTTAAAGGAATATTTAACTTTTTTTTTTTTACTTTAAGCATCATTAAAATCACTGCTCCCGAAAAAAAAAATGGCCGTTTTTAAAACTTTTTTTTGCATTGATAAAATGTCCCCTGGGGCAGGACCCGGGTTCCCAAACCTTTTTAAGACAATACCATGCAAATTAGCACTTTTGATTTCGAATGTTCGAGTCCCATAGATGTCAATCGGGTTCTAACGTTCGTGCAAATTTTTGGTCCGTACCGAACCGGGGGGGTGTTCGGCTCATCCCTAGTATAGAGCAGGTTGGGGTAGTATAGGGCAGGTTGGGGGTGGTACAGGGCAGTTAAATTGTAATTTTATTTACACATTTCTGTAGAATTTCCATACTAATTACATGGAGTAAAAAGCGAATAAGATATTTTTTATGGTATTAAGGTTTGAACATTAGCACTACAGACACAGGTTTAGCCATTGCGATATACAACGTCTTTATAAATAAAACCAAAATCTTGGAGGGTGAGGGCAACGTGGGAGCCCCCAAAGTTGCAAAACCCAAATGTATGCAAAAATAGGAAGGTTTCCCCAGGGTTTTTTAGCAGCAGAGAATTTGTATAAAAGTAGTTGATGTAAAAAATTTAACAGACAATAATAATTTCAAATGAACAATAATAAATCATCCATATAGATAGTGCGACACAAAAACAAACATGGAACTTCACTCATAGCAAGGAACAACCTATGTACAAGCATGGTTTGCCAATTGTATTCGACCCTTGCAATTTTTCGGTCTCTTCAGGGGGATTTAAATTCTAGGAAAATATCAAAGTATCTAATTAAAGTCATTGGACAATATAAAAAAAAAATGTAAGTATAGCATTTCGAATTGAGCAAAGTTATATCTCCATACACATAGGGGTATAGTTACCAATGGGTGGATGAAGACATGAGGATGTATCGCACAAACCAGCATTGCAGGATTGTAGTTGTCCAAAGATCCCATCTCTGCCGCACATCCCCCCCCGCGTCCTCTGGGTGGGCGCATAGTCCACCGAGCTTGCAGGGGGCCACGTTCTAGGACCTGGAGAGGAGGATGGGGGTAAAACACCTGCAGATGGACATGCAAAGACTTTTTGTAAGTAGTCATTTAGATAATGTTGGAGGAGTGTATAGAAGTGTGTGGCAGCTGTAGGCTGGTTGTTATTTAGTCACTAGTGGATTCATGTTATAGAAAAATTAATTAAGTTAAACATAACATAGCATAGTTTATTTGTTAGTTGGATTGGTTATAAAAAGGGTTGGCCAGCAGTGAAGAAAGGTTGGGTGGGGGATGGGGTGTAGTGATGTGATTAGTGAAGTGAAAGTGCATGATGTGGGATTGACTGATGATGGGGCAAAACAGGTGTAAAAGTGGGAAAAAAAATAAAAAATAAAAAAAAAACCCACACAAACCACACACCACTAAAAACAAGTGTTAAAAGTGTAAACAGTTGTATATGTGAAGTGAGAAGAAAAGGGGGAATAAGTTGAATAAAATGAAATGATGAAAGTGAGATGGATTTAGGTGCCAAAAAACAAGTGATGTGACACTGAATAGTATATACGGTACATAAGGTAAAAGGATATAACTAAGGTTTTTACTACATAGGGATGATGGTGTAAGGTGAAAAAAAAAATCACAATGTTGGAAAATGAAAATAAATGGGTATAACACAAGTACATAGATTAGCCAGTCAAACAGCATTCCAAAAAGCTGCACTTACCAAGCACTCCATCAGTTTTGTATTAGTATATGACAGCATTACCAGGGAACACCTCAGGATCTCCTGGGAGCTGTGGGGTTTTAAAGTGTCTGCATGATTGTCCATTGTCTGCAGGTGTCAGGCCCCTCCCCATCCACCCTCCCATTGGGTCTGCGGCACCAAAAAAGTGACGTCCACGTGGTCCCCTCGGCGCTCCAGAAGGCATGGCCCCGGTATGAGTCGTCGCCTCTGACGCAAAAGCGCAACGTCATTGACAGTCCAGTGGAGACGACGGGACGCCGCTGGCATGGAGAGGGCTCCCCACAGTGGCCCAGGGGGGACTCAACTGTAGAGAAACACTCATTGGGGAGAATCGCAGAATGCATCCACGTCTCCCCACCGTGCTGGGAAGCGTGATGGAAAAGAGGCACCCACCCAATGTCGCAGGGCTGAACACAGCGGCCCACACCGGGAGGATGGACAGAGTAAAACACTGCAATGCATGCAAAGTGATGAACAAAATAAAATGATTTACAAATATTCGTATATTGTATATAGGTATATAGTTGGTTGGCAGAGCCAAGGGCATATACAGTGCCATCAAATAAATGAAAAAAGTGGGGGGAGAAAAAGAAAATCGCTTTTTGCACCCCAAGAAAAAGGATTTGCTCCTATGCTCAAACAGGGATTCCACATGTCTGAGCCAATTGCAGGTGCCTTTCATTATAGGCTATTAACGCTTGG
The DNA here is from genome assembly GCF_042186555.1 of Aquarana catesbeiana. Taxonomy (NCBI): domain Eukaryota; kingdom Metazoa; phylum Chordata; class Amphibia; order Anura; family Ranidae; genus Aquarana; species Aquarana catesbeiana. The sequence continues at coordinate 634,484,377 of NC_133328.1, forward strand.
TATGTGTCCCTTCATTGTCACCTCAAGGGGGACTGGAGGAAAATACCTGCATTGTATATATTCAAATATTCAAGAAATTAGCGATATGCCTTGGCTCGTATCAGGGCTCATATGTCTTGGAGGGTGAAGAACGGGTGTTTAGCCAACCAATTAGTATATATAGAAGGGAAAAACACAATGTGGGAGCCCCCAAAGCTGCATAACCCAAATGTATACAAAAAATAGGAATTTTCCCCAGGGGTTCTTTAGCAGCAGAGAATTTGCATAAAAGTAGTTGATTTTAAATGAACAATAATAAATCATCCATATAGGTAGTGTGACACAAAAACAAACATGGAACATCACTCATAGCAAGGAACACCCTATGTACAAGCATGGTTTACTAATTGTATTTATGACGTATGTATCCACATGAAAAACCCTGATGGATTTCGACCCTTGCAATTTTTTGGTCTCTTCAGGGGGATTTATATTCTAGGAAAAAATCAAAGTATTTCTAATTAAAGTCACTTTTTTCATTTATTTGATGGTACTGTATATGCCCTTGGCTCTTCCGAACAACTATATACCTATATACAATATACGAATATTTGTAAATCATTTTTTTTGTTCATCACTTTGCATGCATTGCAGTGTTTTACTTTGTCCATCCTCTCAGTGCGGGCCGCTGTGTTCAGCCCTGCGACATTGGGTGGGTGCATGTTTCCCTACAATTGAGTCCCCCCTGGGCCACTGTGGGGAGCCTCTCCATGCCAGCGGCATCCCGTGATCGCCACCGGACTGTCAATGATGTTGCGCTTTTGCATCTGAGGCAAATGCTCATGCCGGGGTCATGCCTTCTGGAACACTGAGGGGACCACGTGGATGACGTCTTTTTGGCACCGCAGACCCAATGGGAGGGTGGATCAGGAGGGACCTGACACCTGCCGACAATGGACAATCATGCAGACACTTTAAAACCCCACAACTCCCAGGAGATCCTGAGGTGTTCCATGGTAATGCTATCATATACTAATACAAAACTGATAGAGTGCTTGGTAAGTGCAGCTTTTTGGAATGCTGTTTGAAAGGTTAGGGGAGTTTGGGGTGGTATTGGGCAGATTGAGGTGGTATTGGGCAGTTTGGGGTGATATAGGACAGTTTGGGGTGGTATAGGGTAGGTTGGGGAGATATAGGGTAGGTTGGTGGTATAGGGCAGTTTTGGGAGATATAGGGCAGGTTGGGGTGGTACAGGGCAGTTTGGGGTGGTACAGGGCAGTTTGGAGTGGTACAGGGCAGTTTGGAGTGGTACAGGGCAGCTTGGGGTAATATAGGGCAGATTGGGGTGGTATAGGACAGTTTGGGGTAATATATAAGGCAGGTTGGGGTGGTATAGGGCAGGTTGGGGTGAAATAGGGCAGGTTGGGGTGATATAGGTCTGGTTAGGGGTGGTGTAGGGCAGGTTGGGTGGTATAGGGCAAGTAAGGGTAATATAGGGCAGTTTGGAGTGGTATAGGGCAGGTTAGGGAGGTATAGGGCTGGGTAGGTGGTATAGTGCAGTTTGGGGCAATATAGGGCAGTTTGGGGCGATATAGGGCAGTTTTGGGCGGTATAGGGCAGTTTGGGGTGCTATAGGGCAGGTTAGGGGGTATAGGGCAGGTTGGGGTGGTATAGGGCAGATTTTGGTAATATAGGGCAGTTTGGGGTGGTACAAGGCAGGTTGGGGTGGTATAGGGCAATTTGGTGTAAAATTGGGAAGGTCGGGTGGTATAGGGCAGGTTGGGGTGGTATAGGGTAGGTTGGGGTGATATAGGGCAGGTTGGGGTGGTATAGGGTAGGTTGGGGTGATATAGGGCAGGTTGGGGTGGTATAGGACAGTTTGGGGTGATATATGGCAGGTTAGGGTAGTATAGGGCAGTATGGGGTGATATAGGGCAGTTTGGGGTGATATAGGGCATGTTGGCGTGGTATAGGGGAGTTTGGGCTGATATAGGGCAGGGTGGGGTGGTATAGGGCAGTTTGGGTGGTATAGGGTAGATTGGGGTGATATAGGGCAGGTTGGTTGGTATAGGGCAGTTTTGGGAGATATAGGGCAGGATGGGGTGGTATAGGTCAGGTAGGGGTAGTATAGGGCAGGGTTGGGGTGATATAGGGCAGGTTGGAGTGGTATAGGGCAGGTTAGGGAGGTATAGGGCTGGTTAGGTGGTATAGTGCAGTTTGGGGCGATATAGGGCAGTTTGGGGTGCTATAGGGCAGGTTAGGGGGTATAGGGCAGGTTGGGGTGGTATAGGGCAGGTTTTGGTAATATAGGGCAGTTTGGGGTGGTACAAGGCAGGTTGGGGTGGTATAGGGCAGTTTGGTGTAAAATTGGGAAGGTCAGTGGTATAGGGCAGGTTGGGGTGGTATAGGGTAGGTTGGGTTGATATAGGGCAGGTTGGGATGGTATAGGACAGTTTGGGGTGATATAGGGCAGGTTGGGGTGATATAGGGCAGGTTGGGGTGATATAGGGCAGGTTAGGGTAGTATAGGGCAGTATGGGGTGATATAGGGCAGTTTGGGGTGATATAGTGCATGTTGGTGTGGTATAGGGGAGTTTGGGGTGATATAGGGTGGGGTGGTATAGGGCAGTTTGGGTGGTATAGGGTAGGTTGGTATGTAAAAATTGGTGCTGCGCTGTTCTTAAAAAAAAAATCTATTCTGCTAGCGGTAGTAGTACAAAGGTAAATGAACATGTAAAATGATATAAACATATAAAAAACAGAAACAATAGTTAGGGTAGTATAGGGCAGTTTGGGGTGGTATAGGGTAGGTTGGGGTGATATAGGGCAGGTTGGTTGGTATAGGGCAGTTTTGGGAGATATAGGGAAGGATGGGGTGGTTTAGGTCAGGTCGGGGTAGTATAGGGCAGGGTTGGGGTGATATAGGGCAGGTTGGGGTGGTATAGGGCAGATTGGGGTGGTATAGGACAGTTTGGGGTAATATATAAGGCAGGTTGGGGTAGTATAGGGCAGGTTGGGGTGATATAGGTCTGGTTAGGGGTGGTGTAGGGCAGGTTGGGGTGGTATAGGGCAAGTTAGGGTGATATGGGGTGGTATAGGGCAGGTTAGGGAGGTATAGGGCAGTTTGGGGCGATATAGGGCAGTTTGGGGTGATATAGGGCAGGTTGGGGTGGTATAGGGCAAGTTAGGGTGATATGGGGTGGTATAGGGCAGGTTAGGGAGGTATAGGGCAGTTTGGGGCGATATAGGGCAGTTTGGGGCGATATAGGGCAGGTTGGGGTGGTATAGGGCGGTATAGGGCAGGTTAGGGAGGCATAGGGCAGGGTAGGGGGTATAGGGCAGGTTGGGTGGTATAGGGCAGGTTGTGGTAATATAGGGCAGTTTGGGGTGGTACAGGGCAGTTTGGGGTGGTACAGGGCAGTTTGGGGTAATATTGGGCAGGTTGGGTGGTATAGGGCAGGTTGGCGTGGTATAGGGGAGTTTGGGGTGATATAGGGCAGGGTGGGTGATATAGGGCAGTTTGGGGTGATATAGGGTAGGTTGGTATGTAAAAATTGGTGCTGCGCTGTTCTTTAAAAAAAAAAATCTATACTAGAGGTAGTAGTACAAAGGTAAATGAACACATAAAATGATATAAATATATAAAAAACCAGAAACAATATAAGAATAAGTACAATTAATATAGAGCACTTCTATACACAATAGGTGCAGTGTGATATTCCACAATAATTGGTGGTAATAGCAAAGTGCAAAGTGCAAGAAAATCATTCAATAAAGACTTAAGGCCAGATGTGATAAGTATCTTACTGGAAACACTAAAATCAATATACAATCACCAAAAAACATCAATGGATCGTGCAAGTAGGCAAAAAACATTGTGCAAAAAACAGCAATTAATAAATTAAATGTGCAACGTGCAATCAATATGTGCAAAGATCGCAAATGCAGTGTATAATAAACATATAACCAAACTAAGTCCACTGTAGAACTTGTGGAAATTCAAACAAGGCAAACGTGTGCAAAATATATAATGGGACTGGGAATGTAGACCTATGCGATTAAATCCTCTTAATGTGGCTAATCAGAAAATGTGCAAAAAAGTACAATAAGGTGCTGAGAGCATGGGGGTGATCTCCTCTTTGTGCACAGGACTAGGGATAAGCTTCGTGTTCGAGTCAAACCCATGTTCGACTCGAACATCATGTGTTCGGTCGTTCGCCGAATTGCGAACGATATGGGCCATTTGCTCCAAATTCGAGTGGCGTGTCATGGCCCATAATTCACTGCGGCATCGCAGTGCATTGCTGGCTGATGATTGGCCAAGCATGCACTATGACCCGCACTATGACCCACATGCTTGACCAAACACAGCGCCGTCTGAACAGACAGTTGTAATTGGTCAAAGCCAAGGAGGCTTTGGCCAGTTATGGCTCAGGGGGTTTAGTACACACCCCACACTATATAAGGCCGCCTGCACGGCGGTCCTGTGTAGTGTGTTCCGGCGTTCAGATAAAGAGATAGAGAGAGAGAGGGAGAGAGACAGACAGTGTCATTTGATTTAAGTTAGATAGAGTAGGCAGGTCGAGTCAGTTAGTTGCAGTTACAGTGTATTGTGTATATATATATATGCATCCCAGGTGTTTTGTATGTGTGTGTGTATATATATACATATATATATATTTATATATATATATATATATATATATATATATATATATTGTATTCAGTTTAGCTAGATCCTGTTCTTCTCTTCCTAATATACTGGCAGGCAGGTGTTTTTACAGTATTTCCAGCTACTGTACTGTGTACCCTGCATAGTCTTACCTACAGTATAGCAACCTGCAGCCAGGTGCTTGTGTAGGCTCATTGAAGTATTTCCAGCTACTGTAATGTGTACCCTGCATAGTCTCACCTACAGTATAGCTACCTGCAACCAGGTGCTTGTGTAGGCTCTTTGAAGTATTTCCAGTTACTGTACTGTGTACAATGCACAGTTGCACCTACAGTATAGCTAGCTGAAGACAAGTACAGGTGATATCATACTAATAATACTACAGGCAGGCAGTGGATTCTGCTAGCTGCAGTATAATTGGTATATATATATATATATATATATATATATATATATATATATCCCAGTTTTGTGCAGCTCACTGCAGGCCATTAGTATTTCTGGAAGGCCAACAAGGAGAGGCAAACCACAGTGTTGGGTACATGTTCCAGGAGGATACACAGTGTTTTGAAGGCTCTGATGATGATATTGAGCTAGATGAAGGCAGTAATGTGAGCACGGACAGACGGGGTGCCCAAGAAGGACAGCAATCTGGAAGTCATGTTCCCCCTGCTGCAGCATACTGCTAGGTTTGCTCCAGTGATGAGGAGGGAGGGGATGATGAGGTCACTGACTCAACGTGGGTGCCTGATAGGAGAGAGGAGGAGGAGGCACATCACCAACGAGGCAGGATGCCCTCCAGGGGCCAGCCTAAGGGCAGCACACTGACTGCATCACACCACAGAGCTCCACATGTGCAGGGCGCTGCTGTCTCTGCGCGTTATTTCAAAAGTTCTTTGGTGTGGGCCTTTTTTTGAGACAAGTGCATCAGATCCCACCGCTGCTATTTGCAACATATGTCTCAAGCGTATCTCACGTGGTCAAAACATCTCCCGCTTGGGCACCGCATGCTTGACCAGACATATGTTGACCTGCCATGCAGTTCATTGGCAAGCGTACCTAAAAGACCCACACCAAAGAACAAAGATGAGATCTCCTTGCTCGTTATCAGCTGGGATCTCCAACCCCACTATACCTTCAGTCCTCTCTGAGACCTGCACTGAGAGGAATGAAGGTGTAGAATTAGGTGTGTCACAGCCAAGTACTTGCGGGCAATCTGCTATCGGTACACCAACGTCAGATTGTACCAGGCAAATTTCCCTGCCCCAGCTGCTGCACCGCAGAAAGAAGTTCGCTCCCAGCCATCCACATGCCCAGCACTTGAATGCTAGCTTGGCAAAATTGCTAGCACTTCAACTGCTTCCTTTTCAGTTGGTAGACTCTGCCCCCTTCCGTGAGTTTGTGGAATGTGCGGTTCCTCAGTGGCAGGTTCCCAAACGCCACTTTTTCTCATGGAAGGCGATTCCGGCTCTCTACCGGCATGTGGAAGGCAATGTCTTGGCCTCGCTGGACAGGGCAATCAGCGGTAAGGTGCATATTACCGCTGACTCATGGTCCAGTAGGCATGGACAGGGACGTTATCCAAGCTTCACGGCGCATTGGGTGACTCTGCTGGCAGCTGGGAAGGATGCAGGACAAGGTGCAGTAGTGTTGGAGGTTGTTCCACCACCACGCCTCCAAAATGCCACTACTGGTGATTCTGACACACCTCTCTCCCCCACCCCCTCCTCTTCTTCTTTCTCCATGGCCTCTTCCTGTGCTTTGACCTCGGAACCAGCGGTGCTCCATAGGCATTCAAGGGGCTATGTAAATACGCAGGCCAAAAGATGCCATGCGGTGCTTGAGCTGGTGTGCTTGGGGGACAGGAGCCACACTTGGGCAGAGGTTCTGTCAGCTCTGCAGGGGCAGGTTCAGAGGTGGTTGATGCCACACCAACTTAAGGCAGGAATGGTGGTTTGCGACAATGGCACCAACCTCCTCTCCGCCCTCCGACAAGGACAAATGACCCATGTGCCCTGTTTGGCTCACATCCTTACCTTGGTGGTGCAGCGGTTCTTGGGCAGGTACCTGGGCTTACAGGATGTCCTGAGGCAGGCCAGGAAAGTCTTTTTTCCCCATACCAGTGGGCCATGATCAGGGATGCATGCACTGTCCTGTCACCGTTTGAGGAGGCCACGAGGATGGTGAGCAGTGACAGTGCATGCATCAGTGACACTGTCCTCCTTGTCCACCTGTTGGAGCACACGCTGCATGGAATAATGGACAGGGCACTTGAGGCAAAACAGAGGCAGGAAGAGGAGGACTTCCTTAGCTCTCAAAGCCCCCTTTATCCAGACAGCGTTCCTGCATGCCCAGTGATCACACAGGAAGAGGAGGAGGAGGAGGATTGTGTCAGCATGGAGGTGGAGCCTGGCACTCAGCATCAGCAGCAGTCTTTAAGGGATCATTTACAGTCCCAAGAAACCCATGGACTTGTATGTGGCTGGGAGGAGGTGACTTCAGGTCATGTCATCCTTAGTGACCCAGAGGACTCCGGACTGAATGCCTCAGCAAACCTACGATGCATGGCCTCCCTGATCCTGCAAAGCCTGCAGAAGGATCCTCGTATTCGTGGTATCAAGGAGAGGGATCAATACTGGCTGGCAACCCTCCTTGATCCACGTTACAAGGGTAAGGTTGCGGACCTTATCTTGCCATCGCAGAGGGAGCAGAGGAGGAAACATCCTCGGGAGGCCTTGCAGAAAGGTCTGTGCAACGCATTCCCAGAGACTGGGAGGTTACAAACTCTTGTTCCTGGACAACGTGTTGCTGAGGCTTCGGTCAGTCAAAGAAGGAGCGGTGGAGAAGGTGGCCATCTCACCGATGCGTTCAGACAATTTTTTAGTCCGCAGCCCCAAGGTATGATCGGTTCCAGCAACCATTGCCAGCGTCTGTTTTACATGGTGCAGGAATACCTAGGGGCAAGATCTGACTTGGACACCTTTCCCACTGAAAATCCTCTGGGTTACTGGGTCTTGAGGATGAATCACTGGCCAGAGTTTGCACAGTATGCAATTGGGCTACTGGCCTGTCCTGCATTAAGCGTTCTTTCAGAACGCACATTCAGTGCTGCTGGAGGTTTGTAACCGATCACAGGTAGCGTCTGTCCACCGACTCGGTCAATTGACTGACCTTCATAAAAATGAATCAGTCTTGGATCACCACCAGCTACCAAGCACCTGATGCTGATGTAACCGAATAATTTTTTGTGAAATGTCAGATCCCTATGCTGATGCTGAGTGACTATCCTGTTATGCTGAGTGACTTTCCTCTTCCTCCTCAATGATCATGGTGATAGCTTGTAAGAATATTTTTGGTTCTGGGCGCCGCCACTAGTGGCTAAGGCCCAATTTTTCTGCCCCTGTTCAACAATGGCATGTAATTACAATTCTTGATCTAATATTTTGCAGCAGAGCCCGTTCTTGCCCCCACCAAGAGTAACTGTGAGGGCTTACAGTGTTGTGGCAACACCAACACCTAAGGCCCCAATTTCTGCAGAGTATATAGGACAGGCCCCTACTTTCAAACATCCAACTTACAAACGGCTCCTACTTGCAAACGGAAAGAGACAACAGGAAGTGAGATGAAATCTACCCCTAGGAAGGGAAATTCTCTCCCGTAAGAGTTAATATGGGAAAAACGTGTCTCCTCTCCACTGATGCTTTATCACCAATCCTTGTTTCACTAAAAAAAAACAAATTGTCAAAAAACATTTGTCATTGGGACAGAAAGTGAGATAAAATCTTCTGAAGAGGAGCACAGACAGCAAAACAAATGTCACAGGGGTGATAACCCTTCCCTATGTTTTCCAAAAAGCTTAAAAATAGATTTTTTTGGCTGGAGTTACACTTTAAAAATGTACCGGTTCAAAATTACAAACAGATTCTACTTCACAACAAACCTAGAGTCCTTGTCTGTTTGTACCGCCTTTATAGTGCTGTTCAGAGGGCCTGGGGCCCCATGCTTTTCCTTTTTTTAATTTGGGTGCGGGGTTCCCCTTAATATCCATACAAGACCCAATGGGCCTGGTAATGGACTGGGGGGTACCCATGCCATTTGTCTCACTGATTTTCATCCATATTACTGGGACCAGACATTACCTTAAAGCCGTAAGCAGTTTTAAATGACTTTTATTACTTTAAAAATGTCATTTTGTGCAGGGACCATTCTAAGCACGGGAAACACGCGCCACTTTACAGGCATACTATAGATACCCCCAGGTACGATAAAGGAATATTTCATTTTTTTTTCACTTTAAGCATCATTAAAATCACTGCTCCCGAAAAAAATGGCTGTTTTTTAAAACTTTTTTTTGCATTGATACATGTCCCCTGGGGCAGGACCCGGGTCCCCAAACCCTTTTTAGGACAATACCATGCAAATTAGCCTTTAAAATGAGCACTTTTGATTTTGAACGTTCGAGTCCTATAGACGTCAATGGGGTTCTAATGTTCGTGCGAATTTTCGGTCTGTACGCAGGTTCTGGTGCGAACCGAACCGGGGGGTGTTCGGCTCATCCCTACTCCTGATATGTCCCATCAACCCTTCATCCTCCGTGTGACTCCAACCTTCATCTACATCTCAACAGCCCCAACAATGGTGAGCGATCCCAGTGTACATTACACCCTTCCAAACATCACAACCTCCCATTGTCAGGAGACACGAGCCCAGGAATTCCCACTACAAGGAATACACCCGCAGGAATCTTTCTAAAGATAGAAATTGTGATTTTGTTACAAATCTCATATGTAAGAAAAATGTGCATTTCTCTTGTTATAACCTATAAATTGTCAGCAATATATATTCTATGTGTGAAGAAAACTCAATAGCTGCCCTCATGTTGTAAACGCTGCACAAACTGTTGACGCTATATAAATCCTGTATAATAATAATAATAATAATAATAATAATAGATGTTATTAAACAAATACAATATAGAGAAGAACATTAGTGGAGCTCACCGCTAATCATCTGAATGAAATTAAATCACTAATAAGCTATCAATCTCCCAATCATATACAGGGGTCTCCGAACTTTTCAGTACAAGAAACAATATCCACGGCCCCAAAAATGTATTCTATCTAATAAACATAAGTTCTAGGCTGTGTTTACATATATGCAAAGTGAATGTGTTTGAAACCGCATCCAATTCGCTCTCGATGGAGCCGGTACACACATTTCTGGGGCTGACGAGGTGGTGTTTCAAAAAGGGTCCTGTGCATTTCTGGGTCTGGTTCAGGTGCAAATTCAGCAGTGAAGGTCAGGCACTGATGTTGGACGAGAAGGCCTGGCTCGCAGTCTCCACTCTAAGGCCATGTACACACGGTCGGATTTTCCGACGGAAAATGTTTGATGGGAGCTTGTTGTCGGAAATTCCGACCGTGTGTAGGCTCCATCGGACAATTTCCAACACACAAAATTTGAGATCTGGATCTCAAATTTTCCGACCACAAAATCCATTGACGGAAATTCCGATTGTGTGTACACAATTCCGACGCACAAAGTTCCACGCATGTTCGAAATCAAGCAGAAGAGCCACACTGGCTTTTGAACTTCATTTTGTCTCGGCTTGTCGTACGTTTTGTACATCACCGCGTTCTTGACGTTTGGAATTTCCGACAACATTTGTGTGACCGTGTGTATGCAAGACAAGTTTGAGCCAACATCCGTCAGAAAAAAAAACGTGGATTTTGTTGTCGGAATGTGCGATCACGTGTACGCGGCATTATTCATCCCAAAGGTATTCTATCTTGTTGAGGTCAGGACTCTGTGCAGGCCAGTAAAGTTCCTCCACCCCAAACTTGCTCATCCATGTCTTTATGGACCTTGCTTTGTGCACTGGTCCAAATCATTTGGTGGAGGGGGGATTATGGTGTGGGGTTGTTTTTCAGGGGTTGGGCTTGTCCCCTTAGATCCAGTGAAGGGAACTCTTACGGTGCCAGCATACCAAGACATTTTGTACAATTTCATGCTCCCAACTTTGTGGGAACAGTTTGGGGATTTCCTGTTCCAACATGACTGCACACCAGTGCACAAAGCAAGGTCCATAAAGACATGGATGAGCGAGTTTGGGGTGGAGGAACTTGACTGGCCTGCACAGAGTCCTGACCTCAACCCATTAGAACATCTTTGGGATGAATTAGAGCCGAGACTGTGAGCCAGGCCTTCTCATCCAACATCAGTGCATGACCTCACAAATGCGCTTATGGAGTAATGGTCAAACATTCCCATAGACACACTCCTAAACCTTGTGGACGGCCTTCCCAGAAGAGGTGAAGCTGTTATAGCTGCAAAGGGTGAGCCAACTCAATACCGTGTTTCCCTGAAAATAAGACCTACCCTGAAAATAAGACCTAGCGTTATTTTCCAGGAGGCCTGCAATATAAGCCCTACCCAGAAAATAAGCCCTAGTTTAAAATGCTTGTGAAATCCTATAATCTACTCTATTACAGTAGTATATAATGTACGATGTGTGTGCTTCTGTAATATAATTGCGGGGAAAAGGGCTCCGGTGGGTCACAGAAGAGCAGAACGACGCTATAATGAAGGTATTTGGCACAATTATATTACAGATACACACACATTGTACATTATATACTACTTTAATAGAGTGGAATATAGGATTTACAAGCATTTTAACTTGGTTCACACTGGGGATTCCTGTCAGGCAGGGAGAGAGGGGGAGAGAAGACAGCACATTACATGGTAAGACCTACCCCGAAAATAAGCCCTACTGTGTCTTTTGTTGCCAAAATTAATATAAGACCCGGGCTTATTTTCAGGGAAACACTTTATTGAACCCTACGGACTAAGACTGGGATGCCATTAAAGATCATGTGTGTGTGTGTGTGTGTGTATAAAGGCAGGCGTCCCAATATTTTTGCTAACATAGTGTATTTGTGGCTGTGGATTGCAGTCCGATGTCCTGTGCATTTCGGTTCACCGGTCCAGGTGTGATACAGGTGTAAATTTTTTACTGAATTCGCACCTGAACCGGACCCAAAAACACACAGGACCCTTTTCAAACCACACTGAAGCCACCACCGGACATGTGTGTACCGGCTCCATTGAAAGCCGGTCACACTCACATGTTATGCGAATTGAATACGGTTAAAAACACATCCAATTGGCATATATGTGAACCCAGCCTTATGCCCCGTACACAAGGTCGGATTTTCCGATGGAAAATGTCCGATCGGAGCGTGTTGTCGGAAATTCCGACCGTGTGTGGGCTCCATCGGACATTTTCCATCGGATTTTCCGACACACAAAGTTGGACAGCAGGAGATAAAATTTTCCGACAACAAAATCCGTTGTTGGAAATTCTGATCGTGTGTACACAAATCCGATGGACAAAGTGCCACGCATGCTCAGAATAAATAAAGAGATGAAAGCTATTGGCCACTTCCCCGTTTATAGTCCCGATGTACGTGTTTTACGTCACCGCGTTTAGAACGATCGGATTTTCCGACAACTTTGTGCGACCGTGTGTATGCAAGACAAGTTTGAGCCAACATCCGTCGGAAAAAATCCTAGGATTTTGTTGTCGGAATGTCCGAACAAAGTCCGACCGTGTGTACGGGGTATTAGAGTATATACACTTACTCCCATGATTTACTCCATCCAGCCATTGTAACCACTTGGACTACTTCTCACCTTTGTCCTCATTGCCCATCAATTCAGAACAAGTTTCCTATGGGTTGCCTATGTCTGGAAGAAGGGATCTAGCTTAGATCCTTAAATCCAGCATTGTCACCACAGGAGCCACTATAACCCAGTGCCATCTTAATGGCATCATGGGCCCCTGGGCAAAGTAATGCATTGGGGCCCCAACAATGACAATGAGCAAAAGGGATTGAAAAGGCTCTAAGGCAGGGGTAGGAAACCTTAGACAGATGGAGATCTACTTGAACATCACTGATGAAGTCAAAGATCACCGGGCACAGTGTCCTGTTGTTGGGGCCGGTTCACACCAGAACGTGGTGCCAGTGCATGCACTACTTTTTGTGCAGTCTGATGCGATTTGCAGGCAGGGCTGGATTTACATCTCAGGAGCCTATAGGCAGGGAATTCTGAAGCACCCCACCAAACAAAAATAAAAAGACAGTAAGCAGAGTTAAGGCGTGCTCTGCGCTCAGAATGCAGGGATCAGGAGTGTCTTATGCTCAGAATTTAATATAAAAAATATAAATACCTATATGATATTATGTCATATTATATCTATAAGTAGAACAATTTCGTTATGTTAAGATGACAGATCTGAGCATTTTGCAGGAAAAAATGTTTTTGATAAAAAACACACTCAGTAGGACTCCATATAACATGGGAGGTCAATAACTGATAATAGATTTTCAAACATGCATCTCAAAAATGCTTGGGACAAACATAAATCTTTACTAAAAAAAAATAAAAATATAGATATACTGTAGATATAAATGAAAAAAGTGGGGCAGACTTGATGGAGCACTTGGTCTTTTTTTTCTGTCCTCACTCTTCTATGTGTCTGTGTGTCTAGATGTAATATTAAATGGATAAAAACTACGAATACATATTAATTGATTATTATTAATAATCAATTAATAATGAGTTAATGACTTATTAAATGTTGGTATAATGATTGATGGGGGTCAGTACTGAAGCTGCTTTACTGCTCTTGCTGTTTGCAGAACTTTTTTTTTTAACTAGTTTGACACCCCAACAACGAAACTGCTATTCTAAATCTATGATAGACATGCCTTGAAATTATTTTTTTATACTGATGAAAATATGGTGGAAAAAGGACATGGAGCAGGGATGTAAATCTGGAGAATAATATACCCAGTAATGTTAAACACATTAGGGGAGATTTAGGCTGGGGTCACATATATGCGAATTGGATGCGCTTTACACCGCATCCAATTTGCATGAGTCGGTGTCTCACTGGTTTGAACAGAGTGATATGGCTGGCAATAGGATGCAACTTGTCATGTGATTTGACCTGTCAAATCACATGACAAGTCGCTCTAATGTGAACAGGGGCTGACTGTTGACTGACTCACTACCTCTTCTGAAAGTCTGTTCCAAGTCTTTCTAATGCCGCGTACACACGGTCAGACTTTTCGTCTACAAAAGTCCGACAGCCTGTCCGACAGACTTCCGGCGGACTTTCGGCGGACTTGCGGCGGACTTGCGGCAGACTTTCTAATGAACGGACTTGCCTACACACGACCACACAAAAGTCCGACGGATTCGTACGTGATGACGTACACCGGACTAAAATAAGGAAGTTCATAGCCAGTAGCCAATAGCTGCCCTAGCGTGGGTTTTTGTCCGTCGGACTAGCACACAGACGAGCGGATTTCGGGGTCCGTCGTAGTTACGACGTAAAGATTTGAAGCATGTTTCAAATCTAAAGTCCGTCGGATTTGAGGCTGAAAAAGTCTGCTGAAAGTCCGGAGAAGCCCACACACGATCGGATTACCAGCCAGCTTTAGTCCGTCAGCGTCCGTTGGACTTTTGTAGACGAAAAGTCCGACCGTGTGTACGCGGCATAAGATTAATGTAGAACTTTCTTTCATCTAGTTTGAGGTCATGTCCCCGTGTTCCTAAACTTGGCTTCATATTGAAAATCCTGCCCTCCTGAACCTTATTCACTCCCTTTATGAGTTTGAAGGTTGTCATATCCATCCTTTCCCTTCTTTCCTCCAGACTGTAAGTGCCTGAAGCCTCTCCTGATATGTTTCATCCCTCAGAACTTTCACCATTTTGTTGTCCATCTCTGGATTTATTCTAGGGCAGGTTGGGTGATATGAGGCTGGTTGGGTTGTATAGGGAATGTTGGGGTGAAATAGGGCAGTTTGGGGTGGTATATGGTAGATTGGGGTGGTATAGGGCAGTTTGGGGTGGTATATGGCAGGTTGGGAGGTATAGAGCAGGTTGGGAGGTATAGAGCAGGTTGGGGAGGTATAGGGCAGGTTGGGGAGGTATAGGGCAGGTTGGGAGGTATAGGGCAGTTTGCAGGAACTTACAGCATAGCTGCAGAGATTGGGGCTGCTGTGTCTTCGCCTCTTCTCCTACTTCAGCCACGAGAGTGAATAAGTGTGTGGGAGGAGTAGAGGAGGCAGCCACACCCCCCAGCTCCGGCCCCCAACTGCAGCTGAAGGAGATATTGAAGATCCCCAAGGGTTAGATTCACTGACTGGGGAGTCTTATAGGCAGCCTCCCTCGCACGGCTACATGTCCCGCTCTCACCACTCTGCTGCAGCTCTGCAAGTGCATACAATATGGTGCACTGTGTAGCGGCGGCCCCGGTGTCACCTTTCTGGCAGGTGTCACCCAGTGCAGGCTGCACCCCACCTTGCCCCCCCATTGCGATGCCACTGCTTCTATTATCACTAGACATGAGCCAAGGAATTCCGAATACAACCAATACACCCACAGGAATCTTTATGAAGATGGAAATTGTTATTTCGTTACAAATCTCATATATAAAACATTTGTGTTTTGATGCCTTCTGTCACATTCTCCATAACATAAAATAAATTAAAAATGGTGCCGGGATGGTGGGAAGTTGGGAACCCTTTATAATGGGGACAGCAAGTGTGTAAAATCGGGAGATACAAGACCCTGTCAGGGCAATTAATTCACCAGCATTAGACAAATATTGAAATGTCACTTTTGGGTGGACTGACCCTTTAAGATCTATACTATAGAGTTGATATATACATTTTTCAGACTATTTTACTAGTTCTAATCTTGATACCCATGTGGACAATTACAACATTGATGCCAAATTTCAGTAAAACAAAAATTCAAATTTATTTCAAGTGAATATAATCAGACAAGATACAAAATGATTTTCATATATACATGTGATCCAATTCCAATGCCTTTGGACTGTATGTCATGGTTGGTGCCACCTCCGCTGGGCCACATGCCGAGTTGAGTGCCAACCAGTGTTAATTTTTAATCTTTGTCTTTTGACTAAAATGCCATTTCAGTTTTAGTTGTATTTTAGCCATCTGAATTGTTTTAGTCAACTAAAATAGTGTTATTTTAGTCGACTAAATTACCACTGGTGCCAATGTCATCAGGTAAGCCTTCAAGTGCAGCTAGTCCTTGGGACAAAAGTGAACGGCCCAAAACCAGCCTTGTCTCAGCATCTGGCCAATCAGTAACCGTTGGGTCCGTACCATGGGTACACCCCGACCTGAGATAAATGTTCCCCATATGCGCCACCCTGAGATAAATGCTGCCCGTAAGCACCACCCTGAGATAAATGCTGCCCGTAAGCACCACCTTGAGATAATTGCTGCCCATAAGCACCACCCTGAGATAAATGCTGCCCATAATAACCACCTTGAGATAATTGCTGCTCGTAAGCACCACCTTGAGATAATTGCTGTCCATATATGTTTTGAGGTGAAATGTAGCTCCCGGGTGAGGGATATATGGGGACATTAAATATTGCTGTATTGGGAGGGAAATCTGACAGGGAATTCCTGGCTTCAGAGGGTCGAGGCTGGGGAGACATTTGAGGTATCACATTGGGAGGGTAGACATCCCTCCGCTCCGCACAGGTGGAGCTTGAGCATGGGGAAGGCATGTAATTACGTAGAGAGAGTGCGAAGTTGGGGTAAAGCTGCAGAGGGTGTATGCTAGGAGGGGCCACCACATTAGGGGCCACACATGTTGTGTATGATGTTGGAAGGTTCGATAAGATCTCTGGGAAAGTTGAGGCGGGATGTACACTAGGGGGCTGGATTCGTACTGAGGACTGAGCCTCTGCTTCTGCTCTGACCGCAGTATTTTCTATTGGAGGATGAGGGTTATGAAAAATGGAAGGTCTGTAGGGATGTCCATCCAGGATATAAGGAGCCAGGTCATGAGGGTAGGCTTCCTGGCGGGTGACTGCCGTGTTCTGCAGCTTCATGGCTGCGGAGGGAATCTGGCTCACATTCACTATCCAGTAGTTGCCTTTACCATTCGGCCTCAGCGGATCTTTCAGGATCTGCAAAAGAGGGAGAAGACGTTAGAGGCGTAAACCAGCACAGCAGATTCACACAAATCTATTACAGGTCAGGGTAACAAAACCCTGTGACCTATTTACAATGATCAGAAAAGTCATTTCTCAGAATCTGCACCTATTTTTAAATAATGTTTTTTTTTTTTTTACTTGGCTGCAGTATGTAGAGAGCCTTAAGAGCCCATCACCGCCATCACATCCTAGGAGCACAAAGTCCTTACCATTCTGAAGCAATCATTGGAGGAGAGGTTATGTCGAATAGAGTCCCTCCAGCCCTGATAATCCCCCTTGAAGAAAGGGAAGAGGTTGCTGATCTCATCTTCGATCTGCCAATAATAAAAAGTATAGTTGTAAGTGAATGAACATGACCATAAACCAAGATACATAACACCTCTTACATTATATAAGTATAACCAGGAGACCTGTACTGAGATACTTAGGAGGACATCACTGTAGACCTCCTATCCATTTGTGGTATAAGCTTCCTAAATTAAGCATGTAGAAAGTGATGTCAGGGTATAGACAAAATACTTTGTCCATGCTTGTATTGAATTGGGGAGGCAGCTAGCACTTTCTGAAGTCTGGTGTTGGGAGCCAAATGTATGTATGTATGGAAGAAAGGGACAACAATGTCCTGGGGGGATTTTTGGGTTGCCATTGAGATCCTAGCACAAAACTTGGAATGAAAAGATGACCTGAAGGCAAAACTTTTTTTTGGACATTGTGGATGGAGTGGAGATTTTTTTTTGTGTCCCCATTGAGGAAATTTCTCTTTTCCCTTTCCTTCAAGTAAGATGAAACCCCCAAAGGGAGGCAAATCCCAAGTTAGACATTTGCCACAGGAACAATTGTCTTCATTGGAAGGCTTCCCCTGTTTTGTTGACAGCCCAATATTTTGGCTTTTCCAATCACTTTCATACTTTGGGGGGTCTCAGGGTAAATCTCCCCAGCTGGGACACAGACAGCAATAAAGACTAAAATAAAATGCAAAATCACCCCTCACTATAAAATCATTCACTATTACAAAACGTATTTCCACAAAGCACGGGCTAAGCCCAATAAGAGCAATAATAATGAAGGCCTTAGCTGCACTGTCCTTACATATATTATTCACATATGTTCAATTTATTATATCAATTGTATCAGATGTATTCTCAAAACACAATATGAAAAAAGCAAAAAAAAGGAAGAAAAAAATAAAGTAAAAATATAAAAAAAACACAAATTTGAAAAAAAAGCACACACAAATGAAATTACATGAACAAAAAATACAAACAATACAATTTAAATAAACAATCCTTTTTTTCTGAACGTTTATGTGATTCTATTATTTTTTTCTTTATATTTTCTTTCCGTATTTTGGAAAAAAAAGTTGGTATAATTGAACAGCTGTGAATGATATACCTAAGGACAACATAAGGCTTATTGCTCCAAACGAAAACAGCAAAAATCTGTCCCACTTCATCAAAAAAAAGAAAAAAAAAGTAATTCAGCCTGTAGTCATGAGAGTTTTATATGCTGCAAATATAACAGGCAGCCAGGGGCCTAAATTAAAAATAAAAAAATAAGTAAAAAAATAAAATATTGACAATTCACCCAACTTCTTGAACTTCTATTTTTGATAAATATTGGTATAATTTTTTCAGCCTTCATAGGCCTAACAGAAACAAATAATAATAAAGAATATCCCTCTGACAAATCCTTTATCTGAGCTAGTCTTAGTGTCACCCCTCCCTCTGCCCTTAGCTGCCCTAAAGCCCCAGGAAGGCCCATAATGGAAGGTTGGTTACCTCGGACACTGTGAGCTTCTTCTTGGGGGAAGCCTGGATGACCAGGGCGATCATGGCCAAGTAGGAGTAGGGTGGTTTGGCGTAGCGTTGATAATTCTTCTTCTTGCTCTTTTTGCTCTTTTTGCTCTTCTTACTCTTCTTGCTGAGCTGATCAGTGGTTTCTGGCTTTTTGGGGCCTCCGTTGGCCTCCCCAGGACAGCTCTCTACTTCGGCCAGGATCCTGTCCATGCTGTGTGGCTCAGGGAGTTGCTTGTAGAGGGGGTCCCAGGAATGTTGTGGGCAATCCATGGCTTGTCAGGTGTGTTGTGTGTGTATGGGGGCAGCCAGGTATACATAGTGCTGGGATCCCCACCCTGGGCTTTATAATGTAAATGCACCTGTAACCATAAGAGGCGACACC
Organism: Aquarana catesbeiana; assembly: GCF_042186555.1. Lineage (NCBI taxonomy): Eukaryota > Metazoa > Chordata > Amphibia > Anura > Ranidae > Aquarana > Aquarana catesbeiana. Next base: position 634,503,260 of record NC_133328.1, read on the forward strand.
TCCCTTACTGCAGAGGGCCCCTCACCATCCATTTGAATACGTTTCTAGGAAGTTTCAGGGCTGAGATGTTGGGGGGCATTGTTATGTATATGTTGTGTTGACTATAAGCTGATGGAGAATATATCATATGCTTATGAGGTGAATATTACGTTCATATACTAAGATTCTCTTGTATATACAATTTCTTTTTTCTTACCTATGGATATAGATTTGTTTTTATATATTTTTATATCACATGTATAACTTAGATTTTTTTTACTAATTCAAAAATATATTTATTTTATCTTTTAATTTTCCTACATTTTGCATAAAATTTTAGACACATTTACCAATCTCAGAATGGCTTTTGTAAGGGTACATCGGGCATAAATAGCTTAATACTGCTTTTTATCCATCAGAACCACTCAAAGTGTCCAAACTTGAATTTGATGGTTTTATTATTCTAAAAATTCTTACGACTTTTTATTTTGGCTGTCAAAATAGTTTTATTTTATGTCTAATTTTTAAAATAACTTTATCCAGTTAACATTTACAAGTACATTGAATTTTAGAAGTCATTTTTATTTATTAAACTTTGAAAGATATATTTGCTGAGGGATCTTATCTAAGGAGCACATGCTGTGTTAAATTGCAACTGCTTTTTTTAGCATAAATTTACATTTTTTTTCTGTTTGTTTATTTCTTAATTGAAATCAGTGTTTTAATTTTGCTGCACGTTGGTGTCCCTGTTATTCCAGATGGTTTTCAGCATTTTTTCCTTAATAGTGGCCATTTTCTAGGCATTCGTTCTATTTAAGAAATTTGTAGAAGCAAATTGAAGGGGATTATATTTAATATAAAAATGTAAATACCCATATGATATTATATCTATATAAGTAGAACAATTTGGTTATGTTAAGATGACAATTTGCAGGAAAAAATGTTTTTGATAAAAAAACACGCTCAGTAGGACTCCATATAACATGGGAGGTCTATAACTGATAATAGATTTTCAAACATGCATCTCAAAAATGCTTGGGGCAAACATAAATCTATACTAAAAGAATTCAAAATATAGATATACTGTAGATATAAATTTAAAAAGTGGGGCAGACTTGATGGAGCACTTGGTCTTTTTTTTTCTGTCCTCACTCTTCTATGTGTCTGTGTGTCTAGATGTAATATTAAATGGGTAAAAACTACAAATACATATTAATTGATTATTATTAATAATCAATTAATAATGAGTTAATGACTTATTAAATGTTGGTATAATGATTGATGGGGTCAGTACTGAAGCTGCTTTATTGCTCTTGCTGTTTGCAGAACTATTTTTTAAATAGTTTGACACCCCAACAACGAAACTGCTATTCTAAATCTATGATAGACATGCTTTGACATTTTTTTATACTGATGATAAATATGGTGGAAAAATGACATGGAGCAGGGATGCAAATCTGGAGAATAATATGCCCAGTAATGTTAAATACATTAGGGGAGATTTAGGCTGGGTTCACATATATGCGATTTGGATGCACTTTACACCACATCCAATATACATGAGTCGGCATCGCACTGATTTGAACAACGTGATTGCTGGCAATAGGATGCAACTTGTCATGCGATTTGACCTGTCACTCTAATGTGAACAGGGGCTGACTGTTGACTGACTCACTACCTCTTCTAAAAGTCTGTTCCAAGTCTTTCTAAGATTAGTGTAGAACTTTCCTTCATCTAGTTTGAGGACATGTCCTCGTGTTCCTAAACTTGGCTTCATATTGAAAATCCTGCCCTCCCCCTTTATGAGTTTGAAGGTTGTCATATCCATCCTTTCCCTTCTTTCCTCCAGACTGTAAGTTCCTGAAGTCTCTCCTGATATGTTTCATCCCTCAGACCTTTCACCATTTTGTTGTCCATCTCTGGATTCATTCTATCTTATCAATATTTTCTTGCATGTGAGGTCTTCAGAACTGAACAAACCGAGTTTGACTTACTAAAGGCAAACCGGTGTTCACTTTGCATGGGGTTTTTCCCCTAACTTAGTGAATGTGGTGAAATGCGCTTTACAAAGGAAACCCAACAAGGCAACGAAAATGTAAAAAAAAACACAGCATTGTTTTCTTGCATATGATTAAATAATGGAAGGCTGCAGAGCTTCACCTCGTTTACTAAGCCAAGGTTAAATTCCTTTGCAAAGTGATCGGCCTATTTGGCTTTAGTAAACCAAACCCAGTAACTCTAACCAGAACGGCTTTTTAGTAAAAGGGGTAAAAAATGTACTCAAGCTGAATTAAAACCAGAGTATCAAAACTGTGTTTCATTTTTGGATGGAGTGGAAACGGGTTAGAACCAATGTCTGTATTTGTTTCTGTCAGTAATAGCAGATTTTCCAAAAACGTAAGCATAAAAAGACAAAACTTTTTAAAACATTTTTGGGTACTGTAGGAAATGGTTAAAATGTCTGCCATTTTAAGATTTCTATTCACTTCCTATACTATAGACACAATAGGAAATGAGGGGAAATTTCTTCAGAGAAATGGAAATCTACTCTTAAACATGGAAGACCTCCCATGGAACTTTAGGCTGGGTTCACACCATTGCGAATTGTATGCGGGTCCCCCAATAATGGAGCACAACTCCTTCCATTAACACTAATGATGGGGCACATTTCCTTCCATTAACACCAACGTTGGGGCACAATTCCTCCCATTGACACCAATGATGGGGAACAATTCCTTTCATTAGCATCAATGATGGGGCACAATTCTTTCCATTGACACCAAAGATAGAGCGCTGTTTACTCCCACTGGACATCAGAACATTTTTTATTCCCAATGGCCCTAGTCCAACCCCCTTCTGTCTGAAGGACAGTAAACTGGCCCTTTGTTTGGAAAGTTTGGAGACCCCCTGTACTAGAGTGGTTGGAGACCGAAGTCATGCTATAGGAGACCATCAGAGACTAGGCAAATGTTGCAAGAGACCACTGGGCATTACTACAGTTACGGAACCCTTTACAAATCAGTGCTCCCTGTACTGACTGCCGGGGGTAAGGGCTGCACTACAAGCATCGGAGGGTCACAGGTTGGACACCAGGGAGTTAGAAGAATCTTATAAAAAATGATATATAGAATGAATGTCCAACACAGATCTGCCCCTACTCAACATTGCAACAATGTAAATGTCATCAAGTCAATGTAGGTGTATGGAGAGTAATGTTGGTTCCAATTATATCGTTTTTTTACTCAAAATTACAATACCAGCTGGGAAATACCACTGTCCAATATAGAATAATCAAAAAAAGGTTCTTGTATATGCGAGTCCATTCTGTGCTGGATAAATATGGCCTTTAGATTCACTTCTTCTGGTTGGATTAGTAATTTGACAACGAAGATAAACTATCAAAGTGTTTTATGGGAATATTGACCATGAATCTTATAAGACAGTCACGGTTCGTGTCCCCAAAACATCTGACTGTATCATCTTTGTAATATCAACTTTACAGAAAAAAGAAGCAATGTAATATGAGGACCTACCTAATCTATCCAATGGATTTGTATCCAATCAGGCAGGCCCTTACACTACATCATGGGTGCTCAACCGGTGGCCTTCCAGCTGTTGTGGAAGTCCCATGAGGCACTGCAAAGCTGATGCCTACAAGCATGACTCCCAAAGGCAGAGGCATGATGGGCATTATAGTTTAGCAACAGCTGGAGGGCCACAAGTTGAGTACCCATGCACTACATAGTTGTTGGCAGATCTAAAGGAGATTTCACAATCAGATTCCCGCACGTGGTCAGCTTTAGGGTCACCAAACATGTTACAATTTGACCATACAAACTTTGCCCAATCAACTTTAGATTTACCAGAACTATATAAGAACCTACCTAATCTACCCAATCAATTTGTATCTAATCAGGCCGGCCCTTACACTAGATAATTCTTGGTGAATCTAAAAGCCATTGCAGATTGTAACAAATGTGTTGATTCTTAATGTGAGTATTCTCAGTTCACCATCACACAAGAACAAGAAATATCGATGGCTAATGTGACAATCCTGACACTATTCGGTTCCATGCACACTGGACTTAAAAAACGTTGATTCTACAGGCATTTGGCGTTTTTTTCACCTGCCTCTAGAAGCACTTCTATTGTGTTCTATGTGTCTTTGCACATTATGACTACTACAGGCGTTTTCTGTCAGGGACGTTCAGAGGTAGGAAAAAAAACCTTCTCTATCGCGTTTTCTGGAGAAGTTTAGGAGCTGTAAAAACATCAATCTCTCCTAAACTCCTCTTATCTCTTCTGAACATCAAGTTTCAACCTTTTTTTAGTAAAAAATAAAGGTGTGTTGTTGCTGTACATCATTTCCTGGCTTTTGCAGAGGGGCGTGTAGTGTAAAAAACGCCTGTAAACAAAATGCTCTTAAACTCTCATAGACTCACCTAAACTTTGTACAATATGCTTTCAATTTGCATCTTTTAGGGTTATCAGTCCCATGACACATATGAAAGTGACTTCCCATTTCTTGCCTGGAGGAGTCTCACTTCTCAATCTGAACCCTGTTTACAGTGATTAGCACATGATAGAAGCCTTAAGTAACCCATCAGGCCGACATTGTTCTCCTGATATGTCCCACCAACCCTTCATCCCCCGTGTGACTCCAACCTTCATCTACATCTCAACAGCCCCAACAATGGTGAGCGATCTCAGTGTACATTACACCCTTCCAAACATCACAACCTCCCATTGTCAGGAGACACGAGCCCAGGAATTCCCACTACAAGGAATACACCCGCAGGAATCTTTCTAAAGATGGAAATTGTTATTTCGTTACAAATCTCATATATAAAAAAATGTGCATTTCTCTTGTTATAACCTATAAATTGTCAGCAATATATATTCTATGTGTGAAGAAAACTCAATAGCTGCCCTCATGTTGTAAACGCTGCACAAACTGTTGACGCTATATAAATCCTGTATAATAATAATAATAATAATAATAATAATAGATGTTATTAAACAAATACAATATAGATGAGAACATTAGTGGAGCTCACCGCTAATCATCCAAATGAAATTAAATCACTAATAAGCTATCAATCTCCCAATCATATACAGGGGTCTCCGAACTTTTCACTACAAGAGACAATATCCACGGCCCCAAAAATGTATTATATCTAATAAACATAAGTTCTAGGCTGTGTTTACATATATGCAAAGTGAATGGGTTTTAAACCGCGTCCAATTCGCTCTCGATGGAGCCGGTACACACATTTCTGGGGCTGACGAGGTGGTGTTTCAAAAGGGGTTCTGTGCATTTCTGGGTCTGGTTCAGGTGCAAATTCAGCAGTGAAGGTCAGGCACTGATGTTGGACGAGAAGGCCTGGCTTGCAGTCTCCACTTGATCCCAAAGGTGGGGGTTATGGTGTGGGGTTGTTTTTCAGGGGTTGGGCTTGTCCCCTTAGTTCCAGTGAAGGGAACTCTTAAGGTGTCAGCATACCAAGACATTTTGGACAATCTCATGCTCCCAACTTTGTGGGAACAGTTTGGGGATGGCCCAACATGACTGCACACCAGTGCACAAAGCAAGGTCCATAAAGACATGGATGAGCGAGTTTGGGGTGGAGGAACCTGACTGTCCTGCACAGAGTCCTGACCTCAACCTAATAGAACACCTTTGGGATCAATTAGAGCGGAGACTGCGAGCCAGACCTTCTCATCCAACATCAGAGCCTGACCTCACAAATGTGCTTTTAGAAGAATGGTCAAACATTCCTATAGACACACCTCTAAACCTTGTGGACAGCCTTCCCAGAAGAGTTGAAGCTGTTATAGCTGCAAAGGGTGGGCCAACTCAATATTGAACCCTACAGACTAAGACTGGGATGCCATCAAAGTTCGTGTGTGTGTGTAAAGACAGGCGTCCTAATATTTTTGCTAATATAGTGTATTTGTGGCTGCAGATTGCAATTCGATATCCTGTGCATTTCGGTTCACCGGTTCAGGTGTGATGCATATGCAAATTTTTCCCTGAATTCGCACCTGAACCGGACCCAAAACCGTTTAATTGAAAGCCGGTCACACTCACATGTTATGCGAATTGGATACGGTTAAAAACGCATCCGATTGGCATATATGTGAACCCAGCCTTAGAGTATATACACTTACTCCCATGATTTACTCCATCCGAATCCACCCATAATTTCATATTCTCAAAGCAGATAGATTGAAAGGGTCACTTTTCCTAAAGTAGCGATTTTGTTCTTCAGGCCCTTTTTAACCATTCTATCCTTTTTTGACCACTTTTCTTGCTTTCTTTCACTTTTCCAGTTTTATAATATTAAAGTATAAATATATCCAAAAAGGGAAATTCTTCCTCATAAATCTCTATTACAAATAAATGAAAGTGCCAGCCTTAGGACCTTCCCCCCTGTAGGCTGACGATGCCCTTTGAAGAGTTGTCACCACCGCACCTTTGGACTGCTCCTCACTGCTGATAACCCTCCTCCTCACTGCCCATCAGTGCAGGACACGTATCTAATGGGGCACCCTGTGCCTGGAAGAAGGGATTGAGCTTGGATCCTTTCCTCCTGAAGGTTGACAACGCTATTCTTTTAAAGTGATTTTTCATGCAGCGTTGTCACGTCAGGAGCCACTGTAACCACTTGGACTGTTGTCACTGCTGATAACCTTCCTCCTCACTGCCTATCAGTGCAGGACAAGTAATCAATGAGGTGCCCTGTGTCTGGAAGAAGGGATATAGCTTAGATCCTTAAATCCAACGTTGTAACCACTTGGACTGCTTCTCACCCTTGTCCTCATTGCCTATCAGTACAAGAACAAGTTTTCTATGGGGCACCTATGTCTGGAAGAAGGGATTTAGCTTAGATCTTAAATCCAGCATTGTAACTACTTGGACTGCTCGTCGCTGCTGATAACCTTCCTCCTCACTGCCCATCAGCGCAGGACAAGTATCCAATGTGGTGCCCTGTGTCTGGAAGAAGGGATCTAGCCCGGATCCTTCCTCCTGTAAGTTGACAATGCTGTTGGGTCTAAAGTGATGCTTGTGCAGCGTTGTCACCACAGGAGCCACTGTAACCACTTGGACTGCTTGTCACCCTTGTCCTCACTGCCCATCAGTTCAGAACAAGTTTCCTATGGGGCGCCTATGTCTGGAAGAAGGGATCTAGCTTAGATCATTAGATCCAGCATTCTCACCACAGGAGCCACTGTAACCCAGTGCCATTTTAATAGCATCATGGGCCCCTGGGCAAAGTAATGCATTAGGGCCCCAACAATGAAGATAGTGACCTGAGGCGTGCCGTGGCAAACAGTGGGAATGGCTAAATTATGCTACATATTGGGCAAGGCTTTTTAGGCTGATTAGAACTTTTAGTTTGATTTTGACCTATTTTTTTTTAAACCATTTATGAAAAAAATGTAAGCAATTATTTTTTTTAAAAAATGCTGTTGTCTTTGGTGAGTAATCAGGGGTGTAAACAGACCCCGGAAGTCTCACTTTTGATACAATGAAAGGGACTAAGGAAACATATTTCCCAGTTGGGAATGAGTTGGTGCATGGAACTAAAGGGATCTTGGGGAGCTCTGAGGGAGGAAAAGGGATTGAAAAGGCTCTAAGGCAGGGGTAGGCAACCTTAGACAGATGGAGACCTACTTGAACAACACTGATGAAGTCAAAGATCACCGGGCACAGTGTCCTGTTGTTGGGGCCGGTTCACACCAGAACGTGGTGCCAGTGCATGCACTCTTTTTTGTGCAGTCTGATGCGATTTGCAGGCAGGGCTGGATTTACATCTCAGGAGCCTATAGGCAGGGAATTCTGAAGCACCCCACCAAACAAAAATAAAGACAGTAAGCAGGGTTAAGCAGTGCGTTATGCTCAGAATGTAGGGTTAAGGCTTGCGTTGTGCTGAGAATGCAGGGTTAAGTAGTGCATTGCGCTGAGAATGCAGGATTAAGAGGGGCGTTTCTCTCAGAATGCAGGGATCAGGAGTGCGTTGCTCTCAGAATGCAGGGATCAGGTGTGTTTTGCTCAGAATGCAGGGATCGGGAGTGTGTTATGCTCAGAATGCAGGGATCAGGAGTGTGTTATGCTCAGAATGCAGGGATCAGGTGTGTTTTGCTCAGAATGCAGGGATCGGGAGTGTGTTATGCTCAGAATGCAGGGATCGGGAGTGTGTTATGCTCAGAATGCAGGGATCAGGAGTGTGTTATGCTCAGAATGCAGGGATCGGGAGTGTGTTACGCTATGGGCAGTTTAAATAGCTGCAGAAAACGTGGTAGGCTGCAGGACAGTTGGAAGAGATAAAAAGTGAGCAGGTATAGAAAGGGTGCAAGACAGTCCACACATTCATCTGTCTTGCACAGTGGCGGGGCGTCCATAAGGGCACACGGGCACCGCCTCCTCTCTCCAGCCACCCCCTCTATGACCAATGGATAGATTCATGCATTGCATGAATCCATCTATGGCCGCCACTGTCACCCCCTATTCAGACGCCCAGCCCCTTTTTCGGGCGCCTGAATTACAGCGGCGGGGGGTGTTTATGAAGCACCTGATTAGAGCCATAGGCTCTAATAGGCATAAAAAAGTGACCTGCGAGTACCATGGCCCAGGTACATTAGAACAGTGAATGAATATTCGCTGCCCTAACACTGAACCGCCTCTCCGCCCATCAGGTGCTCGGGTCTGTTACTTGTCAGGGGAGAAGGGAGGAGGATCGGATTGTGTGAAAGTGTTCAACTTATGGCAAAATGAAAGTGTAGATAAAGGGAGAAGCAGAGGGTGAGCCGTTTGTAGCAGAAATAATTGAAAGAAGCTCATCTGGAAAGAAGGTGGAGTGAGCCGTGGAAGGAGAGCGAGTGAAGAGGAGAGGGATTAATGTGTTGCAATCAGTAAGAGAGATAAGGCAAAGCTGGAGGAGTATTTGCACCCCAGTGCCAGCAGCATCTCCCTAGGTCTGGGCCCACCCTGATGGGGCCCCATGTGCACCTGGGGCTCCTGGGCAGTGCCCACTGGATAAGACGGCCCTGCTATAACCACTTGGACTGCTTGTCACCCTTGTCCTTACTGCCCATCAGTGCAGAACAAGCTTCCTATGGGGTGCCTATGTCTGGAAGAATGGAACTAGCTTAGATCCTTAGATCCAGCATTCTCACCACAGGAGCCACTGTAACCACTTGGACTGCTTGTCACCCTTGTCCTCACTGCCCATAAGTGCAGAACAAGTTTCCTATGGGGCTCCTATGTCTGGAAGAAGGGACCTAGCTTAGATCCTTTCTCCTGGCTCTGGCAGATGTCTTCCCACATAGAGGAAGATAATATAAAAAAATAAATAAGGGAATTGAATCCTCAGAAAGCTAATGTTTGGTTATAGAAAAACTGTAATTATAGAAAAAAATAGCAGCAAAGAACCAGGGAGTACTTCACATGGTGGTGTTGGCTTGGAAGAAATATGAAAAAGCTTCTAATGCTTCCTACAGATGACAAGGTAGAGGCCAAACAATTGTTCCACCTAATACTCATGGTATAAAAAAATAAAGCCAGTGTCTATGTGTGGGGGGAGCCTAGCTGATATCCCCATCTGGAAAGAACCCCACTGGCTGATTGACTCTCCCCAATCAGATCCAAGCAAAGATGTCCAGAAATGTCATATCATTCCCTGAGGTGATCATGGTTGGCTAGATAGAAGGAAGATAATAAAAATACCTCCAGAATTAATCAATTAAAATACCTCCTTGTCTAAAATATAAGGACATCTTCATATATACCCAAAGCTCACCAAAAGAGGTTCACTATGGTATGGTATGTGGTACTTTATTATTAAATAAGAAGTAAGGTAAAAAATGGACACAAGAATCCTAAAACCCACTTCCAATGTCAATGTTGTCAAATCAACTTGCCCTTGCATCCCATCTCTTACTAGTTCCACCAAAACAAGTGCTAATGGCTACTGTTCTACACAAGTCCTTATTCCCCCGTCCTTCATCCCCCCTGTGGCTTCACCCCAGGAGGTTAAAGTTGACTTTCCCTATGTAAATGTTTTCCTAATAATAATGGCCAATTGTAAAGCCCAAGACTTGCATGTACAACTGTCAATATGGCACAACAAAGCCCACAGATCACAAATGTTTCCTTTTGTAATAAGCTATTGAGCAACTCACAGTAAACATCTAAGCCATTTGTTATAGCCAAGGCAGGGCCACTTTACAAACTCCATGAAATATATTGTATACTGTAGTTTACAGAGCAATCTATCTATCTATCTATCTATCTATCTATCTATCTATCTATCTATCTATCTATCTATCTATCTATCTATCTATCTATCTATCTCTCTATCTCTCTATCTCTCTCTATCCATCTATCTTGCAGAGACTCTAGGGAATGAAATGGCGATCATTGCAATTTTTTTATGTTACACAGTATTTGCACATCGTTTTTTTCAAACGCATTAAAAAAAATACACTTTAATGTTAAAAAAAACACAATATATACCCTAATTTTTTTGCAAAATATGAAAAATGTTATGCCGAGTAAATAGATACCTAACATGTCACGCTTTAAAATTGCGCACACTCGTGGAATAGCAACAAAAGACTACAGTATCTAAAAATCTGCACGCTAACACGGAAGGATGGGGGAACTTTACTTTTTTTTTCTTATTTGTTTCATTTTTTATTTTTTTGTTTTTATTTTTTATCATGTTTATTTCGATTACAAGGAATGTAAACATCGCAAACATAAACACATTGTTAGGGTTGCACCAATACCACTTTTTTAAGACTGAGTACAAGTACCAATAGTTTTTTTTTCAAGTACTCGCCAATACCGATTACCGTTTTTTTTACAGTGGCACTAAAAGGCAGCTCTGATTGGCATAACTGATGGGCACAGATTGGCCTCACTGCAACTTTTAAATATTATAAAATAGAAATTAATAAAATTTCATACCGCGCTCAATAAACCAAATCGCGTGATATAAATTACTCATATAAACATATGCATGTGAAAAATAATATAAATGAACTTTGTAAATACAACAATGAAATTATAATGAAATTATAATGAACCGCCACCAAACGATTCTTCAATCCAGTGAACGGTGAAAATAAAATTCTGGGAATGGGAAAGGTGCCGTCCTCCACCAATCTAGGCAAACATCCTACTCACCGTATAGATCTGACACCCATGACAGGTGTCAAATAAGCAGAGAATGTATATCATGATGTCCCCACCCAGTATAGGCGTCTCTCCCCAATGATATGGCCAAAACGAGATTTGTAGAACAGAAAAAGAAAGAAAAGCTCCTCATAGTGTAGCTTGTAGCCGTTTATTTTGAAAAATGTAATCGTTCCATTAAAAACACATAAAATGGAGCCGGTATGCCAAGTTGCGCTCCACCTGCACTCCAACCTCGATAGCAGAAGTGACGTATCACGTACCTAATCCAATGCGTTTCGTCAGCACGTCTGACGTCTTCAGTCCATTTTTCAAATAAATGGCTACAAGCTGAACTATGGGGAGCTTTTCTTTCTTTTTCTGCATATGTTTCTGTTTATGCTCTGCATATGTTTGTTAGGAGTAATTTATATCACATGATTTGGTTTATTGAGCGCGGTATGAAATTTATTCATTTCTATTTTCACATTTCATGGTTTCAGAGTGCGGGGCAAAGAGGCTATACTTCTTTATTTTTTTTTAACAATTTAAAATAATATAGTTCATTTTTTTCCAAGACAAATATGCTGGTGTTCTGTCAGAATCGGCGACCCATCAGATTCGGTAACTAAAGTGAAGTTCCGTCAGAACACTGCGGTACACCCTGCACTCAGCCGCAGTAAGTCTGCAGTCAGAAGGTGGCAGCGGACATCTTGTTACACCCAGCCAAGTCTTGAATTTCAGACTTATTTTAGCAGTAAACTGAGCTTATATGGTTCAAATACAGTATTTTATAATCCGTGAGATTATTTTGATATTGAATTTTAAAAGCAGCGGTGTTCTGTCAGATTACCAAACCTGTTAGATCAGCAGGCTTGCCGCTGCTTTTCAAATTCAATATCAAAACATGTCTCATGGATTTTAAAATACTGTATTTCACTATATGGGCAGGGTGCACCAAGATGTCCGCTGCAGCCTTCTGACTGCAGGCTTACTGTGGCTGAGTGCAGGGTGCACCAAGATGGTTGCTGCGGTGTTCTGCGGTGTTCTGATGCAACGTCACATCCATTACCAAATCTGACGGGTCTCCGATTCTGATGGAACACCAGCATATTTGGCTGTGCCCCTGCCCTGGCCAGCTTAGCTGCCAGCGTGTTGTTGAATGTTGACACTGACCCCCTCTGTCTTCTCTCTGCCCACAGACTTCTGGGAATGAGCAAGTGATGCTGTTCAGAATAGCGCTACCAGATTGTGTAACGGAAGTGATGTTCCGACCAAAAAATACTTACTGCGCATGCTCTATGCGTTCCAACATGCGTTCCAAACACTTTATGATCTGACAGGTAGCGGCAATCTGATAAAACAGCAGCAGCGGACATCTTACTACACCCATCTACGTCTTGAATTTCAGAGTAGTTTTAGCAATAAAGTGAGCGTTTATAAATAAATATAGTATGTTGACATTTGTGATGCTGTTTTGATGTTACATTTTGTAACAAGCTGGACACCAGCAGTAGGAAGGTGGCGGAGGCCATGTTGGTAAACCTCAAACTGCTCAGCGCTTAACCTTTAGGCTTTCAAAATTAAACATACAAACTGCATCACAGATGTCAATATACTATATTTATTTATATACGCTCACTTTATTACTAAAAAAGGTTAAGACCTAGCTGGGTGTAGTAAGATGTCCGCTGCTGCTGTTGTCAAACAACCTGATGGGCTCTGTTGGTAGTGGAGTAGAGAAGTGTGTAGAACGTATAGTGCACCGTGGAACGCATGTTGGAGCGCATGCGCAGTAAGTATTTTTTGTTAAAGGTGTTTATTTTCATTTTTAGACCAAAAAAGAAAGACAAAATCAAAGAAAATAAAAAAGGAAAAAACAATACAGGCTGACCCCCCCACCCCTTCAACCTCTGCAGCATTGCTGGCAGCACTCATACGTCTATTTCCCAAAGACAACCTCTGGATATGACGCTGAGCATGTGCACTCAACTTCGTTGGTCGGCCATGGCGAGGCCTGTTCTGAGTGGAACCTGTCCTGTTATACCGCTGTATGGTCTTGGCCACCGTGCTGCAGCTCAGTTTCAGGGTCTTGGCAAACTTCTTATAGCCTAGGCCATCTTTATATAGAGCAACAATTCTTTTTTTCAGATCCCCAGAGAGTTCTTTGCCATGAGGTGGCATGTTGAACTTCCAGTGACCAGTATGGGAGAGTGAGAGCGATATCACACAATTTAACACACCTGCTCCCCATTCCCACCTGAGACTTGTCACATGACACCGGGGAGGGAAAATGGCTAATTGGACCCAATTTGGACATTTTCACTTAGGGGTGTACTCACTTTTGTTACCAGCGATTTAGACATTAATGGCTGTGTGTTGAGTTATTTGGAGGGGACAGCAAATTTACACTGTTATACAAGCTGTACACTCACTACTTTACATTGCAGCAAAGTGTCATTTCTTCAGTGTTGTCACATGAAAAGATAGAAAAAAAATTACAAAAATGTGAGGGGTGTACTCACTTCTGTGAGATACTATATATATATATATATATATATACATATATATATAATTTTTTTTTTTTTTTACAATGCTTTCTTTCTTTTTGGAGGGGGGGTCAGGGCTGGGCTCAGCCCTTCCTTCTCTGAGCTGGCCGCTCAGCTGTCGGCTAATTGCCAGCTCGTATCTCTCCACAGTTATGCCCCGTACACACGGTCGGATTTTCCGATGGAAAATGTTCGATCGGACCGTGTTGTCGGAAATTCCGACCGTGTGTTGGCTCCATCGGACATTTTCCATCGGATTTTCCAACACACAAAGTTGGAGAGCAGGAGATAAAATTTTCCGACAACAAAATCCGTTGGCGGAAATTACGATCGTGTGTACACAAATCCGAAGGACAAAGTGCCATGCATGCTCAGAATAAATAAAGAGATGAAAGCTATTGGCCACTGCCCCATTTATAGTCCCGACGTACGTGTTTTACGTCACCGCGTTCAGAACGATCGGATTTTCCGACAACTTTGTGTGACCGTGTGTATGCAAGAAAAGTTTGAGCCAACATCCGTCGGAACAAATCCTAGGATTTTGTTGTCGGAATGTCCGAACAAAGTCCGACCGTGTGTACGGGGCATAACTCAGCTGTTGTTGATGATATCCTGCTCGTCAGTCCTGCCTACTTAAGCCGTCCAGTCCAGAGGAGCTCTGCTTTCGCCTTGGTCACATCACAAGAAACTCCTGCGTTCCTGTTTAAAGACTGACATCCCTTTTGGCTCCAGATCCTGTTTGCTGTTCCACTACATTGATCCCTGACTTCTGGCTTGGCTGACTATCTGTTCCGGTTACTGAACTCTGGCTATGTTTTGACTATGTTTGTTCTTTTTACTTTTATTATTAAACAAGTGTGATTTAACTGTACTTCTGTCTCAGCCTGATTTCATGGTTTCTGTCAGGGGGGGGAGTGGACAATCAGTGGCAGTGTTTATTTTAGAAATTATTATATTTACAATTTTACATTAGAATATTTTTTATTCAACCCTGTTGGGGGATATGGGGGGGCTTTGGTGAGATATGAGGGGTCTAAACAAACCCCTGACATCTCCCCTTTGAGACATGGAAAGGGACTGAGGACACAGATTTCCAAGTCCCTTTCTCAGCAGCCTCATCTGCACTGAAGATGAATGAATAGGAGACAAAGGCTCCTCTCCATTCATAAACTGAAGCATCATAAACACAGTTTACGATGCTCATTTATTATGAATGGGCAGAGTCAGTAATCACTGACTCTGTGCATTCAGAAAAGGAAGGAGCTGGTAAATTAACGGCTCCTTCCTCCGCTCTCCATCCTGAAAGATCTGGCAGGGGGGTGGAGGAGGACCGGAGGGAACAGAGGAGATCACAGAGGAGGAGTAGCACATGGAGGGGGACCGGAGGAGGATGAGGGGGTACCGGAGGAGAACACTGGGGCAGTGTAGCGCATGGAGGGGGACTGGAGGAGGAGGAGGAGCGCATAGAGGGGGACTGGAGATTAACACAGAGGAGCGCACGGAGGGGGAGCGGAGGGGGAGCGGAGGGGGACGGGGGATGGAGGACTATACAGGGGACACTCAGGAACAATTGGTGCGGGGCAGAAGTTACAATCACTGATCTCCCTGTTCTTCTCCTCCTCTCCCCTCCGCGGCTTTCAGCTGCTTTATTGAAAGCCACACAAGGAGATCAGTGATTATAACTTCCCTCGCCACTGCATCGATTGTTCCTGAGTGTCCAGGTATCGGGTGAAGCATTGGGAGCAACTGCACAAGTACTCCTGCAAATACTCGGTATCGGTCCCGATACTGATACTAGTACGCACATGCGCGATAGCTGGTAAATGCATTGGCTGATTGCACGGCACACCCACTCCGACTAGCGGGGCCGTGGCCATGCGTTCCACAGGCAGCAAGCCTGGTCTAATAGGATAGTAGGGGAGGGGCCAGTCAACAATGGCACCAGCCAATGAAACATGATCGGTTCGTGGTTAGATTAGGACACCTCCTAGCAACTCCTGGGGTGAAATTTAGACTACACCAAAGCAACATTGTAGAATCCATTGCGTCTTTCGCCATCTTGTGCTTATATAGAATACTGCACCATTCACCATAACCCAATGGAAAAAGCCGGTTCATGGTATCGGGTACATTCCTATCGGGATTGCATCAACCCATAAAATGGAAGATCACAGACCAACAAGAAGATACAGCAACAGCAAGGAAATGAACATATAAAATAAAACAAAATATTAATGTTAAACTACTCTTCACAAAAAAGATATATATACAGAGCAAGGCTGTAACCAAAGAATGGATATGACAGATTGACCTCTCATTGGAACATTACAAATCATGAAATGCACACTAAATGTGACCATTCATACATAGCGGATAGTGTGAATATCTCTCTGCCGATGTTCATTCAGATTCCCTAAAGGATGAAGTCCGCTCAATCCCATTAGTGGTCAATGGGATTAACTGAGTCCATCCCATAGTCCCGATATGAACCCTCCCAGGAATGGGCCATAACTGGCTGAATTGTTTAACCCAGGTGGATGAATGGCACGTAAAACACTATCCACCTGGTCTCCCTTTGAAGGAGCATATTGTCCTGGTCCCCACCCCTTGTACTGGGGTGGATCCGGTCAAGTATCAGAAATGTTATGTCCGGGAATCTTCCCTGGTGGACATCCCATACATGTCTCCCCAGGGGTAGAAGTGTATATTGGTGGTCAGTGTAGAGGTGACCCCTACATTGATGGTCATGTGGGGGTGACCCCTTATATTGGTGATCAGTGTAGAAATGCCCCCTTACATTGGTGGTTAGTGTAGAAGTGAACCTTTACATTGGTGGTTAGTGTAGAGGTGACCCCTTACATTGGTAGTTAGTGTAGAGGT